>NC_138230.1:36793845-37393845 GCF_964197995.2 Scardinius erythrophthalmus
GAATGAATGAATAATCATTTTTAATATTATATTAACAACAACAACAACAACAACAACAACAACAACAACAACAACACATATTAATAAACAATGAATGAATGAATGAATGAATGAATGAATGAATGAATGAATGAATGAATGAATGAATGACAACTAATTCAGAATTCACATCATGTATTTGTAATCACTGGATTTCATTTTTTTTTTTTCATACTAAAAGTATTAAAGTAAATCTAAAATTTTATTTTTTAAAGAAAATGTGAGTTGTTTTTACTGCCTGTCTAAATAATGTCTTAGAGAGGGATTTGTACAATTTAAGACAAGAAAAGTTTGAAGCGTTTATGGGCATTTTTTTCCAATAACCTTACAAAATACTACAGTGATGGTATTACATGGTAATATAATGATACTTTGATACCATGGTACTTGAATGATTACCATAATCATGCCCAAAACCATGGTTATTCCATAATTCAATGTCTAAAACAATATGGTAGTACAAAGGTGCTTTTTTAATCTCTGTTTGGGGAAACAATGAGAGATGAACATCAGCCAAGAATGATGTTTTGAAATAAACCAGGCATTTTACGTTACAATCAAACACTTTACACAAACTGTTTCCTCTCCTAAATACTAACAATGATCTGTTAAAAAGAGAAATATTTAGTTTTAGTGTAGACAGATTCTGTGCTCTTTTCTTTCAGTTTGAGCCACAGCAGGCGTCTATAGTGTCAAAAACAAGTCCTCTAACAGGCCCTGTAAGTCTCATTCAGTAACCAGGATATCCTGTCACAGCTAAGCAACAGTTTCCACATCTCCAACTCCTCACATTTGCATCTTACTAGTACCTAAGGAAACTACACTTCTTAGTAAAAAAAATTACCCTAGTGAAATTGTAATGATTAAAGTTATAATGTTAATACAAACATTCACCCAAAAAAAAAAATCGGTATATGAAATATGAAATATATGAATGCATTTAGTATACACAGCGCAGTACAGAGTGGATAATGTCACTCAACAGGTCAAAAACATCTCAAATCAAATCTGAATATAAATTAAAAGCACATTCTGAGCGTCTAAGCCGGCCGATTGCCTTGTCTACTGGATGGAGACACCTCAAAGAAGCAAAGACCAAACGAAAAGTTTCAACACTGAATTTAGATTTTCAAAAAGAAAAATGCAGCCTGGTTCACAGATAGACCTGTAGTGATATATTAGGGGTCGCAGAGCTGACCCGAGTGGCCAAAGCCACACCCTAAGCGGCCCGGATTCATCCGAAAGCATAAAGAAACTTACCCGGAAACCCCCGCAACTAGAAGCTGGTCGAACAAGTCAATGTTTCCAGCTCTTTAAGCCGATTATTCTTCAGCAGTACAGTATGCGGTCTCCGCACAGAGATGCATCATTAAACAAAATACTTCAAAATAAAGACTGTGCCCGTATTTATCGCACGACTTTACACAAACTATGTCTTAACCAGCGAGAAAGACAGAGAGATAAAGAAAAAGAGGTGAAAGAGACGGAGGAAGTAGGCGTTCATCATGAGAAGAGGAAACTGCTGGGCCACAGTTGCACAAAAAGGCGGCAAATTTCAAAGACGCAACACAACTGAAGACGTGAGGAGGAAACAGACCACACGTATCCTGGCTATAGGCTTATCTGAAAATGTTGGACAATAACAGGAAATATGGAGACGCACTGATTGCTTGAGATAAAGCGATGATTTGGTGCAAGCGTTTAGAAGACAAATAACCTTTCAAAATAACGCTGTGTGGTCATTAGGTGATAGGAGGAAGTAGTTTTTATGATACATATGTATGTCTGTAAAAGAAAATGAAAGAAATGATACTTTACGTAAAGATAATGAAACCTATTTTTCTACTGTTATGATGCTTTTGTACAGTAACGACTTTCATGGGACAAATTTACATTCATAATTCTCATTACTGTTATAAAGAATTTGAGACAAATACCTTTAATACAGTAATGAAAATCATCCTGACCCAAATTTTTCCCCATTTAAATCAGACAAAACTAGCTTGATTTTTGAATACTAATTAAAACCATGATTTATAAATATATCTTCTATTTTTCTGCATTACAGTAATGAGAATAAGTGGCAATCTGGTCCTAAAAAAACAAAAACAAAAAACATTTTTTTTTACAAATATTAAACAATTAATTAATTATAAAATATTTAAAAAATTAAAAAAAATATTAAAAATAATATCAGTATATCAGTAATATCAAATAACTCGGCTGAGCATTCAATAAACACTTCTGCATCTTGAGTACAAATAATGTGTGATGAAAGCAATCCACTTCTGTGTGAAATTTCTTTGTCTTTTCAAATGATCCCCCTGTGATACATGTGCGGCCCACATAAACAAAGTTGACACGACTGTCACTGACTCATAGTGCCATGGTAACAAAATTAAAAAACAACCCATCAAGTGGAAAAATAACATGCTCAGATTATGACTGGCTGCATGGGCAGAATGACATTCCCGGAAATTGATGCCTGGTGCAACTCACAAATAGCTCTAATGATCAGTGTGCTAATTATTACAATGGCGCATTTTAAGGGATTAAAAAAGGAAACGAGCACTAAGGCTGCTGATTACAGCATGAGCCGGCTACTCTCATTTCCTGTATCTGCTCATCCTCTCACCATATTTCAAGGAGCATGCTCTGTTGTTTCTGATGCAATAGCAGCAGCTGGGTGGCAAACTCAAGAACTGCTTAACATCTCGTTTCCCATTAAAGCTTCAGGATGGCTAAATTGGCTAATGTTAGTGAACGAGAAGGAGCATATGTCGGTTCCACCCATTGTGGGCTCCTAAGGGCCGACCGGCCCCGCTCTCACAGCTGTTGAAGTGGCACTGGGTTCCCTCAAGCTATGAATAGAGATCAGTGGAGAGCTGGTCAATGAAAAATGCTGGGTCTGGCCTAGATTCATGCGTGGTCGGGTTCATCAAACCATCGCTGTTTAGACTGACTGGTAAAATTGGTCAGGGTCTTTGAGACCAGCTAGAGAGAAAGAGAGACAAATGAGGAGGAAGAAAGAGAGACACACATTTTTCCAGAAAATGAGCACATCTAAAATTAAACAGTGTCCTCTTGGGGCCTTTACTGTGATAAATGAATGGCAGCTCCACTTTCAATACAATGTTTAAAGTGTTCAGATGTTCCCTATTAAAAGTGTAATGATGCAACAAAACTGAAATTAAAGTTTCATTCAGCCAAAAACGAGTTCTATATAAGCATTTAAATTTGCACATATGTTTTTATATCAACTTTTTAATCATAGAATTATGTTCCTACTCCAATTAAATAATGAAAATGTAATATATTGTATACTGGTATATTTAGGAAAATGCTTTTTTCTAGACACATTGTTTCTAGCCAACTAACAAGTTATGGACATTAGGCGCGTTTCCACAGATTACAGATTTGCGCAAAACTTTTGTGATTTTTTTCTAAATATCGATAAAAAACTATTGTGAAATGATGGCGTTTCCATTAACCGATGTTATGCGACTAAAACGTAATTTTTTCCTCTCGCGATAAGTCATTCCAAAAATCATGGCAACGGACGTTGGTAGGTTTATATATATCACAGCCACCGCACTAGACATTATTATTATTAATGGAAGGAAACGTAGGCGTGTTATCCAAGCATTGATGGAAAGGAAAGACCCTTATAAAGTGAGCGGCACAAATGAGGTGTTTCTGGGTTTTTCTCACTCATTTCTGCTCCGAGCTCTTGATTGTGGCATTTCTTTGAGGTTTAGAATCCAGTATTTGTTTCATTCTTTTGTCTTTTATGAATTTAATAAAGACCTATGTCTCGTATTCTGTCCAAACACCTTTTAAGTCAGGTGACTGTAAATGCGCAAAAGCGGTTTCCATTGCAGTTTTGGGAAATATTCCTTTTTTCGAATTGCCTGAAAAACCACCTCATGCGAGCGTAAAAACTTTTTTGCGACAAATGGGAGTTTTTGCGAAATTTATGTTTCCATTGGGCATATTTTAAGTTTGCAATTTCAATTTGCGCAATTTGAAGGGTAATGGAAATGCAGCTAGTGACTGGCTTTCCTAAGGTAAATGTTATGTGACATTTGTTTACAAGCGGTTGCACTTTTCATTGTCGAAACACTGACTGAGCTATTACATGAGACATGATACATTTCAGTAAGATGTACGATATCATTCAAAATACCTTCTGATGTTCATTCATGTTTATTTCATGCTTTAACTAGTAGTAAAGCTGAAGAGATGTAGTAGTTTATGCTGCTTGAACGGAGGCGCTACATCGATCTTTCACACCACATTAAAGAGCGACAAAATCGAACAGTTTACAGAATTTGAAAGCTCAGACTTTGTTTCATATCAAAATGAACAAAATACAAAGCTCAGGGAACTACACTAACCTTTTCCACTGGTGGCACTTGCGCTACTAACTTTTTCAGTTACTGGCGCAAAACATGATTTGGTCGCACAAATTGTTTATAGTAAGCCGCTCTGGATAATAATGAACAATAATGAAACTGTATTGCATACAGATGTGTTTTTTATTTTACTTGCCATCTTTTAAACCACATGCCTTCTTGTTTTTGTTTTCTTTAACATTGGTTGGGATAGATTTACTGCAATAGAAAATACAATACACAATAAAGTGCAAAATGGATTTCAACATGCTATGGTTGGCACAGATGGGCAGACTCCTGAACTCTTAAGTAGTGATGCACCGATGTGAAAATTGTGGCCGATATCGATAATAACCGATATTAATATTGCTGTTATGGCCGATATCGATATCTCTGTATAGAAAACAAATTTACTGATAATCAAATAAAGAGATATTTTCCAATTTTTTTATTTTTTTTTTTACTTTAGAAATGACTTATGTTGGGCACCTTTACCTGTGTGCAAAATATGTCACACATAGGACACACATGCATTATATTGCATTGCATATAATGTGTGCTGGTCAACTTGTCTAAAATTAAGAAACCCCTAGAAAACATAAAAAACCAGGAAAAAAAAACAGGTGTACAATAAAGATAGGCTACTTAATTTATTATTCCAATAACCAAATATGATACTAAATAGCACAGGGAAAAGGGCTTCTATTTGTGACGTGCTGTCTTTGCATTTGAACATTGCACATTTTAAACAAGACAGGCATTAGCTGCATAAATGTTAGCCAATACAAACATATAGAAAACAGTCGACAATGAATAGACAGGAGTCCAATAATAGCATAACGAATCACGTATTCTAAAAATAATATCAAGTAGGCTAAGTTTGACGAATCCGACATATAACGAGGGCTGTGTTGCAAAACGTCCGTCATTGAACGAATTTTAAAAACACGGCTGGATAATACAATATGCTTTCCGACATTTTGACAGAAAAAAAACAAGCAAGAACAAAATTTCAACTATAGCCCGTCAATTTTCATTTTACAATTATTTTCTCTCTCTGTGTGCGCGCGCGTCCGTATTTGTGAGAGAGAGAGAGAGCGAGTCGCGCAGATACAATGGTACGTTTTAATCTAAGTAACGGTCGCGGGGCTGAAGCCAACTTATGTGTTGAATGCTCAGAGCACGTTATAAAACGTATTCTTAAAATACACATTTCTGTTTTAATAAATGCTCACAGTAAATCATAGCATATTGCCTAAAACATAGGTACAAAAATAATCAGTGATACATTTGCGACCCATTAAAAATTTTGGTCGCAATGGCATTTCAAAAGGTCGCATATGCGACCATTTTGGTCGCAGTGTAGTTCCCTGAAGCTTAATGTGATTATTGAGTGGCAGGCATGCTACAAGTAATGTTTAGAGAAGTTGTTCACGCATCAACCGAAAACAAATTCGACTAAAAGATCTTGGTTCATCAAAATGAATACCAATACAAGAAATGATATTGTCAACCCAGCCCTAGGCTGCGTCCAAAAACCGCATACTTTCTTTAGTAGGTACTTATTTTTTATAATTAATTACTTCACTACCCCTAAAAAGTATGTTCTATATAGTATGAATTCGCCATGTTGTCATTTTCATGTGACCTACCAGCGCCAATTACGTCGCATCACTGCCATTCACAAACCCTTTCCAGTGGCCTTATGGGATAGTAAGTGTCCTTCGTATGCACACTTCAGAATCTCCCCGGAAGTAGTACGTCATCTGGGTACTTTGGACCTAATTTGGACATACTTCTTTTGTCACATAGCCTACTGCTTTTCGCTTACTATATAGCAGGGAAGTATGTGATTTCAGATACAGCCCTAGAGTCCACACATTCGACATGTTTACCTCTTCTAGCTTATCCAAGATGCTTGCACAAAGTAGACACTGACAGGGTTAAAATGTGCCATCGGGGACGAGCCAATTAAACGTCACCATTTCTGTCAATGACTTCGGCTCTCCAAAACGGATTAATCAAAAATGTTTGGTGCATCACTAATTAAAACAACAATATGAAACTTCAGGCATCATTTCCACACCCTCATATTGGTTTAAACCTGTATGACTGACTTCTGTGGAGCATAAAAGAAGGTTTTGCAGGAATGTTCATGCTGCTCTTTCACAACAAAAGCAAATTACAACCAATACTGTCAAGCTCCAAAAATGTCATGAATAAAAGCACCATAAAAATAGTCCACAAGTCCATATATATATTTGCCCGTGAAAAATAAGCACACAAACTTCCCATCTCACCTTAAATCAAAAGTCTCCTGATTAGAGAAACAAACACAATTGACCTAGAAGCGATGTTCCCGTCTTGGTGGTCGAGGAGCCAGCTGTCTCCTTGGAGATGCATGCATGATGCGCTGTGTTCCAATTAGCCCTTCCTTGTGTTTGGTACCTAAACCCCTCCCCAGGAGCAAAGAGACCCCCTACACGCTGTACTGCCTCTGACAAACCTGATTAAGTCACCCAATCCAGCCTTGGGAGTTAGTTTGCCAAAAGCAGACACAGGCTGGTGGTACTCATGAGCAGAGCTGTCAACCACCTTTGCACATGGAAACACTTGGTCTGGATTTATTCAGGCTCAACTCACTTTGGTAATTTAACCCATTTTGCTGCTTCCAAACTTGAACTCACTTTTTTTTATGTTGTGTTGTGCATGCATTTCTAAATTCTGCATAGCATAGTATTTTTCACTTAAATCAATGAAGCATTCAAAGATCTTTTGATATACAACAGAGATTCAAATTAAAAAGCACCAGTGCAGATGGGAAAAGAGCCCAGCCGCCCATCTAAACACTACCACAGTAATTGTAATCATCTTTAATCTACATGGAGAAATAGAGCTTTTAAAAGAGGACAGTAACAGATGCTGCAAGATTATAAAAGATATATGCATTAATGCTTTTTCCATCTTTTTAAAGCATGAAAATCAATTTGCAGCTTCACTTTACTCCTTTGCATTTCCATTCCAATAACAATGTGAAATCCAATAGCTTACTAAGAAATTATTCTGTGAATAGGATATAATGCTATTTCCCAACTGTAGTTACAAGTAATCTTTCCTGGAACATTAGAGTTAACACTGAGAGAATAACTAACGTCTAAATATAATGCAGCGTAAGCCGAGAGTTTGGTCACAGTGACATTTATTGTCAAGCGAAGTGGCTTGTTTCTGGTCTAAGACTAGACTAGAGCATCTAAAATAAAAAACCTTGTCGCCTCTACAAAAGGCTTTGTGGACGCAAGCCCAGAGATGGAGGTGGGGAGAGACACTGGCTGTGTGACCTTCTGCTCAAAGACTTCTCAACCCAGTGTGAAACTCTCTAAACAGGTCAGACCCATGACAGTCAATATACATGAGACACAGTTACCACATTCCCACACTGAGAGAAAGGAAAACACCCAGAAATCTACCTGCAGATAGAAACTTCTTTCTCGCAACCCAATTACACTGCAAAAAAATATGCATTTATTAATACGACTGCCACAAACCAATGGAATTTGTAGAAAGTTATAGAAACCACAACAAAAAAACAGACCGAGGCTGCATTTATATAATAAAAAATACAAAAAAAAAAACTGTTGACTAACGTGACCTGCCGAACTGACGCTAAGCTTGATTAATATGAAATATTATTACAATTTAAACAACTGTTTTCTATTTTAATATATTTTTAAATTACTTTTTTTCTGTGATGGCAAAGCTGAATTTTCAGCATCATCACTCCAGTCTTCAGTGTCACATGATCTTTCAGAAATCATTCTAATATGCTGATATGTGGTCAAGAAACATTTCTTCTAATTATCGTTACAAACATTGTGCTGCTTAATATATTTGTGGAAACCATGACGCGTGTTTTGTTTTCAGGATTCTTTGATGGACAGAAAGTAAAAAATAAAATTAAATAATGTCCTTGCTGAATAGAAGTATTCATTTAAAAAAAAAATACTGATCCCAAACTTTTTAACCATAGTTTATATTGAAAGAAACTATAGCCTACCATTCAATGTAAAAAAAAAAAGTACTAAAAATAAACTTTAGAATTAGATTAAAAAAAAAACGGATTCACACTGAACCAAAATGTAAAACTTTTTGCAAAAAGTAAAGTCATCATGAGCAAGACAAACTATAAATATTATTCAAATAAACTAAGTTGATTATTTTGTGTACTATAGTTTCCATAAGAATTGCCTTAGTGCCCTAACATGAACCACTTCTGGAAAGTCACTTTGCGCACACATGCCAATGCACACAAACACTAAAAATCACCATGTTGACCAGCTCCCACCCCCTACACCACATCCCACAAAGTGAACTGGAACATTTAAGGACTCTTAAATCAACCCTCACCTCATTACACTGGTTTCTCTGGCTAAATTAAAATGAATTAGTAATGATGGGATGGGATGAGAGAAATTCAAGCAATTTCCCCAAACATCCCCACAAGATCCTGGCCAGTGCAGCTCTTGGATCTGATCGATGGCTAACAGACATAGCAGAGAGATTAAGAGAGAGTTTAGAGGAAAAGCTCTGCATCAGGATTGCAACATCAGTTATTAATTCAGCATCCAACACTACTTGGATCTCATACTGATGGCTGGAAATTCCACTGCAAGTGAAGCAAAGTGCACAAATACCACAGCCAGTTTTCGGTGCCTCTTGTGTCACTAAACGGAATTGCAAAAATAATGACAGGCATGTACCCGGGTAGTGGGAGCAGAGTGACAAAAGTATCCTGCAATATATACAGTACTAGCTATATATCAAAATGTTCTATTTTTGTAATAATTATTGTGCACTTTAATATTTGTACTTCACTCTTTCCCTGCCAAGGTTTTATTTTATTTTTATTTAGCTTTTTTTTTTTTTTTTTAAATGTCATGGCTCCCGTAATATTTTAGTATGACTTTGTACACAGTCTGCTTTTACAAAAAAAAAAACAATAACAACATTTGATTCTAGCTTCAATTCATTCTTTTTTATCAACACTTGAATGTAGGTAAGTTTAGTTAAAAAAAAAACATTTCAAACAAAAAGCGGAGAACATCACATTTTTGTCAAAGACTTTTTCTGGATCCGATTCAGAACGATTATCAAAACATACATCGTCAATCAACAACTCCAAAGCCTGTACAGTCGTCTTCGATAATTTCTTTCCGCTCTTTCTGAAATCCCCCCTAATAGGGCACTATTTGAGGGGAGAGCCATTTGTAGTGGGGTTCAAAATCATAGTGGATGGTTATCGAGTGCACTCAATCAATTCCACAATGCACCGCAATAACGAGTGTACAACTCATGAATGCTCAACGGCTAGAGAATACCCATAATGCACTGTGAGAGTCGCGAGCTGATGAATTCCCAGAGTCTGACCAGGGTACAACATAATATCATACAGGTATAAATTCCTATTTAACTGATTATTAAATTGATTAATTAAGGTTTATACATAGTTTCCATGATAGAGCTCAAGATAACTCTTTTCATCTTACTACAGTTCGCTAAGTTTCAAATAGTTCTTAAACAGCAAGCAAAAACTTCTTCCAGCAGACTCACTCATTCGTTTTCATTCCCTTCTTCAAGTGAACTATATTAGAGAACTAATGTAGGGAACAGGGGGAGATTTCGAACACAGCCCTGGTTTACACAGGTTTTCTACTTTGCTTGATTTTGGATCTGGAGATGCTACTACTTCAGAAGATCCGTAACAGCGCCTCCTACCATATAACAGTGAAAACGCGGATTGCCAGAAAAACTTGTCAATGGCGAGGAACCATTGTGTCATAAATAGTGTCTTTGGCCTAAAAAATGTCAATGGCCTCGCCATTGTCTTTCACACCAGGGTGGTTCCCCGAGAACTAAATGTTCCCCTAGGGCCATTTTCCTTGTTGCATTCACACCGCCAGTATAAACTCTGAAGTGACATGTAAGCTGTGTTTGTTGTTGTGACATTTATTTTGACGGTGCTGAGAACGGCAGAGCCGGAGTACACAGTGCTCCCGTTCTCAATCTTCATTAGTTTACGATCTGTTTAACAGTCCTGTCTACGTTATTAGATAGAACTGTTATACAAAGAAAGACGCTAATATATGAAAAAGTATGAGCGTTTGCCGTGTGGTTGATGTCTGTCCAATGTCGCTAGCTTAGCAGAAATACATAATCATTTTCCGCTTGGTCCCCTCAAAGTTCCGTTGGACTTTTCCCTTAGCGTAAAGGTTGATAGGTCTATTTATCACTGTTTTCCATGTTCATAGAGTTAGTTCATGGAGTAAATATATAGGCTATAAACTGTGCGTTCATGGCTTTTTAAAAATGGCGGGTGCTGGTGTTTCACGTGCATTCGGCCAATCTGGTAGTTCCTATTGTGCTGCTGGGTTAGACCCTAGAAGCTAATTTAGTCCCCCAAAAAAGGCTTTCCTAGAGCTAAAATCGTTCTCAGTTCCTGCGCTGTGAACACGCCAAAAAGCCCTTACGCTTACTTCCGCCATTACTTCTAGGAACTATGAAAAGGTTCCTCCGGTGTGAAAGCCCCTAATGATGGAGGGGAAAGAGTTAATTATACAAATTAATTTATCTATAAAATAATTAATATTAATATTTATTACACACACACACACAAATATATGATCATATATTTATCTTGATGTCAACAAACCTAAAATTCTGTAAAAAGTTAGCACCACTAAATTTTAATTCCTCTCGCCACATACTCATTGTCCATTTCTTATTGTTTGCAATATTAATCTTTATAAATAATAACTATAATCAAATTACTTCAAATATCACATTGTACTTAATCTATTCATGAAACTCATTCATGAACATGTAAACAAAGCACATCAAAGCAATGCAAGCTTTTACAATCTTTAATACATGAGTAAAAAGAAACTAAACAAAAGTTTCAAATGAATACTTATATGGGGAAGAGCTACTGGAATACAATCAATGAACACGTCTAATGAATGAGTTCTCTTCTCAGAAAGAGGAACAGCCCATGGGCGAATCCATGCTGAAAATGTGCCACTGACCCCTGGCTGTTGTAAGCATCACACAATGGCAGTCTCTGACCGTTTGACACCAGCCCTGATAGATAGACCCTGTTTGGGAAACCATGGGAACCGTGTTCATTTGTATAGTCTCTCACATAAAGATGGCCTCAGGCCGAGGGGATGGAAGAGGTGTGGGACTCTCCGGGGATAAGCACAAAACCTTTATTTAGCAGCAGCAGTCTAACTGTTACAACCACTGATGAATGTTAAACGCAGGCAATGTGCTGCCCTCAGGAGCACTTACCATAGAGTGGGACAGAGTGGGCGGTATTGTTCATAAACTGTTCTTTCAGAAATAGTGAGAGCGCTATAAATATATATATAAACTGCTGAATTACACAAACACGTGGGTTATGAAACATGCTCTTCAATGAAAAACAAGCATTAGATAATCAGAGTAAAGGAGAGCTTGTTTAACAATGCTTTTAAAACTAAATACCAACATGTATCATGGTGCAACCATAAAGTTTATGTTATGTTATGTTATGTTATGTTATGTTATGTTATGTTATGTTATGTTATGTTATGTTATGTTATGTTATGTTATGTTATGTTATGTTATGTTATGTTATGTTATGTAGCAAATCAGCATATTAGAATGATTTCTGAAAGATCACGTGACACTGAAGACTGGATAATGGCTTTGTCATCACAGCAATACATAACATTTTAAAATATATTAAAATACAAAAGAGTTATTTTAAATTGTAATAATATTTTACAATATTACTATTATAACTGTATTTTGGTCAAATAAACGCAGCCTTGGTGAGCATGACTTAAGCGACCCCAAACTTTTGAACAATAGTATTATACTAGATTACATTACATATAATTATTTTATATTAATAAAAAATTACAATTGCCAAAAGTGCCATGGTACCTATAAGCAATTAAATAGTACGCCCTAGAAACCACATAGCAACTTGAAAATGTAATTTTTTTATTTTATTTTTTACTGGGACTATTCAGCTTACCCCTAAATCTAAGGCATCATTGATGTCTATTGCACAAACGGAGTGGGATAAGTTATACATGAAAGTTTATTCCTCAGGGTTAAGGGTTTGTTTGAATCCCAACAGAATTAGTAATAGTATCTTAGCATCTGCAATGCATTTGGACAGTTTCCAGAACAGGCATCCAAAACACAATATCTGAGATTAAGCAATTGTGGAAGTAAAACAAAAGACATGTTTCCAAGTCAAAAGAAAAGGGAAGTGGAAGAACTTGTTTCCCCTGGCACATAAATAAATGTGAGGATGGATCCACCATCATCATGACTCTATTTGTGTCTGTCGAGGTGGGTCATGTCAAAACTCTCTATTCTCGTCTGTTGAGATCATAAATCACTTTTTCCAAATTCCCACTCATAAAAAAATAACAAAAAATAATAAAAAATGGACAGAAAAACACCTGAAATGTATGCATCATGCCAGCCGTATATAAGCACAGCCGTTCTTCTCTCTTGGAATGAGTGAAACATTACAAACAGTTTGGTCATGATTCTTTGATCATCTTGAGTATGTGCACAATGAGAGTGACAGTTGAGGACAAACCAAGTCTAAAATCTGGAGAAAAGATGATATTATTTGGACAGGTTTCAACATGAACTTGAACATTCTGTACAAATGATTTTAAAGACTGTGCTGTGTAGCATGTTGATGAAAAGGACTGAGCAAATACAATGCTAGAGCTACACACACCTTGCCTCACTATTATAAGAAAATCACAACACCAGAAACTAGGCTAATCCAGTCTTCTACAAACAGAAACGTATTCTGCTATTAACATTAATAAACAAAGTTAAAAAATTTAGGATACCCCCACTTTTTTTCCACCAATGAATTCCTATGATTTTCCATGATGTTTCCAACCTTTAAATTTGCTAACGGTTGAAGCCGATAGGGCAACTGTAGCATGACAGCTCCCGATCCAGTCCCCCTCCTCTTTCTCTCACTTCGCTTCCAGTCTACTCTATACTATATTATCGCAAAAAAAAAAAAAGGCAAAAACGCTACTTTCGTTTCATGACGAAAACTTTATTGCATTTCAGTTACAATAACAATTCACTATTTTTCCAGGTTTTTCATAAACATGGGAACCCTAAAAATAATTTCCGAACATTCTTCTTGTCTTCCATAGGACAGACAAATATATAGCCCTGCCCCCAAACTAACCGCATTGATTGAGTCAATGTTGCCTTGTAGGGCCGATCAGGAAGCTCAGTCAAACAAGCAGAACAATGATTTAAATTGATAGTGAACTAAACCTATCAATGGTTCATCGGTTCATCATTGGTTCATCAATGGATACAATCTATGTACATTAATCTGGGATACGGAAAAGTATATATATAATGCATATATCAGAGCAGGAATTCAGAGATTCACACCTGAGAAGGAGGCATCTCTTAAAGGTGCTCTAAGCGATGTCACACGTTTTTTAGGCCAAAAAATTTTTTGTCACATCCAGCAAACATCTCCTCACTATCTGCTAGCTGTCTGTCCCCTGAACACACTGTAAAAAAAAAGTGCGGTCTCTGTAGACACCCCAGGCTCCACAAACGGCAAGAAAAACAAACTGGCCAGCCTGGACATAACCGACAACAATGATTTGGGGGTGGGGGTTGGGGGGTTAGTGCGCCTGCACATGAAGGGGGGTGTGTGGGGAGTGGAGGAGAGAGAAGCATGAAGAGAGAAGTTAGCTAGAGGAGAGATGTCCTAGCCAACGACTAACGTTAAAATGTTATATTCATGAGAATTTTGATATGGCCGACACACGACCAAAGAGACAACGTTCCGATGAACAAATAACAAAGAATAGGGAAAAGGAGAAGGAAGTCCAGAATTTACATCGGAAAAGCGTTCAAAAGGTGGCGAGAAGTCCGCCGGCAGAAGGGCTTCCAATCCAGCATTCAGGTGGCTCTGTTTTTGCTGGACAGGTGGGGAAATCAGTTTGTTTTTTCTAAGTGGTTCATGACTGTTTCAGGAAGCACGGAAGGGAGGGGGGGTGGGGGGGATGAGGAGGAGGGAGGGTCGAGCTAGCCTCCGTTTTGTTTGACAATACTTTGAACGTCAACAAGAAGTGATGTCACCCAACATCGCTTAGAGCACCTTTAACAGCTCTAGATTATTCTGCTCAGAGAATGATGAGAATTCTACTATGAGCAGTCAGCGTAATGTACCAGACGAGCGGTGATTTCAGGACGTGGATAACAGCAGGAGTCACAGACAACATGGAAAATAAACAGCAGCTGGACTAGCTCCATTTCACACAGTCTCATAACATGAACAACCATCACACGACGTAAAGATTAATGACATCCGTCAGTTTGCTAATGATGTGGGGGTTCCCAGGCTCTCTGCTGCAGGGGTCTGCAAGTATGCATACTTGACATCTGCAGTCTGATTCATCAGCATACTGTGATCTAGTATGAATGACAACACTCATTTACTTTCCCAAAAAAATATGTATACTCCGGTTAACTCGTATTAACTCCTGTTGTCGGTCCTGAGCTTACTCTATTGCTCTGACTGAAGGGATAACAGTAGAGTGAGACGGGAGAGATCGCTCAAACATCCTCAGATTGCATAATTTCCTGGAAAATTAATAGAAATGCATATTCTTTCTTAAGAAATGTGACATGAAATATGATATTGTAATAGTACTTTTCTATATGTTTAAGCCTTTTGACTTAATGGAGTTGTTTTGTGCATTGCTGTGAACACAAATCAATGAAAGCAGGCACGACTGAATAAGTATGCATGTTCTCTTTCTATGTGAAATAATATTATGCAGTTTGATTCAGGATGTTTAATGTGCACTTAGTTAGTTTTCCGCTAGCTTCCTTGAGCTGGTGAAACAGTGGGGTTGTGTGACGTTGTTCTATGAAGGCGTGATTAAGTGTTAAGGGCGTGTTTTACTGTGGGGCTACTGGTCCGCCAGTGGAAACGCAGCTTGGTTTTGGTTTTTGTGGCTCGAGGTCCGAGGATACTGGCTCCGCCCGGAACGCTCTGGTCCAACAGGGGAAAAGTGGATAGTGATTATTGCCTTAGCAAGCCCCACTAATAACACACATGCACATCTAGCAGGGATAAGTCTGCAAACCCAACAAGGCCACTATGACAAAGCAAATTACATACTAAACTCAGTGTAAGATACGAGTCTACCCATTTTAGGCCAGCGATTCTAGTTCTTACGCACTGAAAATATAGAGCAACATGTCACCACAATCCCTGATGGGTTAATTTATCCTGAATTGAGACCTGCAAGAACCTGGAACATTCCATGATTGATTTGATGCTATTTTTACGCGCCCCACTTCAAGGATCTGGTTCAAATATACGGTCCATTTAAGTACAAGTACAGAAAGTCTTTTCGAGAAACGAGACGCGCTCTGTAATCCCCAGCACAAAACTACATGGCTTTACCCGACAATTTGACAGAAATTTTCCGCTAATTACCCACCACTGGTAGAAATATTCTCGAGAGCAATGAAAATAAACCCTCCAAGTTACACAAACAAAGTGTTTCAGGGTCATAAGCAATGTCTTAACCTGCACTGAGCCATGAAAGGCTGGATTTTCTAAAGATCTCAAACCCGAATAACTATCATTCAGAGGCAGTAAAGATTAAGCTTCCAAACTAAGGATTATAATATATATATATATATATATACATATACATAATTATCCCAAACACTGTAATTTGGGCAGTAATAACGTGCTATGGAAACACTGCAGGCTGTGGGAGTGCTGGCATAGATTATTGTCTGCTGGGCCTTCTAACCTTCAAAGCATCTTCCCCGTAGCGTGCAGCCGTTCTGTAGAGTCGCCAGGCTGTTCCTGAACCTGAGGTGCCAATGAACGGCTGTGGTCTTAAATGATCCGGTCGGTGCCAGGCGGATGGGGAGGGGAACAAAGAGACACTGTGCTTAACACACACACACACACACACACACACAGACACATACACAAAGCCAGCTGTCCCTTGCTCCGCACTAACGCCCAGCTGTATCTGGTCTTTCACCAACCATCCCCCCATCATCACAGACCAAGACCAAACACAGTCCTTTCCACTGTCCATTTTCAGGATCTTCTCCTCAGTCAAACCGCCTTCACTGGGAACGCCCATCACAATGCCAGCCTTCATTATGTGTGTGTACGAGTGTGTGTGCCCACACACGCTTTCATCTCTGGGCCTTAGCCCTACTCTACCCATTCATTGGGGTTGCTTTGAGCTGTTATTCTTCATGGTGGTTACATTACTCAGGATGTTCTTCAATTGATGTCTATTATAGGCATGGTTACCTTTTTTTCCTTTTCCTTTTTGTTTGAGTTTGGGAATATGACAAACAAGAATGTCCATGATAAAGAAAAGGAAAAATCTATTTTAAAACACATGGGTGGAATTTACATTGTCATTAGCAGTACAGGTGCAGGTTAGGAATCAATAGGCAAGGGACCAATGTTAAAAAGATAAAGGGATCGCTCTTTGTTCACTTTTTGTATGTGGCGAGAAGCAGGGTGTGGCCAAGAGCCGTGGGAGTGGAACGAGGCTGGTGGGACGAATGTTAATGAGCGAACACACCGGTCATGAGTTCCACAGAGGAACCCAAGAAGGATGAGAGGAGGTGAGGTCAGGACAGGACTAAGCCTGGGACACTTTAAGTTGTTGTTTTGTTATGTTTATTTACGGCAGTGTGGTTGCCAGTTCCCGCCTCCTCCTTCCTTGAGTTTCAACTTTGGGTCATATATATTTGGGGTATATATACTAAAATAACACAAAAACTGGGGTGTCACTGTCCTGCAAAGTTTAGCTTCAACCTCAATGATCACGTTTACAAGCTGTCAATATTCGGGTTAAGGTCACTATTTGGGTTTCTGAAACATTCGGAATAACCTGTTTACATGCGTGAGCAGAGAGAGTTACTCCTGTATGGAATTTGTAATCAATTGGCAATATCCCGATGTAAACGGCGACACACGGTTAGCGTCTGGACATACGGACAACCTTAAGACACAATATGCGTCATTTCCGATTCTTCTTCCTGTATCCAAAGACAACAACAACAGCAGCAGCACGCGAATAATAAATAGTTCGGGGGAGATAGCGATAGCCTTTGTTTGCGCTTTCCTCCTCGCTCCAAAAGTGTGGTGCTGTGCTGCGTCTCGCCATGTTTACCTCTAACGTTACTTCTTGTTTACTTCTGGTATACTGCACGCGGGTTTTTGTATGCGCCATCTCTACTCAAAAGACCAAGATTCCTTGAGAATAGAACATGCACAGAACACAAATCAATGTTCCTTTTGAAGGGGATATGCCGATACGCATTTACATGACCAAATATTCGGGTTAGAAAAGGGGTACCCCAGGGATCATATTCGGGTTTTTAAAAACCTGGATATGAGCATATTCGGGTTTTTGCCTGTGTTTATATGGCCGTGCGCGACCGGGTTATTGCTAATATTCCGGTTTTGACCGGTTTTGGCTGCATGTAAACGTAGTCAGTTAAACACACCTGAACCAGCTAATCAAGGTCTTACTAGGCTTACTATAAACTTCCTGGCAGGTGTGTTGAGGCAAGTTGGAGCTAAACTCAGCAGGACAGTGCCACCCCAGGACTGAGTTTGGACACTCCTGATCTAAAACAAAAACAGTGGTTGTAAAAGAGTGGTTGTATCATCCTGATCTTTTTACTTATTACCCACTGAAAAAAAAAAAAATGAAAAAAAAAAAAATAATTTTAAATGTAGAAACTACAAACATGCTTATTATAGAAAAAGTGTATTCATGACATTGTATGTATGAATTACATTAATTTATTAATTTTAAATGTACCCACATCCAGACAAAAAAAAGAGAGCATCATGTTATTGACACTTATCTGTCTAAGATGAACCAGAAAAACTTCAATATGCATCAGAAAATGACCTTCCTCTCTGTCTGCCACTCAAATGCCTGAAGATTCTATTACACAATTGTTCATATTAAATCCATTACATCAGCGATAAAAGTTATTCTCAGGGTTCTGTTCTGGCCATGGAGAGAGTAATAACCCTCTTGAATTTCATTATGATGCGATCAAACATCAAACAGGAAAGAACATAACACTCATCTCTGGAAAAACATTGTACACGTCCGTTAGCACAGGAAATAGATGAGAGTGCACTGTAGGCGACACAGGAAGCAGCTCACCTGACTTTAGCTCAGACTTCCTCTCCGCTGAAGACGGATGTGCAGTAGTGTTTTTTTTTTCTTTTCACTAACATGACTCAACTTCAGTCATTCAAACACAGAAAAAATGCAACAATAAAAAGCCTCAGGCGACTGTTGAAATAAAACTAAGCCTGTCAGTAGATTCAATAATTATTAAATATCTAATTTATTATATTATATTATGACACTGGACAGAGGTAGATTTCTCTCACACATGCCTCACAGAAACAGGCCTGTCAGGGGTCAGACTCTGTGATAATGTCTACAGCAGGTGGTCAGTAGACAGATGCACCGGCTGCCAGAGTTCATAGCAGCCTGACAGAGAGTAAAACTAATTGATATACAGAGAAGAGTGAGAGAGAGAGAGAAAAAAGAAAGAAACAGCGGAACAGTAGTGAAGAAAACCACCTGCAGAACATTCCAAGCAGAACAGTAGCACAGGTCAACTATGTTTTCAGAGGAGACATTCCAGCACCTCGGAAAAAAAGAGCAGCCATTTGTCTCTCCAGATTAAGGCCTTGCAGAGGGGAGCGTATGGCCAAATTCAGCAAATGTGCATGCATATCTTCTTCCCGAGCCTCAGATTTTGATCAGTATGCTGTAAATTCAGAGGCTCAAACCACTAAACTTCAAGCTCCAGTGCATTTAGACAACAATTAAAGTATGTTAAGCATAGGCTGAAATTCTAGACATCCACAATCTAAATAACTATTCTATGCGCACTAATGGGATATTCACCCAAAAATTTAAATTCTATCATTTACTCATCCTCAAGTTGTTCTAAACCTGTATGAATTTCTTTCTTCTGCTCAATACCAAAGAAGATATATTGAAGAGTATGGGTTACCAAACAGTTAATGGACACCATTGACTTTCATACTATGGAAGTCAATGGAGTCCATCAACCTGCTTGGTTACCGACATTCATCAAAATATCTTCTTTTGTGTTCAGCAAGAGAAATCAATTCATACAGGTCTTGAACAACTTTAGGGTGAGTAAATGATAATTTTTCATTTTTAGGTGAACTATCCCTTTAAAGGGAGTGGTGTAGCACTGCTGCCCGCTTTATCCTCACATATGGGTAGCACTAGATAAGACACCCACCATCAGGTTCACAGATGCATGCAGGTTAACCAACAAAATGCTGGAGCCTTTCACACTGAGGAGGGTCAGTTTGACTATGATGAATCAAAATTTAGATGATTTCAAGTAAAAGTTCATTTGTTTTTGTTATCATTCTTGACGTACAAGATGCAGTTATTGATGGTCCATTGAATTAAATGATGGTCCAAGAAAAAAAGCACTCCTGACAAGGTCAACTTCTGTCAACCAATGAGGCGTAAGCATTCAGTTTTATACTATTAGTATAATAATACAAATAATAGTAGTAGTATTAGTTTCATATTTTGAAAATTTTTGATCCGCAATTAACTGACAAGACAACGACAACAATATTATAAATGAAATTTGAAATTACAATTGGAAAATTTATTTAAAATAAAATTTTAAATAAAATAAGCAATGCTGATTGATAATAATAATTTAAAATTAAACAAAATAAATAAATAAAATGGTTTGGCAATTAAATTAAGTTTGCTGGGCAATGGGTGATGACAATTGATGCTGTGATTATTACCTGGCATTCAACAGATGAATGAAACTAAGTGTGTAATTATTTAAATAAATAGCAGAACAAAGTTTGTTATGCCTTTTGTTTCATTGAATTACAGTCCACCCTGGAATAAATTTAAGAGTGACTTAAAGTATCACCACAGAAATCATCCCCAAAGCAATTGAATATCCAGAAAATGCACCAACAAAGTTTCTTGTATATCTGTAAAAACACACTAGGTATGTAAATTTGACTGTATTTAAACTGTAGTGTACACTCTTCAATTCAATTTCTGCAGTGCATGCTCAAACTCTAAAGAGCAGCTTCATTTGTGTACACAGAGACACCCGCTGTTTACTGCTGCACATTCACAATCACACAGTAAAAGGGTCTCATCATCTCAGAGAAGCACTTCTACAGAGAATAAAAATCCTTGCTAACACATTACAGCATCCTAGATCTTTATCCACAAAGCTTAAAGTCAAAGCCAGACAGCCATGACAAATTCAGTGTATGTCCACCCTACTCATATTGCAACCAAATGCAGCCCGATACTGTCACAAAAGACACTGACTGTCTTGGCGAAACGCAAATCTTTATGATGAATCAGCCGTCTTTAAATGAAACCTTGTGAAGGATAAAAGAGTAACGTACAGTCTCTCCACTAGACTCATATAGCGCATGTCTGACACACCCAACACAAACATCTCTACTGGGGCTTGATGTAATTAGTCGTAATGACACTCATCAACTGGAAGAAAGGCAAAATGGGGGTGCAGTGTTTTCCTCTTTATGCAAACAAACATTCTGGGAAAGGCATGTGCTGCTGTTAGACCTCACTAAACCTGAGAGAACAAGAGAACAAGAGATAGACAGAAAGAAAAAGAAACTGAGCTTTCATGACAATATAATGCTTTAGCATCCCGTCCAGACTTTCACTTATCCAGATGCCCAACATTTACATATCTGACAGACAGATTTATCCAAATTGATTTATACTGCATAGAAGGGAAGCATATTAATGCATGCGTTCCCTTGAGGGTCAATGTCAATCTTTTTTTTTTTATGTTGGTTTCATAAAAACTTTTAATATATTTTCATGATATTTTTTTTATATTATACCACCTCTAGTAAATGACATGTTATTTTGTTTAGTTGTCTTCAGAATCGTGGGTGAATCATGTTTGAAACAAAAAAATCGTGATTTAAATTTTTGTATGTGGTGTATAACCAAGTAAAAAGCAAGAACCTTGTCTTTACAACTTGAATATATGAGTGTTCAAATCTTAGTTATCTTTAAAAGTTTAAATATATTCTTCAAGGTACAAGTTATTTTTAACCCATTCTATTAATCAACTATTAACTCTTTCCCTGCCATTGACGGAAATTTCGTCGTTTGTGAGAAAGCACTTTCCCGCTATTGAAGGAAATTTCCAGTTTTCCACATTGTCTCTATTATACAGATACAGTAGGAGGCGCTATGACACATCTTCTGAAGGAATACTTAATCACCTGATTAAAACATATGGAAAAAATGCAGGAACAAGCGGTCTTATGTGTATTAATAGGCTATGCATTATGTAAAATAACGCAAACATCAACACTGAACTGCATGTAAATCAAAATGCCTAATGTTACCGAATGAAATATTGAGTCGACCCAGGACGAGCTATAGGACTGTGCAGCTTTTAGGGGTGTTGATAAACTTGATCTACTACATTTATGTTTTGATCATCATTCTGAATCCGATCTGGATGTAGTTTTTTTACAAAAATGTGATTCTCAGCTTTTTGCTCAAAATGCTTTTTTATTAAACTTACCGCATTCAAGTGTTGATAAAAAAAAGAATGCATGAAGCTAGAATATAATTTTTCTGTTTAAAAGCAGAAGGTCTGTTCATTCTTTTGATATATTCCCTGTTCATACAACAAAATATTCTGGGGGCCATAAAATTTGGTGGAAATTATCAAAAACGCTGCATTTTTTTCGTCTTTTTTTAAATCACTGGCAGGGAAAGAGTTAATTTATACTGTAAATATCAAGTCTTTAGGGAGTTACACCACATTTTTACATAAAATTGTCACATAATGAAGAAAAAAAAGTTTAAAGGCAGTGCCTACAGCTGTTTCCCTATTATTATTTTTTATGCCACCCAAAAATATCTAAATGATTTTTAATTCAGACATTAAAAACATGTTGATCATAGAAGAAATGAATTCAAGTCATTGTATGGAATGTATGAATGGTACTTTTAATGTATTTTTGAATAAACTAATAGATCAGACAAAAAAAAAGTTATCATCAACAGCAACAAAGATAAATCTAAACCCAAGATGAATGCCTGGCAAAGTAGATCAAGATGTGGGCCATTAGTGCTCAACTTTAAAGCCGCATGATCCCCGTGGAGAGGATCAAAGCTGGATTTGTGTTGATCCCTATACATCATATACTGTTAATATTGTCATCCCAACCTCTTGCTCTTTTAATGGAGTAAGTCTTGGCAAAGTGACGATAACACCATGATGCAGTTTGAAATGCTCGCCAGAGGGATAGAGAGAGAGCCGCCACACGGCTTTCCAAGAGAGAAAGTTTTTACGGCAAGTGCACAGCTGGAGCACACAGCTGGACCGATCACGAGCGTGCAGCTGCGATGACCTGAGGCTCACAAAGACGATCTGTGCCCGCTCAGAGACAACGGACTGTGCCAAATCAGTACCAGCCGGGCCAGTTCAACCAAATGTTAGTACATACAAGCGGCGCCACAGGATCACTGGCTTCTCAAGAGCACAGGTGCGAGGAGGAAAAGCTTCAAAATGTGTTGCTGGCACAGTCTAGAGATGACGCCGGCCCAACCCAGTCACAGAGGATGTCCAGACAAGGGACTGGACTAGATCCATTTTTACAGAACATGGTCAAAACAAAGCTTTCTAATGACCTGGTTTTACTCTCACATCCACTGGTTTTATCCAAAGCAAGGAAGTAAGCAGAACAGCTTCAACCCAAAAAGCTATGACAGCATCACAGGTTCTCTTTACACTCCCACCGACACGTATTATGCGACTTTAACACCTTCATTTAAACCTGTCAGCTTCTTTAATTAATGTAATGCCAGAAGCAATAATTAAATGCACTGCTTGCTACATTATCTACTAAAGCAGGAAATTGATCTAGGCAGGCAATGCTGGGGGCAAACGGGGTGTTCAGATGGTATCTGCTGCCATAAGGAACAATAGTAACAGGCATCTGGTGTTAGCAGGAGGACTCATTCCAGAAAGGATTTTATTAGACAAAAATTTCTATACTGTAAGTAAGTGCAAGAGCAATATTTCTCTCTCTGGAAAAATTCTCAATAAGAGAATTTTAAATATACTACTGTTCAAAAGTATTCCCCCGGGTTCACTGACCAAGCCTCCCAGACTAAAATGCATGTTTGAGCTGTTTTGTCTCACCAGTAATGCTTTTTTCTAAGGCAATTTTAAAGATACTTAAATATCCTAATTCCAACAAGGCATAACCCTGGCTTAATCTAAGCCCTGTCTGTGAAACCAGACCTTAGAGTCCATAAATTGACTAATTTATTATGACCGCCGCTAGCGTAGCTAGCGAAAGCGGTCATATAGGGATTGTCAAAGTTTTTTTTTTTTTTTTTTTCCCGTCACCTTACTGAATTTTTCGTCAGCGATACCAGGGACACCGAAGCACCGGGGAACATGAAATTTGGTGGGCATGTAGCCCCACTAGACTTCTACGGAAAAATTTCGTTTGGTCCCCGGGGGCCACTCCCCCCCCCCCCGCGCTGGGCCCCCCCAAACCCCCAAAAAATGCAGTTTTTCCTAAATAACTACCTGAACCGTGGCACCGAGGATGAAGAAATTTTTATGGTATGTTGCTCTTAAGGGCCCACATCAACCTAGCCCATAATCACTCATTTGTGATTTGCGCCCCTCCCATAAAAAATGAAAATGCAATATTATTCTGCTTTAATCGTCCCTATCTTCAGTGGAGATGTTCAGAACTGCACCATATTTCATGTGTATGATTAACTTGACATCCTCTGGGGGTATCCTCTGCTAAGTTTTGTAGAATTTCATCCATGGGGGGGTATAAAATAAATTAATTTATGTGCACATTTAGTGACTGTACACTCATCGGCCTGTAGATGGTGCTGTTGAGCGAAGGGTTGCTGGTTTAGGATGATACTGTCACACACACACATGCAGGAATACAAACAAACGCAAGCATGCACACACACTGACATCCACACGCACAGACACACACCCATACACACACATACAAATCCACATGCACAGACACACACACACAAACACACACGCGCACACATGTATGCACACATACATACACGCACAGACACACACACACACACACACACAGACACACACATACACAAACACACACACATACACACACACACACACACACAGACAGACATGCACATACTATTACTTTTTTTAGGTATATACATAAACACGCAATACAGCCAAATTACTCCACGTCATTTATTTTTGTGGAAAGCCAGTACAGGCCTGAGCGGCGGTCATATTTTGTACCGCGATGCGGTACATCTAGTTTTATTTGAAAGAAAGAAATTAGCCGAATACGTTTATTCAACAGGGACGCACGCATTAAACTGACATTAAAAGTGACAGTAAAGATATTTATAATGGTACAAGCAAGAATACTGAAAAAGTAAACTACATTTAAAAATATATTAAAGTAGAAAACCGTTACTTTAAGTTGTAATAATATTTTACAACATTACAGTTTTTACTGTCCGTATGCACAAAACATATTGCTAATTCATCTCTCTTTTAAATATCAGTTCATCTTAAAGTCAAGGGCAATGTGTAAAGGCACTTTATGATAAAGAAGTACCGCACTCGTCATCAACGGACAAGGAAATCTAAGCGCAATCTCTCAGTAAAGACATATAGATTATTATTTTCAGGCACTGGAATAAATTGAATAACTAAACTTTTTTAAAAATTACCTGCATGCTCTTTAGTCTGCATATTTTCATGTCAGTGTCTGCCTTTATAAACCACAATTTTATTCCTTACTTTTGATGTAGGATAAAATCCAACCATACGTGCATTTTATAAATTTGTATTTTTTTCTGTAAAAATGACACAATTTTCACAGAACAACCTCTGATGAAATTTGCATGGGTACGTACAATAGTTTCTCTATATTACCACACTGGAGATGCACTCGGCTGGAAGAAGAGATGTTTGGCACCAAAATAAGACAAAGCCCAAACTTCTCGCTTATTTTGGTGGTAAGGAAGATAAGAGAAGACAGAGATGAGAACGTTAGACAAGGAACAGTTAAGAATGTACACCCCCCCCTCCTCCTCCTCCTCCTCCTCCTCCTCCCCCTCACAGTGTGAAAGAGAGAATCACTTGCAGTCAAGATCTCATCATAAATTGGCAAGGTAGCACTCATAGGTGGGAGACCGAGAAACTGAAGAAAGTAATTTATATATGCATGCCGCACATGTGCAGAATTTCAATAATCTGCTCACACAGTGACTCCGTAAACTTCTGACTCTCTTAGAAAACTCATCTGATCTTAGTTACTGCCTCTACCGCACACAGAGACAATGATAAACCCCACCTGACTCCAACCCAGAACTGAGAACAATGAAAAGCCTAAAAGCATTTCTTATGTGACTTAAGATGCTTTCTCTCATGAGTTTATGACGCAGACATTTTAAATAGGATAAGTACTTGAACGCATTGCACACATCCATCAAACTGCTGAGGCTTAGCAGTACAAGCTCTGACACATTGCACCATGGTCATTTGGGCTCTGTGGGTTCGGGTTCGAGTCCGGCTCACAACACTTCTCATTTCACGCTCTACTCACTGGAAATGCTGTCCTATTTCTCACTTAAAAACAATGGTTCAATGGCATTGAAGAGGTTCCCAAAAAAATTATATCATCGAACAAAGAACATTTTAATAATCTAATTATCTAAAGGACATTTTTCCACTGTAAAGAACATTTTGTGCAATGGAAACGTTCCATGGAGGTTATTTAAAGAGTGTAATAATATCTACACAGTGGCACCCAACAGACAGAATCATGTCTACAACCAAAAAGATGCATTTGACATTAATGTTGTGATGTGACTCAATGATTTGTGACCCAGAAAACACGCTACATGCCACACAACGTACACTTGAACATGCTTACGTTTGACCAAGAGCGCATGCATGTGATCTAAAGGACCAATGGGGCAAGACGCTGAGCTCACACTTCCCTCAAGACACAAAAGTGACTCAACGACATGAGGATAAAGACTGTCACTGCAACAAAACACATTCTCATCTGGACTCCACAAGACCGCATCAGAAATACCCTCAACTACAAAGTCAAGGAAATATATGCATGAAAAGGATGAAGACTTTGAGCTTCTGATAGTTTTTCAAATGAAAAGCAAGGAACTATTTACTTCCCAGAGGGCATGGAAGTCTCTACTTCTTACAGATCTCATTTCTTCCTCAATTTTGACACGCTTCAGAAGCTCTTCAGAATAAAAACCACAATATATGAATACAATATATCAGTGTGTAAAGAGTTGTTGGTAGATTTAAAGTCTCATTTGGGACTGCAACAACAATGATTAAAAAAAACCTACAGAAGTGAATCTCTATGGATAAGCACCATCCTGAAATCATTAGAACATAATTAAGATTATGTGTACTACTTGAATTTGAAGAAGATAAATATGGGAATATTATATGAATGTTTAAAATAAGGAAATGTGGGCATAACTACATTTTGAAGTTACCGCATGATTTTACCTCGGTAATGCTGACTAAAGCACAAAGTATCAAAAATGCATAAAAACAAATACGAAATAAGCTATATAAAATGCTTCATATTTGAATCTCTGTTTTTTTATGTTTGTGTATTGCTGTCGGCTAGTGTTTTTGTTTGATATGTTTTTTGTGCATTTTTGTATGAGTCATCTTAGTAATACAAAGGCCACACAACTTCCTTTCATACATTTTCATTTTAAAGGGACCGTTCGTTCAAAAATGTAAAATCTGTCATGGTTTATTCACGTTAGCGGAACACAAAAGGAGATGTTAGGCAAAAGACAAACTGTCAAGCTTCAGTCACCATTCACTTGCATTGCATATTTTTTGCCTACAATGTAAGTAAACGGTGACTGAGACTGTCCCTCTGTCTCACATCTCTTTTTGTGTTCAACTGAAGAAAGAATGTCGTATGGGTTTGTAACGACATGAGGGCGAGTAATATGCATTATAATAAAGCCATAGAGTACAAGATGACAGAATTGGGTGATCTGTCCCTTTAACTGGACATTTATTTCACTCACAGTCGCGTGCAATACAAAGCCAAGCAAAGTATCATTCCAAAGTCCATGAGGGGCTTCCATTAAATAAATAAAATAAGTTTCAAATAACATTAAAGCTTTTGCTTATCTGTATTGCTGGTCTTCCCTAAAGAGACAATAGAGAAGTCGTTGTCATTGTGCAGAACTCTCTAATGCACCTTGTCCATATAAACTGTATCAATCGTAAAATACAACCACTGATGTGTGAAACACACTTTTGACCCCATGTTCATGTTTAAATGCGTGTGTGGAATAAAGTACGCATGAAGTAAAGCACAGTCAGTCATGCACTAAGCTCTGTCAAACTCTCCACCCGCTGTGATCTGTCTGTTCGCGCTCAATAGAGGGGCTATTCTCGAATCACGAATGTCTCACAACTGCACACTACAGCGCTTAAACTTCAACCAGCAAGAATGAAACAGCACGAAGTGGCCTGTGGTCACACCGATAACAGAGGAATGGGCAATGCGTAAAAAAACGTACAAACCTGAAGCGGTGAGGCGACTTTTCCTCCTTCCAGGGATTGATGTTTGGGAGTTTGTTGCATGCGAGCGCTCCCTCCCTTTCTCTAGCGCACTAGAATGATAGTGCTGATGTTGTTTTCACTTCCTCTTCCCTCCTCCCCCCGGCTGCTGATTGGCTCTGCTGTTTCAGTCATCCACCAATAACAGCAGAGTAAGACCTATAAGAGCGCATCAGTGTACTTTTTCAATCTAGTCTAGTGGATATTGGCTATTGATTGTGATGTCTGCTTTTGCTTCTTTATATAAAATAGTTTTCGGCATGATTTAAGTGCATAGTATAGTTAGAGACATAGATACTTCCATAAAAAGCTACAAATTATCTTATTTTAAAAGCTTGAATTAATGCCAGCAAGTCTATATAAGAAAATATGATTAAAACAGAACCTCATTGCCTGGCCATTTGTCTTCAGGACATAGTTGGCATTTTGTAAATATCTGTCCATCAGATGTCTGTCCTCACAATGTCCACACACACAGGCGATTGATTATCTGTCCCTCACAAAGTGATGTATTAACCGTCCCATGCTGACATCATTTGCCTACTCCATTTTGGTGATTAGAGAGAGGATGTAATTCTTTAAAAGCCTTTAAAAGAATGTCTAGAATTCTGTTAAGAAACGCACATGATGTAAAAGATTATGTAAACCAAAATCCAGTCTACATGCAATACCTCTGTGCTTCAGTCCATGACAGCAGAGGTGATGTTACCTTTAGTTTTTCTCTCTATAAAAACCATTATGCAAATACACATCATGGTTCAGTCTCTGCAACAGCTCTTCTCTGAGCGCTGTGACATTCTTTGGAATTTTTTTTATTTTTTTGGACTATGTGAAATGAACAACTCTAGTTCTTCAGGAAATGAAACTGCTGAAAACCAAACCCATACTCTGCATCATTGGTGTAAATGACAATGCAATGTTTGGGAAATTTATTTTATCGTAAATCTCACACACACACACACACACACACACACACACACACACACACATTAACAAAGTACATTTACTTGAGTACTGTACTTAAGTCAGCTTTTAGAGTATCTGTACTTTACTTGAGTATTATTTTTTCTGGAAACTTTTTACTTTAACTTCACTCCATTTGAAGGACAAATACCATACTTTTTACTCCACTACATTTCTGTCAAGGTCCTTGACGTCAGTCAGGGGATTATTTTAGTTCCAAGGGGTTGCATTTTGGTTGGAAATGAAAGTCGGACTGACGTCAGAAACCGACGTCGGACAGACGTTGGATTTTGGCTAGAACTGAAAGTCGGGTTGACGTCAACATCCAACATCGGACAGACGATGTGTCCAACAGCGTCTGTCCAACGTTGGAGATTAACGTCAATGTGATGTTGGATTCTGACATCGACCTGATTTTCATCTTCTAAATGTGAATTTTGTCATTGTTTTGGAGCACAAGCTGGCTAACATGTTCATACTAAAAGCCAAAAGACTTTAAATATTGGGTACTATTTGAGGGAACCATTGTGGACATTATTGAGTGCACTTATTCAATCTCACATTCAATCTCACTACTGGAACTGTGTTCTAGAAATAAATTTGATATTGACATGAGGGTAGGTAGGTAGGCATAGATTCAGAGGCATACGGTACTGTATTACATACAACAATGCAACAATAATAAAACAATGCATTGACATTTACTTTTTACTTTTGATACTTAAGTACTTAAAAAACGAGTACTTCTGTACTTTTACTTAAGTAGAAATCGGTCCTTACAACTTTTACTTGTGTAACGCAGTAATATTTGACCAGTAGTATCTGTACTTTCACTCAAGCAAGCAAGCAAGCAAGCAACTTTATTTATATACCACATTTTCAAACAACAGACGTTGCCCCAAAGTGCTTTACAAAACTGATGACATTAAAATCATACAACCAAAACAAACATAACTTATTCAAAAGCTAAATAAATACGTTTTTGAATAAGACTTAAAAGTGGCAATTAGCTGACCTCACGTGGAATGGGAGACTATTCCAGAGTTTGGGACCAACCACGGTAAAAGCATGATTGCCGTTGATCTGAGGACCTGAGAACTAACATAGTCTGGGGGAGACCAATATATAAAGAATTACATAGTCAATCTTTGATGAGATAAAAGAGTGAACCACAATTTACAAATCCTTACTGGATAGAAAGGCTAGTTGACAATACCTACAATATCAAAATCGGCTGCTGGCGGTAGATCCTTTTCCTATTTAGCACCAAAACTTTGGAACAATCTTCCTAACATTGTCCGGGAAGCAGACACACTCTGTCAGTTCAAATCTAGACTAAAAACACATCTCTTTGGCCTAACATACACATAATACATTATAGACTTCTATAATTCAATGTTAGGCTGCATAGTTTAGGTCAGCCAGAACCGGGAACACTTCCCATAAATCCTGATGTACTTGTTACATTATAAGAAGGATGGCGTTTATGCTAATATTAGTCTCTCTGTTTATCCAAGGTTTACCGCAGTCCGCCGTATCCAGGCCGTATCCAGATCTGATGAAGGACCTGCGCCTGGACACGATGACAATGCAGTCCTGAAGTGTCAACCAGTCCCTTCCCTGTTTACTGAAGTCAGCCGGATCCCGGCCGTATCCAGATCAGATGGTGGACCTGTGCCTGGACCCATCCCTGAGGTGTCTGCCTCATCAGCCCTGTGAAGGCCTCATCGACACGACAGCCATCGGCACTGATCCTCAACAAACTCGTCTCCATACAGGCGTGATGACTCCGACATCCAACCAGATGGAACTGGATAAATATTCTGAATGTTCTGATCCAATCTGACTTCTGACCTGTAATGCTGCCTAGTTCATAATCATACACTGTTCGCTCATTGGCCAGAGGAGAACCGCTCCCCGACTGAGCCTGGGCTCTCCCAAGGTTTTTTTTTCTCCATTCTGTTACCTGATGGAGTTTTGGTTCCTTGCCACTGTTGCCTTGGCTTTTGGCTTGCTTAGTTGGGGACATTTAATATTCAACAATATTATTGATCTGCCTTACTTAAGGTGGACGATGACGCAATTTTCTTCTAGAAACGAACGTTGTATTATTTTCAAGTTATCACTGTGAAGCTGCTTTGATGCAATCTGTATTGTAAAAAGCACTATATAAATAAAGGTGACTTGACTAGAAAATGCTTTACTTTAGCGATTGATAACAACAGCACCAATCTGCTTATTAAAATTTAGTGATGAGTCCATAATTACCCCTAAACTCTTTACTTGATGTTCAATCTTTAAGGACAAGGAACCTAAATTATCAGAAAAGTTAGGTGAGATGGGAGAACCTAAAATCAAAACCTCAGTTTTACCTCAGTTGCTAGAAAGCCAAAGTTTAATATCACTGTAACATTCCTTTGTCCAGCGAACAGGTTTTATCTAAGCTCACAGGAAAATAAAACTGGAGATTGTCGGCGTAACAATGGTGCACAATACTATACATCCAAAAAATAGTGCTTAGAGGAAGCATATACAGAGAGAACAACAACGGTCCGAAAATCGACCCCTGAGGAACACCACAAACTAAAGGGGCCAATGTGGAAGAAAAGTCTCCCAGATTCACAGCAACTGTCCTGTCTTTTAAATATGAGGCAAACCACTGAAGGGCTGTACCCTGGACACCAACCCAACGCTCCAGATGGTTGAGAAGAATCTCATAGTCAATCGTATGGAAGGCAGCACTTAGATCTAATAAAACTAGAACAACATGTGATCCTGAGTCCAACGATAATAATATATCGTCATTAGTGACCTTGAGCAATTCAGTTTCTGTGCTGTGACAGGTCCTAAAGCCCGACTGGAATGTGTCTAAAATATCAAAAGTATTCAAATATGAATATAGCTGTGAGTAGACCACTTTCTCTAAAATCTTGGAGATAAAAGGCAGTTTAGAAGGTCTATAGTTGTTATATACTGTATGATCCGAATTAGGTTTTTTGAACAAGGGATGAACAATTGCATGTTTGAAACAGTTTGGTATTACTCATTAAGGAACTGTTAATTATAGCTGTTAAGGAAAACCTATACACATTTTAAAAGATGAGTAGGGAGAATGTCCAGTCTGCAGCAACCTCCATTCATTTTAGAGACAATATCTGTCGACTGGTTCAGAGTTAGTCAAATTGTTAGACAGCGCAGGATTAATTGATGAAAGGGAATGTGAAGGTAAAATTGCACTTCTGATCTCCTCAATTTTTTGAGTAAAGAATAATAAAAACTCTTCACAAGTCTCTTGAGTAAGGAAGTTGTGTACTTTGTCCACCTCTGACTGTATATATGTATATATGCAAGTTTGTAATTGGTATGTGATAATATAATTTATTTTATTTAATAAAATACATATTTTTGTAGGTAGGCTAAATTGTTGTGCTGGAATTTTCTGTCACAATTGAACTTTAAATAACACTTGTCTAGCGTAAACCAAAATGTTTAATATATTTAAACAGTGGGGAACTCATTTGTGACCTTCACGGCTTGATAAAAAGGGAACATGTCACATACACACGTTTCTATTGGCCCTGGCCAGATCAGAACAAAGGGAGACACAATGAAAAGAGAGGAACTAGAAAGGAAACATGAGAATCAAGCTTTTATTACCAGTACAAACTCATTCTGAAGATGAGCGCAAGTTGACGACTTGAAAATCAAATAAAGCCCTGATAGTCAGTCATAGACTATATTTTGAAGTGGTTGATTTATGTTATTAATATGAATATTTAAGAATAATTCATTATTGTTTTCTTTTTTAAAAGCACGTTTAAATAGTCTCAAAATTGAATCAGCATTATGAAGAGCTCCTTTGATAAAATATGATGCATTATTTATCTTGATACAAAATGGCACATGTACTTCAACGACAACCGCAGGACTCCGGATTTCAACGACGAGATCAAAGGAGAAGCATCTTTTCCCCTCTCAATAAGCCTCTCTGGTGATGTGAATGATGTGCAAACCACTGTCACCCATTCAAGAGGTGCTAATTGGCTGCGCTTACGTACTACAGCCAGATGCAGAATCCCCGAACACTCTGATGGAAACAGAGGATGTGAATTCACACTTGTAATTTGAGGTGCAAGATCCTAAAAATCCTCAAAATCTCTTTAGGACATATCAGATTACCATAAAAAGAAGCTGTAAATGCTGAATAGTCATTGATTTATTTGCATGACATTTATGGACGTCACTGTTCAAGACAGCAGATGGCATGTATCATTAGCTCTCGTCAGTTCTTTTCACAATGACGCATTCTCAAAATGTAAATTAACATACATTCAGAAACTCTGTTCACCTCAGACTTCAGTCCAATAAGCCCAAGGAACAAACAGTCTGATAAGGAACAGCTATAGATGCACATATCCTAAGCATTCCATGCGACAGAGGAGATTAATGCATCCATGAATTATTAAGCAGATATGAAGATGGCCTGGAGAACTGATGGGAAGCCTCCTGTGTATACTTGATAGGGCTGACACACTATTGCAGAGCTTCTAATGATGAGCACTGAGACACCCAGACACTGGCCCCTGTTTCAGTCTGAGTCATCGCTAGCCTTGGCCGTGTGCTTCTTCTTTTTCTTCTTGTGTTTCTTCTTTTCTTTCTTCTTCTTCTCCTTTTTCTTCTTCTTCTTCTTCCGGTTGTGATCCGAGGAGGCAGAGGAAGTTGAGGTGGAGTCAGAGTCGGAGGTGGTGTCTTGAAGGAGCTGTTTCAACTGCTGGATCCTACAGTGAGGAGAAAAAAGACATCAAAATGATTTTCTATGCACAATTTTGTAATATGCAGACGAAAAAAGATAATCAAACTATAGATAATGGAACTCATGAAAACATTTAACTTGAAAGAATATACCGGTACGCATCTCCTTTAAAATAGTCCTATTACAGATTAAAAATGTTAAATTAAATTTGGCTTACAAATAATTATTTATTAAAATATTAATATATATATATATATATATATATATATATATATATGATATATCATATGTATATACAGTATATCATATATATATATATATATATATATATATATGCTATATTTATATATAATATGTACAAAACAATTATAATAATAATAATATTTATTTAATGTGTGTGTATTGGTAAATATAAATTAAATATTATTATAAATATATTATAAAATATATGTATATTACAAATAATATGTCTAACATATTTATAATAGTATTATTCAATATATATTTATACACACATTTTTTATATAAATAAAACAAATATTTTAAAAAATATAAATAATATTTAATATATATTTATATACATATAAATGTGCATATATATATATATATATATACACATAAATAATATTCAATACATATTTACATACATTTTACACGCATAAATACACACAAATTATATGTATATTTAATATTATATATATATATATATAATATTCAATACATATTTATATACATATTACACATATAAATACACACAAATTATATTTATATTTAATATTATATTAAATATTGTAAAATATAAATAACATTGTGTTATATTTATCATTTATATATATATATTCTTATATATATATATATATATATATATATATTCATATATATATATATATATATATATATATATATATATATATATATATATATATATATATATATATATATATATATATATATATATATATATATAAGAACCTACAAAAATGTATAAAAACATTAATTTTACACTTATTTATACATTTGAAATTCCTTTTGGTGGCGCTAGAAGCACAGAAATGACACACTTCACCTTTTTGCAATTGGATTTATTTAGAATAATTTAAGAGAAAAGCAATTAAATTAACTAAATTCAATTGCTATTGATTTGGGCAACATAAGTGGAAGCAGAAAACACAAGCACCTTCTGACAGCCTGTGCCACACTGACCTGAAACTATTAACAATTCATCAGATCACTGCTGTTCAGAGGGTTCACATCCTCTAACAAAACCGCACAACCCCGTTTTAGCTTTGCTTTCATCCACTACATGCTGTGAAGTCTGCATCAATGTTAAAGCGGCTGATTTCTGACTTTCAACTTTTTTTTAACAAGCTACTCCTTGTATTCCAACATCCTGCTGAAAAATTCAAATTGCCAGTCCCATGGGAATGTTTAGTAACAGTTCTGTGGCATAAATGTGGAGCTCAGCAATGTACGAACAAAATAATCTGTCAAAACGGCCCACAATGGCTTTACATCCCACATAACGGTTTCTAATTACTCCCATGTAGCAGGAGCTCTTGTCACCACATAACAGAAGTTAATCACAGTGGAGTAAAGAGTTACGTAATCGTCTGCAACCGGGTTCTTTTGTTAAACTGACACAATTCATCAACAATGGCCTCTGAGAGACCTCAACACACCAAATAACTTATTAATAAGCAGATCCAGAAGAGGCTGAACATTATTAAAAGCTCTTCATCTCATTGAGACACACAACCATTCAAAAGTTTGGGGTAAGTGAGATTTTCTTCTTAGTAAGAAGCATTAAATTGATCAAAAGTTACATTAAAGACATTTATTATGTTACAAAATATTCTATAGAACTTTCCATTCACCAAAGAATCCTGATTTTTTTTTTTTTTTTTTTATAAGTTTTCACAAAAATAATGTTTCTTGAGCCAAATCAGCACATTAGAATGATTTCTGAAGGATCATGTGACACTGAAGACTGGAGTAATGATGCTGAAAATTTAGCTTTGCATCACAGGAATAAATTACATTAATATATTAAAATAGAAAACAGTTATTTTATATTTTATTTGAAATTGTAATAATATTTCACAATATTAATGTTTGTACTGATCAAACAAACGCAGCCTTGGTGAGCACGAGAGACAAAAAAATACGTTAAAAATCGCACTGATTCCAAACTTTTGAACATTGTATTGTAAATTGTGTCTATCCTTATTGCTTATTTGAGCTATTTATAAAACTCAATATTTATAAAACTTGACGTACCTTGTCTCTTTTTCATTGCGTTTGTTTTCTCGAATGATATCGTACATTGGATCCTCATGTGCCTGTGAAAGAATTTTATGAACATATTAAACAGTTCACCGTATAAAAAAAAATCAAACTTGCAATGGAAGTAAAATATTTTATAGCTTCAGTTATAGTACATTTTTTTATGTGTTGCAGTCAATATGGCAGTCATTGTGGACTTATACTGACACCTAGTGGTGTGGATGCAACATCACACAAAAATAAAAGTTTAGGTTGTGTGCGAGCGAAAGCATCTGACAATAATAAGGGGGATACAGAGATCATTCGCATTAGGCTGGCCATGTGACTTCAACATGTTGGACCCCATGAGGCAAACCGCTCCATGTAAATAAATCAACTTGTATTAGGCCTATTCATTTATAATTAATTTATTTAAAGTACTATTCATTTATTTATAAGGAAAATAATACTGTGTACCTTTCAGATCTTTGCAAAGATCTAATGTAGAAAAAACTACATTGCATAACTTTTTAAAATGTGCATAAGTGCAGTAATACGAGTTTTAAAGGCACAGACACACTGTGAAAAAACAAGGACACACAAAAAAAACAATGTTTTAGTTCAAATGGACAGACAAAGGATGGAAAATCTAAAAAAATAATCATAATCACATGATGACAATTTCAAATTACATATTCATAAATGCAAGTTTACTAATAAAAAACTCTTAATTCATGGTTTTGTTGACTGAAATAAGCTGTACATAGACAGACTCTTTGAATGAGAAAGAATTTATTTGGTATGTTTATACCCAACTGTACTTTTATTCAGATTGTTATATTACTAAATCCCTGGCACCTTTATTTTTTTATTTATTTTTGTTTTTCTCTTTTTTTCTAGTTATTTTTGCATGTATAATTGTATAATGTTTAATATTTGCATTTGAATGAAAGTGCATGTATAATGTTAATGTTTATTCAATAATAAAAAAAGATATCAAAACCACATGGCATGTGATAAAATAAAATAAAAAGAAGCTTGGTTATATATCAATACTTTGTATAATCAGTAATCTGCTACTTCAATCTCTAAAAATGTTCTTAAAAAAACGTTCAAACCCTGTATATGTAAGGCCAAAGTTTTTAATCAGGCTTTAAGTCAAGGTTACTGTACATGGTTTTAAATAAATCCCTTAAACTGCAGCGGTGTAAAAAGTAGGCCATGTGTGTTTCACTTACTACTCTGAACTGCTCCAGTTTCTGGTTGCCTTTGATGAAGAACGGACATTCTTTGTCTCCTGTTCTGTGGCCGTACTTCTTACATCTCCAGCCTACACACACAGTCTGTTTTCTCAATGACCTTCATCCGCACAGTAAAATCTAAAACATCATTTGTCGCTAAAAGTTACAGGCATCAATTTTCTATTAAAAAAAGAACTATAATAAACAGCACAAACTCGTGTAATTATATACTAACACAAAAATGTTTCTATATACACGACCAGACAGAGACTATGGAAGCTTGTTTCCGCCAAGTAATAAAAAAATAATAAAGGCTTTTTATCTCACAATTCTGACAGGGGAAAAGTATGAATTGTGAGCTATAAGCTTGAAATTCTGAGATATAAACACAACTGTGACTATCTTGCAATGGAGTGCTGCAGGGATGACGATAAAATCTGGAAGATTAATTCGCCACTGGTTCCCTTGAGTTTTTCCTTCTGGGGTTTTATAATGTTTTTTGTTTTATGAGTAAAATAAAGCCTGTGGTAAACATAACATGATGATACTTTGACGTTTTGTCCTGACTTTTTTTCTCAGAATTCAGAGCTTATGTTTCACACTTCTGACTTTTTTTCTTGCAATTCCATGTTTATAATTCTCAAATCTGACTTTTTTTGTAACAATTGCAAGTTTATATCTCGCAATTCTGATTTTTTGTCACAATTCCAAGTTTATAATTCGCAATTCTGAGTTTTTTCTTGCAATTCCGAGTTTATTACTTGAAATTTGGACTTTTTTTCTCTCACAATTGTGAATTTATAACTCACAATTCTGACTTTTCTCATAATTGTAAGATATAGACTAGGAACTGCAAGAAAAAAGTCATAATTGTAAAATATAAACTCACAATAAAGGTAATTGCAACTTTTTCTCACAATTCTGACCTTTTCTCACAATTGCAAGTTTATATCTCACAATTATGACTTATTATCTCCCAAGTTTATATCTCACAATTATGACTTATCTAACAATTACGAATTTATAGCTTGCAATTCGTACCTCATTTCTCACAATTCTGAGTTTATAACTCATGATTTCAAGAAAAAGGTCAGAATTGTGAGTTAAAAAGTACCAATTACTTTATAATTGAGACTTTATGTCTTTCAATTATGACATTTTTTTCTTCAAAAATTTCACGTTTTTATATCATAACTCTTTTTTCTCCCAAATCTGAATCTATGATTCACAATTTTGAGAAGAAAAAAGTCAGAATCGCGAGCTATTAACTAAAAAAAGATAGAATTGCGAGAAAAAAAAACGATTACCTTTTATTATTTTTTATTACGTGGCAGAAGGAAGCTTCCATAAAAGAAACACCTACTCGATTAAATTCAGAAATTCAATTTAGATCACAAAAAAAATCTTTATTTTAAGAGCGAAGTAAATATATCTGAAAGTTTGCTTACACTGCATGACCTTCACCTCTTTTCCCAGAGGCATCCACAGTCCTTTGGTGGGAGCGTGAGCCAAGAAGCTCCTGGCGTCCTCATTACCAGGGTCATCAGGAATACAGTCCTCTGGTTTGTAATCATCTTCCTGCAAAAGCAGTTATGCGTGTATTGCAAAATGCTCACTCAAAAACGTATTTCTAATGCCTTTACATGATCTCTGATGACTAGAGGCAACACTTTATTTTACAGTGTCCTTGTTACATATATTACAGGTGCTTGCTTACTGTACTAATAACAGTATATTATGCATAATTGTATAAAACTAACCCTAAAACAGAAACTATTCCAAACCCTAACTCTATAGTAAGTACATAATGTTAATTCATGTTACTTAATTGTATACAATGTATGCACTGTAACAATGGCACCATAAAATGAAGTGCAACCCAACTAGCTCATGATATATTCGCAGCATTTAATGGTAACACTTCAAGCCATGACCAAACCTTGATGAACCCAGGAGGAGGATTTTCATAGCTGAAAGGAAAAAGAAAAAAAGAAAGTAATAACATAACGTTAACGTTATCTGCAAGACAAAAGAATGCTACAGCAGTTCAGATAATAAAAACTCTAAATTATACAAAAGAATTACCAATACCAAACGGATGTTATGCAAATACTCACAAAGTCTCCACATGCTTGAGTTTCTGCACCTCTTGAATCAGTTTTCTGGTTTGGTTCTTGAATTTGTCATCATCTTGTTTTGACTCCTTGTGTTTCTTTCGTTCATGTCTGTCCTCGTGATGCTCTCGGCTTCGCTTGCGATCTGACATTGTACATTCGTTGGAGATAATTTCTTGAATATCTATAATCACATTTTATGTTCAAAAAGTTAATACTTCAGAGTAATGATGATTGTAAACTAAAGGCACATATTAGCGTCTGTTTGACCACTTCCGGGTGAAAGTGCTTTTTCAAAATAAAAGGCCCCTAAAACGTGCATTGAGATTTAAAAATAACTACAGTGCGTCAAAGATAAAACTTGTAAAAACTATTATATAATTTAAGAACCTTATTTTTAGTTTGTATTATTTGGGAAAATAAGCCTGTGCTCTATGTACTCACTGTTACAGTAAATGAAGATATACATGTCCATATGTCCTGTCCATTGTATAGGATACAATATTGACTGCTTGTTTTTTAACTTTATTAACAGAAACTGGGAGGGTTGATGTATTAAGAAGTTTATTTACCACGATTCATTTTGTGAGTCCAGTTTTACAAGTAGAGTATTTTTTCACAAATTGTGTTGCTTTTTCTTTAAATATACAATTTAAAAAATATTATAATACAGTTTGGGGCCTAGAAAAAACATTATGGGTCTTTTAATCTCTTTTAAGAGGAATAAATAAACACACAAACTTTATTATTTTACTTTTTATTGGAAAACAATTCTGTCAAATATCAAACAAGACAATTTAAATGTATCGAGACAGAAAAAAAAGAAGCCAGTATGACATATTTTTGGTCTTTTCTATATAGCCTGAAGGCAACTATGCCACCAAATGTAAACACAGCACAATTTTTTTTTTTTTGAGCATAATTAATTCAATGTGTAAGCCAAGTGTAAAGACAATCCTTCTTTTAATATCAGTAATCCAAACAGTGGATTCAAATGTGTGAATTCAGTGTACAAAATGAACATTAAACGCACAACATATCAAAAGTTATCTTTTTCATTGAAAAAATAACAATATGTGGTATCATGAAAATATTAGCAAATTTGAAAAAACTACAAAAAGTCACAGCATTGTTCTGTAGCACAAGTTACACTGTCCTGCAAAAATAAATGTTTATGCCACAGAAACAGATTCTTAAGAGAAGGAAATGAGACGTTTTGTTCAATTTAACCCAGTCCTTCAATATAAACCAGGCTATAGTGACTCCTCCACTAGGTGGCATTGTAACACACGAGGAGAAGTGATTATCATCCTCATCATGAACTTCAGTAGCTCCTTTCAAAGTGGGCCAGAGTCTTTCATTTTCAATGATCCCGAAGGTCTTCAGAGAGATGAGAGGAAGTCCTTCAGACCACCTTTCTTACTCTGCTGTTTGTTTTCCAGCATAAGGATCTTTTTGAGGCGGGCGAAGGGTGACGACTTTGCGCTGCCAGACTTTGATGTCGAGCTGGTGTTTGAAGACATTGACCTGCGGGCAGAAATCATTGAGTAAATGGTTTCAGTAGTTCTGTGAGATGCAGTTGGGACCTGCAGCATATATGTTCAAAGAGTAGCTTACCTTGGTGTGCCACTTGGTGTTCTGTCCGCTACTGATTTTGGAGTGGCCCTGTTGACAGACTGTGGAGTTCTTTGTTTGCCTGCACTTCCTGGGGTACTTCGGTTCTGTGACAGAGTGGCCAAAAGCTCACGGTTCATTCCAGGTTGTCTGGACATCTTATTACAGGTGTAACACGTTGCCATCTAAGAGAACAAAGTATCTTGGTTAAATAATGGTTAAATGATCAAATATGTTTTTGGCTAAGTCATCATGCCAAAATGATTTGAAAAATACACACACATACACATAGCCTACTGTTTCCACATACATACATGCACATACTGTACATACACATACTATATATATATATATATATATATATATATATATATACATACATATACATATATATATATATTATTATTATTATTATTTTTTTTTTTTGAGCTGAGAAAATGTCTGGACATCTTAACTTTAAAATGGCCTAATATGATAAAAAAAAAATCTTCCTGATGACAAAATTAGTATATAAAATGTTTTATCATATAAAGGATAGATTAAAATATAAATGCTCTACATACACAAAACCCTGTTTGTATTACAAAAACAGAATATCTATCAAAACAAAATCTGAAGAGAAGATAAACGATGTCTGACATCAGATGTACTTAAAATTGGAATGCAAAACTACTGATATGCACAATTCATTAATTAATAATGTTGATAGACAAGTACGGTCTCACAAACAAAAGCCGATTGCCCAATCTTCATACGCTGACTGGAACCCCAAACAAAATTGCAACATGAATGATTTAACATCAATAAGTTACTAAATTGAATGTATAAAATAAACATCTTGTTTTTTTTAGATGGTTATATGGTTGTGCTAACAAGTTATTTAGCATGAGAGTCTGCAAGGTTTAGCAGGCACTTGTGAGCACTTATCTCAGGTATTTCACACATTGCACATGAACGTGAGCTCTATACACAGCAAGGTACAGGCCAAAAGTACACTACACACACATGCCCGGAGGCCATCCGCAGACAGAAACTGCCAGAGACAGCACTAAATTAAGCCGACCAACCCCTAGCATTTCCAGTCTTCTACTGACACCTATTAATCTTCAACTTTATACACTTCAATATACTGACATACAATTTATTTTATTCAGCAATGATGCATTAAATTGATTAAAATTTACAGAAAAGACATTTATAATGTTATGAAAGATTTCCATTTCAAAATGCTGTTTTTTGAACTTTCTATTCATCAAATAATCTTTAAAAAATTGTTTATCAGTTTCAACAGAAATATTAAGCAGCACACTGTTTTCAACATTGATAATAATAAATGTTTCTTGAGCAGCAAATCAGCATATTAGAATGATTTCTGAAACTTTGCTATCACTGAAAAAAAGTTACATTTTAAAATATAAAACAGTGGTTGAAATTTTAATATTTCACAATATTACAGTTTTACTGTAATTTTGTTCAAATAAATGCAGTTTTGAAGTGAATAAGAGACTTTCCAAAACATAAAAAAATCTTACAGACCCCATACTTTTGAATGGTAGTATACACAAGAGAAACCTTTCAGTGGTTGATTCATAAATCCTGAACATATGGTTACATTGTTGCATTAATGTAATTTATGTTAACTGCACATGATGAAACTTGCATTCTTCTGTGTGGAAATTGAACTCACCGACACAAAGGCTGCCATTGTTTGTTGAGGTAACAGGTGGCTAAGCTGCAGTGTAGATGATTTGAGATGATCCAGGCATGTATGTGAGAACAGCTATGTTTACTACAGTACCCTTCATGTGTGGAGATATAAAGAGCAGCACAAGCCAATCAGCTGCAGCGGGGGCGGAGTCTGCCCGACTGACTCTTGTCTCTGATTGGTTACTGAAAGAATGCTCTGTAGTATCCGAACAATCCTTAATGGAATTCCTCAGAAACTTGAACCAAGTCTTTAAAAAGTAACACAATTATTATCAATAAAGCAAACAATTCTCCTTTTAATTCTTCTGTACATTTGGTACTGCACATCTTGAATGGGAACTGTGGACTAAGTACAGATGGTTTTATGAGAAATCTTTTCACTTTCACTAAAACTCTGCATTAAAACTCAAATATGCCACAATTGATCTTTTCATCTTACGAGGCTAAATAAATATATAAATCAATGTTTTTGCATTAGACTAAAACACTGACCACGCAAAGAGCTTTAGGAGAATATGATATCAAGATTACAGCTAAAATAGAAAACACCAAATACTAGTTAACCACTGCTTTAAAAGTTGAGCAGTTTTCCATATAAAGACAGCAGACATAACACAGCCTTTAATCTCCATCACACAGCTCAATCCCAAAATAGATCATTCCCCAGGATCAAAATCTGCCCATTTAACAGGGTCATAAACACGATGCTCAAAAAAGAGACATCCGACACAGCCAGGCTGGGAATGAATCCTTGGGATTAACACTGTTGAAGAGAAGGATGGATTCAGAGGGAGATGAGAGATATAGACAAAGTAGAGATGTCAATTATAACCCGTTATCTATCCCCTTGTTTCTAAAATGAAAGTTCTGGGTTAAATGATTCTGTTGTAGAGGCCAGCTTAGTATTTGGTGGAGTCTGTAGATTTAGGAATTATTGCTAGTTAAAGGTACACCAACAAACCAGCAACTAAAACACAACATACAGTATGTGACAAAAAACAAAACAAAAACATATGATTCCAACAGAGGCAACTAAAATTACCAAAGAAATATTTTTGATTCATATATCAGAAAAAGATAGTAAAATAAACAAAAACAAATGAAATTCTTGGTTACCAACACTCTTCAAAATATGTTTTTTAGTGTTCCACAGAAGAAAGGAAGTCATTATGGAAGCTTGTTTCTGCCAAACAACTAAAAAAAAAAAAAAAATAGGTAACTGCGACTTTTTATCTCACAATAAAACAGAATGTCCCCACAAAGATGACAGTATCTGAAATCCTTGTCCTTGAAATTGCATGAGGAAAATAGATTATAAATCATACTAAGTGATGTTTTTTGAAAATGTAAAATTTGCAAGTGTGTGTGTGAGAGAGAGATTTGTGGACTTTTTTCTAAAACAGGGGCCAAACAGTTGGCAAAGTACTGTTCAATCTCAGCAACTATAGGAAGTATGTTTATTTGGAAAAGGCGATGTCTCCTGTACACTTAGAACTGTGTAATCCATAACAATGCAATGTGCTGATTTGTTTTAATCTGTTGGATTATTCAAAAAATTTGATTTCTAATGAAATTTAACTTGTAATGTAAAGTATATAAAATGTGTGTGTGTGTGTAATTTTTATATATTTGTTACTTTTGAGGTTTAATATAAGATTTTGAATGTGGTCTCAGACTTTTCAGTCATAGATAACCTATACATTATCTATATCTATGTCTATATCTATATATATATACACACACACACACACACACAAAACATCAACATGTAGATTGCAGAAAAATGATTATGTATCCTGCATACATACATACATTTATATGCATGTATGCAGAACCTTTTTCTGCAATCATGTTGATGTTTCATTAATGCCATAGACAAGCTGTTTAACTGAGCTTTTCAACGAGCTATCCCTAAACTTCTAAACATTTACTGACACTTTGCCTCACACACACACATCCAGCAGATGGGCTTTTTGTGTTCTATTATTAGTCCAGGCTCCTGAAATACCCTCAACCCAGCAGCCACAAGCTGGGCTAGACTGTCAGCTCTGACCTTCCTGCTGAGATTCTAGATGCCACAGCTGCCCTTGATATGCAAGCCTGGCCAAGGAATATGTGTGTGTGTTCAGCTATTGATATGTGGAGACCCATCTGCTTTCCAGGGCGATCGATCTGTGATACGCCCATCCCCCTTGACCAAACATGGAAAATCTGCATCGCTGATTCTTTCCCTGAGGGGAAACAGGATGTCACATGCACCAAGCATAACCTGCATCAAACACAGGCTGGAAAAAGCCAAGGTTGCTGACACAGATGCTTCCCCAAATGTTGAAAGATGCACATGCAACATTTGAGCTTTCTGTTGGAGGTATGGAAACTTTCCAACTCAAAAGTGACAACAACAAAGGAACTAGAAACGCAGGTGCTGCATACAAATCTTCATAATATCTATTCTAAATATAGGACATAAAAATGCAATTATTGCATCACAAATCATGGAATAGTCAAAATAGCATGCCAAATAATCTTTTGGCAAAGATGCTCAGGTGGTGCACCACTTCCAATGTACCCTATTTGTCTGTTTGGATGAGGTTAAATGTTGGCTTTCTAAAAACGTCCTTTTTTGAATGCAGATAAAACCCCTCTGTTTCTCCAGGAAGAACTTAAATATCTACAACCTTTTGTTTCTCCTTCTGTGGGGAATTTAGGTGTGGAGTTTGACAGTTCAATATTAGCTCTGTGATTGGTTCTCGTTTCTTTCATCTCCGCTTGCTTGGTAAAATTAAGCCTTTTCTATCCGAGAAGTCTCTGGAAGTTGCAATCCATGCTTTATTACGACCAGGCTGGATTATTGCAAATCCATCTATTATATCAAAGTCTCAAATTTCTCATTTACAAGTGGTTCAAAATGCAGCAGCACGATTTCTGAAAGGACGTAAAATATTTATGCATGCCATTCCCCTTCTGAAAGATCTACATTGGTTGCCATTTAATTACAGAATTGAGTTTAAAATCCTTGTCTATAAATCTTTACATAATCAAAGGCCAAGATATCTGTCTAATTTACTACACCCCTATAATCCCTCACGAAGCCTAAGGTCTGAAGATCAAAACTTGCTTCAAATTCCATGAACTCACTTAAAGTGACAGAGCTTTTCCTGTGGCTGGTCCCACTATATGGAACAGCCTTCCAAACCACATTAGCGCTGCTTCTACCTTATCTGCATTCAAATCTAGTCTTCGTTGACTTTTGAAACATTGTAATCTCTTGTTTTGTTCTTCTTAGTTTCCTTTTATCTGTTATCTTATGGTCTTTTCATTTTGTATTGGACAGCACTTTGGCCATTCTTGTTGCTGTTATTAAATGTGCTTGTCACAGAGCTAACATTCCCCTTATTAACGTTACCCTCATTTCTTTGTGACCCCTTGTTAGCCCTTTCACAAAACACATACTTGGTTTTTAAAAGACTCTTTATTTACCTTGATGTACCAGCGACAGGAGAGATGGATTAACCACACAAATTAGGGCTGTCAATCTTCCTCTATAATACTATTCGAATTCCATTCCTTATTTTATTTAATATTCGAATAATATTCGAATATTAAATGCTCAAATTCATCCTATTATTAATATTTACGACATTACACAGTCTTATGGATCGCCAATGCGTGATGTTGATCGGTCTCATATCTTCACAGATAAACCGTCAGTTTGTCTGTTATTGCCTTTTGGCGGACAGCTGGTAGCAGTTGAGCCCCGTGATGAGGAGAGAGAGAGAGAGGCAGAACATAAGTAATTCTTGCCTGTTTTAGCGGCGGTTCCTCGGACAGATCGCCTAGCTTGTCAGGTTGTAAGTTGTCATAAAAAAATAACGTATATTTTCCTCTCCGTTTTGGCCTTCCGTCAGCAATGAGACGGCGTTTTTATTAATGAAAACGCACTCCAAAGTGTATATATTTGAAGACGCCGTTTTCACGTTGTAGTGTGGACTGAGAATCAAATTGTTGATCTCCGTTACCGTGGAGACATTCCTCTCCGCGACTTTTGACAGTTGTTATGATGATACAGCGTGGATAACGTGCACAATTGTGTTATGATTCAAAAACTTTGATTATCAGACGAAACAAAAGCATTTAATTTTCACATGTGTGTGCCAAGGCGGCGAGAAAGGCAAGATTGCATTTTCTTTTAAAAATATACAAAAAAAATATTCGAATAGGAACTTCAGCATTCGAATAGTATTGATTTTTTTTAATATTCGAATTATATTCGAATTTCGAAATTCGTTCCAACAGCCCTAACACAAATATACCTACAACTATACAGTTGTGTCTCAGACTGGCCACCTGAGCACGAACCCAGAGGACATTTTAAGCTTGCTACGGACTGTTGATTATCACCTGGATCAGCATACATGGTGGTGGCCATCTTGATTTGGGTAAAAAAGACTGGAATGGGCTTTTCTCATGCTTTTTATACCTGTGCTGTGTTGCATCATGGGGAGTGGGAGATACCAAGTATGGTGGGAAAGGAGGGGGAATTGTTTGATGTTAATGTTTACTTCCTCTAATTATTGCTGAAGTTTACTTATTGAAGTTTGTACTGTTATTTAAATTTGTGTGGTGAAGGAAATGGAGTTACTTGATCACATAATACTTTTTTTTTTTACTTCCCCATGTGATTATTGCTGAGAAATGGTTGTACCCAGGTGTATAAATTCTAACATAATGAAGTGATCAAGGGGGCTAAGACTGGTGGTAGTGAATGCTGTATCAGCTGAGTACTCTGATTGAAGTATTAGACCTGATGCAAGGTTATTGTTTTGTTTTTTTTATACTGAAGTTGTTGTTTTTTCTTTTTGAATTTTTCATGCTTTGGCACCTGTGAGCACCCTGCACTTTACTGGCTTGGGAGAACTTAAATAAATATAAAAATGGCATTTAACGTCCTCCATGTGTTATTTTGAAGAAATCTGGATGTGTCTGTAACAGTGCTTAAGAAATAAACTGAACTGAACTGAACTGAACAATGTGTTCTGATTAGTTGGCTGGACTAGTGTGTTGTGATTGGTCAACCACTTCAAGTGTGTTTGAAATGTCACGTCCCTTACCATTACCGTGAGTTTCAACACCAGGCCTCATCCCCTTTTTTGTGTATGCTGTGAGCGGGAATTATTTAAATGAGGGAGAAAAACTCAAGACCACAATCAATGTGTTTCAGGAGTTCAGAATCAGTGTTTGCTGATTTAGAGAATAAATCCTTTAGGAGTGACTTTGTGCTTTGGAACTTTGCAGATCTTTTTCAAGCTTAAATAGTAACATTACACACTAAAGAAAGCTGAAAAAAAAAAAAACTTAATAGGTCATCTATACAGTATGTAACAAGGGTTTCTGTAATCAAAACCTATTGCATGGTGTAATATGTGGCAAAATGAGTCTTACTGCTTAAAAATACGCTAGTGAACTGTGTGCTATACTGCATGTGTTTGCAAAGATGAAACGGTCATTAGCCAACAAATATATAAAAGGATACTTGAAATAACTTTCTAAAGACCTGGCAGAGCTGTCATTAGCCACAGCATGTCAAGCATTTCACTGCAAGAGACTGTGTGGCTCTGACTAATTCAAAAAGTTCAAAGAGACCCCCCCCCCCCCCCCACACACACACACACGCACACGCATACACACTCACTCATTCATAATTCAACACGATTGACAAGACAGACAGCAGCAGTAAAATGTGTCTAATACAAAGAGAGGGTGAAGAAGGATCATTGTAATCCTTTTTTAGGATACACATCAAATGAGTTTCAAGCATCAACCTTTTGACTTTTTTTTTTGAAGGATCTTATTAATAGTGACAATGATGCTAAACTTATGTTCTATTCAATCTGACATCATCTATTCAAGAGATGATCTTCATGACCTCCACTAAAGAGCTCTGACCCTCAAAGCTAACTCTGTCCTCTTTACTGTACAGTGGGGAAAATACGAGACGGTTAATATATATGAACTCTCCTGACATTGTCTCCCTATCAAGTTCATTATTCGTCAAGCCAAAATCTTCCTCTCTTGCAGAGAAACAAATGCCAGCAATGTATGCAGAATCTAGCAGTCTAACGCCAACCACTCCACCCCCAGAACCATGAGATATGCATCCGTGTACACCAGCACGTACACCTCCATAACATCCGTGACCTTTTAAGGGTTAAATACTTCTACAAATAACCACATTTTAAAAAGAAACACCTCCAATCACACATTGATCCAGCCACACTTCAGAAGAGCTTCAGAAAATGAGAACTTTTCTGCTCTCAATCCTCTTCCTTGGTTTCAAATCGAAGTCATCTGAGGCTAAACAAATCACTATAAAAGAAGTTTTTCAGTGTCTGATTAATGTCTTTCTGCCAGATGAATGATAATTAACGTGATAGTCTGTAACCATAACTTTAAAGATAGAAGTCTCATACTCCTTGCGAAATTTCCAAACATTTTTAAAGTGTTAAATTCAGTCTTCCAAGTGTGCATCAGCAGCAAAGTGCACTCATATAGGCCATGTACCAAAATCAATGGGAACTGCTTTTAGAGCCACATCAACGATCCTGGCTGTGTCACCCAAAAATGGAGCAGATAAAAAGATATGCCCAGGTATACGCAGACACACAGAACGATCACAAAATGATCTTCCCAAACCTATCCGGAACGCAGAATCCCTGACAATATTCAGGAAACAGCTGAAAACTCATCTCTTCCATCAGCACTTGACTACATCCTGCTGGAAATAAATAAATAAATAAATAAATGTATGTCTTGGCCTATGCTTCCATTGTTTCTTAATCTCTCCCTGTTTTAGCTTGTACTATTCTAAGTGACGTCTGAAACTTGCATTACCTTTTACCTTTCTATTATTGAGTTTCTATTCCAGAGTGGACTGTGGTCAGGATGCATAAGAGCTGCAGGCTCATGAAGAGCCCAGTTTGAATCTGACCTGGGTCATGTCCCAATTCTGTACCTCCTTTTTCAACCATACTTCCCTTTCTCTATGCCACTATCCTATATATATAAAAAAAAATCCCCAATAATAAAATAAAAAGCAAAAATGCAAAGCTTGCACATAAAATGTTTCTATAATTCAGAAATGCTTGTTGCATATTTTAAATGTATATTTATGATGTTTTCTCGCCCACTATTGAAAGTTCTTTTTTTACAATATATACATTACTGTTTAAAAGTTTGGAGTTTTAATGCTTTTGAAAGGAGTCTCTTATGCTCACTAAGGCTCCATTTATTTGATCAAAATATAGAAATTACAGTAATATTGTAAAATTATTACAATTAGAAATAACTATTTTCTATTTAAATTAGTGCTGTCAAATTGATTAATCGCGATTAATCCGTTCAAAATATGTTTATATAATATATGTATATATTGCACACAAATGTATATTTACTGTACATATGTATACACATACACACTATACACACAAATATATAAATATAATCACATATATACACATTATTTAAACACAAACTTTCATTTTAGAATCGATTAATCGTGACTTATCAGCACTAATTTGAATATATTTTAAAAAGTAGTTTAATTCTGTGATATTTATTTATTATTTAAACCGTGAAAGTTCAAAAGAACGGCATTTATTTGAAATTGAAATCTTACATAACATTATAAATGTCTTTACTGTCTCTTTTGATCAATTGAATGCATCCTTGCTGAATGAAAGTTTTAATTTCTCTCAAAACATCTTACTGAACCCAATCTTTTGAACAGTGGCATACATATATGGCAACATGGTATTCGTTCTTTCTGATTTCTATAACTCTAATAATCTAATCTCAAGCACCTGTTCTTAAAACACTCAGGAAAGGGCAGAAAGGTAGAAATAGAGACAGCAAATAAACTGAACTCAAGAGGACATAAAACATGTGGATTTGACCTCACCAGAGCATTGGAGGCCCTTTTAAACTTTCGGAGGACTACAGTCTGTTCTGCGCTGAGTCTCTTTCCCGCCGAATCCCTCTTCAGGAGTTTCCTGATCCTCGCCGTGGGCTTCCGCTTGGGCCGCAGACGCACATGATGATTTCCCAGTTGTCGCCACTGGAAACAGAAGGGGCAGATCACAGACTCCGGCAGGGCAGCGGCTGGAACGGTGGGAGAAACATAGATGAGGTTTTTAACATGGCAACTGGTTAAAATAAAACAGGTGATGCTATGCTCTATTCTGAGGACAGTTTGGCATTTTGGACTTTGGAAGGCAGCTTTTCCAATATGTGGTCATCCTACCCTGCTGTCGGGCCTTTGAGGTCTGTGAAGGCCGTAGAAATGAATTCATGTTTTACATCAGGAAATGTGGTTGGACTTACTGGGTTTAACTTGGGATAGCGTTCCTTTTCAAAACCAACTTTCTGTTCTGTTGCCTACAAGGTCTTATATAGACTTTGGGAGTACATTAAAAGCTCTTTACAATGACATACAAGTCTATTAATATAAAGAACAAAGCCATAACTTACCGATGCTCTGATGCCTTCTCCTGTAATAAAAAAAAGCAGTAAAAGAGTTTAGTCTTTAAATCTCAGACTTTAAAAGAGTTAGCCTGGAATATGGAAGCTCATGAATAATTTATGAGCTTGGTAGAGGTCTTGCACCCTAATCCAGTTTTTTATATTTTATAGACCTTATGCGCCAGAGAAACAAGTGCGCAGCCATCTTTAAAATTTAGTTTTTGAACTTCCGTTTTTGCAGTAGCTCAGTACATTTCTATGGCATCGCTGTCGAAGAGTTATTAGCTGGTGATGAAGCGGATTTACTTATTGTAGAGTTAACTAAAGTTATCATGAGCATTGTAATGTTTGAAGCGAATTTCATAACAAATGTCGGTAGACCGGGAAGATTTTAAAGAATAGTTCTCTTCAAAAAAAAAAAAATAATAAATTCGGTCATCATTTACTCACCCTCAATTTGTTTCAAACCTGATCTATGCTAAGATTTATGAACCGCTCGTCTTAAAGGAAGTTCACTTAAAAAATAAAATTCGATCATCATTTACTCACCCTCAAGTTGTTTCAAACCTGTATGAATTTTTGTCTTCTGCTGAACACAAAGAAAGATATTTGGAAGAATGTCAGTAACCAGATAGTTGATGGACCCCATTGACTTCCATAGTAGGAAAAAAAATACTATGGAAGTCAATGGGGTCCATCAACAGTTTGGTTACCGACATTCTTTAAAATAGAAAGCAGAAAAAAGAAATTCATACAGGTTTGAAACAACTTGAGGGTGAGTAAATGATGAATGAAGTTTTATTTTTAAGTGAACTTCCTTTAAAATGAGCGGTTCATAAATCAGTAAGTTCTTACCTTCATGCTGTGGAAATATAATCCGGAAGACAGAAAAAGGGGCGGGGCTTTAAGGACTATAGATTCTAACATGCAAAGTGAAATCTCTGCAACAGACTATGAACAAAAAAAATATTCTTCTGACCCAATGTTGCTATCTGGTACAATATTCAATATCCCGCCACATATGCATTTTCAGGAGTTTTCCTTAAAACACAAATACTGAGGTCAAAGTGCTGTACACACAGGCTGTCAGTGGCCATGACTTCCCCGGGGGCTTTAATTTCCCCTGAGACTTTGTGAGTGTACATCCTATTTTTGGACATGGTGCTGTTCTTCCTATCTCATTTATATAAGCTTCATAATCCTGTCTAAATTTAGTTCACATTGCTAAAAGCTGCTTCTTGTTATTGTGTGGCACGTGCCTGTTAAGGGGAGCAGGTTTTTTTTGTATTATTATTGTAATCATCCAATGTCCCATGCACAACTGTTTGTAATGCCACAGTGGATGATTCACAGCATGCCATAGAGCCGGAGCAGACCTCTTGCTCAATGAGAACACATAGAGCTGTTATCTGGGTAGTGATGAAGTGTGAGGGAAATAAGTCTGATAAATGTCCTCCAAACACATTACAAACAGGGACACATTCATTTGTGTCGCAAACATTCTCTGTCGATTGTGTCCAGACTTAAATGGATTTTCTTTTCCTTCATTTAGTTTTGTTTCCCTTTTTAAATAAATGGATTCTTAAGGGTTTAACTTTTGGTTTGTTTGTTGTTTATTTGTTTACTTTTATTATTTTAATTTCTTTATTGGCTTTTTTTTACTGAAAGTTGTACATGTGCAGAATTTGAAACATCCACCCGGCAATTATTTGTTTATTTTAAAGCTTTTCTGATATTTTCTGAGACATATTTATTTGCTTATTTATTTTTGTTTAATTCCATTGCTTTGTTTAATTGCATTAAAGTTTGTTTATTTTTAAATTATTTAATTGCTTTTCTACAATAAGAACAAAACAACAAATAGTCCTTTTATTTAATTGTTTGTTTTCTTTCATTTTAAAGTTTTGCTTGACTTTATTTTATTTTCATTTATTTGTTTTTATTATTTTGTTTAATTTTAAAGCTTTTCTGATATTTTTTAAGAAAAAAAAATATTTGTATGTTTATTTATTTGTTTTATTTCAGTGCTTTATTTAACAGCATGTAAGCCTGTTTATTTCCAAAAGATTGTTTTGTTTCATTTTAATTCATTTGTTTTATAATCAGGCTATTATTATTATTTCAGAGTTTTGTTTGATTTGACTATTTTCATTCTTTTATTTTTATATTTGCCTTTTGTATTAAAAAGAGTAAAAACCACCTAGCACTGCCATTGGCATGTAATATCACAACATGACTTTTTTCTGTGGTAATCTAATTCAAATAATTTACCTATTAATAATGCAGCTTCTTTTAAGTGCTCTCAGAACCAAGATAAAGAACCTTTTTAATTAATGTACTGTCTCAGCACGATTATATCAACAAAAACTAAACCTTACTTTAGCTAAATCACCTGTGATAAAAATCAAGAAAGAGAATAATGCCCCCATTACAGTCCACTGATAACTCTGGCAGACACAGCTTATCCCTATCGACGAGCCAGGCAGCAAAAGGCCGTGCCTTACGAACACACCAGTGGAAGATACTGAGAGTGAACCTTAAAGGGCTTAACTCAAGTGGTTTATAAATAAGAGCATATCTCATCATGGCACGCATACTTTCAGACAACAGATTCCAGTAACTCACGTTCATGCACGTCGTGAGTCAGTGCAGATGTACCCTGAACTCAACGAGCACAACAAGCCGACTAACACTCGAAACATGCAGTGCGCTGACCCTGCACATGGGAGACATTTAATCTAAGAAACACATGCCACAACCCAAGGCTAAGTGTCATTTATCTTCCCTCACTCTGCTGTGAGAACACAGTCAGTAATAGCCAATAAACCAGGTGATTCACAGCAGCTTGAGAAATTTAAATAAAGCAAGAATCTTCAGAAAATCTTTCCCAGGCTCATTTTTATTTGACTTTTCACCATTAGTTTCCTCGCTTCTGTGTTACACAGAAGATATGTTTGGTTTAGTTGCTCTGCAAAAGATTAAAAAGGAATCTATATTGATAACACAAATTATTTACACTTATTATAACTGAAATGGTAGCACTGTTCAAAATGAAGTTTTATTTGATTGTTAGACTAAAACAGATAAAACAATTTGAGGTTCCATTTATATATGTGTTGGTTAACCCATGTGGATTTTTCAATGGAGATCAGACATTCTCCACCCACTTTCAATATTAAAAGAACAGATGTTTATGATGCTACACATGGGATTAACCTTTAACACACCGAACAAAAACTCTAAAATGACTAACACACTGTTTAGCTGATGGGATTTGAGTGCACGTGTTTATTTCATCACCTTGATGGTGCATTAAATAAATTTCAATTAGCATTAAGATTGCAAAACAACGTTACATAAATAATATTAATTTAAAAAAAAGCAGAAAAACGGTTCTGCTTATCAGTTATCTGACATAAAAATAATCGGTAATGTAATGGTCATAAAAACTATTATCTCTAACAGTGCGTTGTGAAAATGAGGAGTAGCCTGCCATCTTCTGGTGACTTCATGATATACAGTAGAAAGCATGGCGAGGAGGAGCATTTACAGTACAGCATGTGTCCACGTATAAATATGAACAGTTGATGAAAACTGAACTTACATGAGAAATTTACATAATACTTACATGAAAAAGCGCGACTGTTCTGGGCAAATGTCTTTGTAAAGAAGAGAAGCCTTGATTAAAAACCTCGTTTTTTTGTCATCGCGTTTGCTTTTACAGCCAACCATTTTTGATAACAGTCCAACGTCCAAACTTATTACAAATGCTAACTTATTATATAATTGTGGTGTATAATAAAAGAATGTGGATTTTTTATTATGTTTTCTCGGTCCAGCGTGACTACAGGAAACACCCGAGTCTTTACTTTAAAATTACCCACAATGCCGCAATGCGGGTGAGGAATTCTGGGAGTGCGAGTTTATTTTCTAGCGACGCGTAGGCTACAGTGCACTGGTCATCTGTGATTTACTGCTCCAATAAAGCCCTAATAACAAGATGCAATGTCGTTTACTTATTCTGTAGCTATTGCTAAGGATATAAAGGCTATTTAATCCAGTGCTATACATTTTTAATTTACATCAACACCAGCACTCTATCGTTTTAGTGTTCATCGTGTTCAGGATTTGATCATCATAGGTTTAACAGCCTAAAATATATACTGTATATATACTGTATATATAAATCTATGTATATGTAAATATATAGTAACACTTTATTTTAGGGTATAGCCTACACGCTACTATATAGCTACTTATAAAATAGCCTAATAACAGTAGCCTATGAGTAATTACAAGTAGGCCTAACTAACCCTAAACCAATCCCTAACCTAACCGTAACTCTATAGTAAGTAGCCTACATGTAGTTAATTAATATTATTCAGTAAGTAGCCTAGGCCTACAACTATACGTCACCTTAAAATAAAGGGTTCGACTTTATTTTAAGGTGTCATTGTTACAGTGTAATTAGCCTACATATTTAAATACTGAGAATATTAATTAACAACATGTAGGGCTAGGGTAGGATTAGGATTTGGTTGAGGGTTAGTTGCATGTAATTATACATAATTTACTGTAACTACTGGTTAATAGCCTACCTGTATGTAAACTGAAAAATAAAGTGTTACCCTTGTCTGCCAAAGCCACATTTAGTTGCAAGAATATATAATAAAATCAAAATTCAGTATCAATAAAATCATTTCAGTAAAATATAGCCTATATTTTTTAGCAGCAGAGATTACATGGACATATCAAGGTCGATCTTATAATAATAATACTAATAATAATAATAATAATACACATATTTTAATCGTAATAATAATATAATATTATATTAATAGTAACCTATTATAATAATTAATTCTTATTTATTATTATTATTTTTCTGCATTTATGACAAATAATATATATATATATATATATATATATATATATATATATATATATATATATATATATATATATATATACATATATAAATGGCAACAAGCTTGATATAATATATTATATTATAGGCATATATTATATTATAGCTACTATTATATTAATATAATATAATACAATATAATAAAAGTAGCTATATGATATGATATAATATGCCTATATTATAATATATTATATCATGCTTGTTGCTATTAGCAATATGATTATCATTTGTCAAAAATAAACTAAGATAGAAGATTTAAGATTTCAAGATTCAGTTTTGACAGAGAGCAAGACTGATTGTTTGTTTTTCCCGCAATTACTGTCGAGGGACTTATACACCATTTAGCTTTACACGAGAACGGACTCCTCCTGGACCGTTCGCTGTGTGTCTTCTCGCAGATGACAGAGAGGAACTCATCATCACACGGACTCGATGCCCGAGGCGCTGCGTCGATCAAATGGATATTTAAGGCAGCGGAGAAAGCAGTTCACGTTCACTCTCAGCGGGCGCGCGGCCAGGGAGGCGGAGGGGTGTAGACGCGCGCTCTGTCACTGCCTGAACAAATAAAATGAGACTTGTGTTGTGAACGAGGCATCTGAATACGTGACCGGGAAGAGTACAAGGTACTGATTGAGCTCTCGTTTTTAGAGGAGGACGGAGGAGGATGACCGCGAGCGCTCACTTCAGCGCGCGCGTTACCGGTGCGTCACCTTTCAGAAGAGCACCTTTCAGAAGAGCGCAGGTAGGTGCACTTTTTATCGTTACTAAACATTTGATTTGTTTTGCCACAAACTGCAGGTTATTTTCCTCTTGCGAACACCCGCATGTTATTATCACCACCACCATTTCTTAAATTATTCTTTCGGAATGTTACAAGCAATGGCTGTTATTTATGGCTGCAACAAGCAAACGTTTTCCATTCATTTGCAGCAAAATGGTTCCTTTTGTCGTTTAAGTTCTCAATTCACTTCAACCCAGAATAGATATAGCCTAGGCTACATTAGATCTATGTATTTACTTCATGATTATCCTGCTGTCCTTGAGCATGTTATTTGCATATGATGCAGACATTTGGCAGGGACATTCTTGACTTTGCTTATTGGAGCTTAAAATGTTGCATGTCAGTGTCACTGAATGCGAAACTATATGCAAGAGGGTTTGTGCCCCCCCAATATTGTTCTGGCTCGATCAACCGTGCCTTTTTAAGTGAAGGAACCCGCTTGTGTTGGCGAATAAAGCCTTTCCCCTTTCACAGGTCCAAAGTCTTGAGGGGGATGAAGTGTGCTGTCAGCATACTGGAAACGCTAAACTGGCTTGTAGGAGGCAGAGAGCTGAGTGAGTCTCTCAACGAATATGTAATGCAACACCAACTCTGATTCTGCTGAGACCTGCAAATGGAGGTGCAGAGGTCCGCGTGAGCCACTCGGTTAAAACTTGCAGTCCTCTTATAGTTCTGTCACTGCACCCAAGATGTAAAGCATATAGGCACACATTTGCGGCGGCGCAAATGACAGATGGATTTGAAAGCAGGGAGTGAATTGGCACCGTTTTACTTGTCATATCATGCAGAAACATTTTAAAAAGCCTCTATTTTTTACATAGTGATTTTCCTTCCTCATTTACATTTGACAATGAAGAAAATATAGTGTAAACAATTCATTAAGCCCTGGCTTTTCATCCGTATTGAAATTTGATCATCCAGTCTGTCAGCAGGACAAAAATAGACGTCAGCTTTAAAGCTAGTGTGGAAAGATCATTTCTTCCTAGAATAGTTTTTGGAACAGACTTTTTCTGAAGAAAATTATTATCAGACTGGCTGTTAGCCACAAAGACAAACACATCATCAGGTTAATACACAACACTAAAATTATGCAATAAACAGTAGGCCTATAGCTACATCCGAAATGTAACATAAAACTCACAAGAAAGATTAATATTTAATACTGAAATCAGTTAAAGTTCTCTTACTTTTAAATAACATTTTACTGTAAAACATATTGTCTTGAAAATTAAAATAATAAACATTTTTAGATTTGTGGTTGTTGTTTATTTAGTGTGAATTCAGGTTGATTGGGACATTTTTTGCCTTTGAGACGACTGGGAAAAAGTACCCCAAACAACCTAAATTCACCCTGAAATAGAAAGCAGACAGGAAGCAAAAAGAGAGGAAGGATTGAAAATGACCTTGAACTGGGACTCGAACTCGGGAACGCAACTGCAGGATATGTGTGTCACAGTCATGTTCAGTTTCTTTTAGTTTTCATGGACATTCAGGGACTGTTTACAAAACGCCGTTTTCAAGTAAAAACGTAAAACTTTGTATGCGTTTTGGACGTTCATTTACACGCCAATGGCGTTTTCGGTGCCTGAAAACGCAAACTTTTGAAAACGGGTTTCAAATTGCAAGTTTTTGAAAATAGTCTCTGTGCAAACAACAAAAAACGTTGACGTCATGCACATGCATATTACATGATCAATCTATAGAGATCGCTAAGACATGTGACCAAATGGGCGGCAACCTCTTCAGAACGCAAAGAATTATGGGTATGTTTGGCCAGGCTGGCATAGCAGGCAAGTGTTCTGGCATGAAAATAATGAAAAATTAGCGTGAAAAACAGAATATAATCCTACAAAATGCAGGCATCTTGAAAACTGCGTTCTTCCCTCCATGCAATGAAGTTTGGCGCCTTATGTTTGTGCCGCGGATTCCCAAAATGCTTTGCGTTCACCACTGGGAATATGTCATGATGACGTCACATTAGCAATCCTTATAGTGTTGCATCGCCATCTAATGGCCTGTCGTCAGAAAACAGCGTTTTTAGTCGTTTTCGCGGATCCGTGTGTCATTTTGACAATGACGTCTGTACGCGGAAAACTCAAAGGAAAAACTTCTCAGTTTTAATATCGTTGTTGTGTAAATGTACCCTAAGTTAGTCACATGTCTTCCTTTGTTTGATTTTCCCGCCACTCATTTGTTACCATGGTCACCGTCATTATGAGTTAGTTTGTTTCAGTGGTGTATCGGTAATTACCTTTAATTGTGTCAGTTTTTAAGTTCCTCCTTTGTTAGAACGCTCTTCTGTTTGCCTGCAGCCACCCGTGACAATGTGCTTTATTACACCACCTCGTCTGAATAACTTTGGTTTATGAGATGATTTGTCCTTTATTTGATCAAGTTTTAAATATATATATAATCAAACATTCCTGGAGGTTTTTGTCTTAAAACAATTGTGAGTGCTTAACCATTTAACAAAATGTTGCTGTTGCCTTGACCTCTGAACCAATGTTTGTGAAGAAGTTCTTCTAATGTGTATCTCAAGGGATAAGAGTGCCGTGGTGAAGAGAAAACTGCACATCTTAGCAGCTCTATGGGTGTTATGAGAGGTGTAATGGGTTTCTGAAAAGGGAAACAACACTCATGATATTGTTGTTATTTTCCTCTTACTCAAGTAGACTCTTCAAAACCACTAGTATATTGCTGAGGAAGGAAATTAATTTTGCGGTATACGCCGCAGCAAGCGAAACCTTATTAAACCGCATCAAAATCGGTTTCAACCACTCTCGAATCATATGAGATGGAGTGTCGCAGGTTGCCCAGCATAATCAGTTTGCAGCGATTGCGAATACAGATGTCAGCTTGGCTCTACAGAAATAAGATGAAAGAACTATGGTGCCAAATATGCTTATTTTCCCAATCTAAACTTGATCCCAATTCATAATATCAGCTAAACAAGCAAAGCAAGATCTGACAAAGCGTTCCGACACAGTGTGTTATTTCTCAGCGTTTCATTGAGCTTCTGTGATCAAATCGATTAAATAAGCCCCTTTTTACTATGATTAAAACAGAACGTGTGCCGAGTGGCTCCCCGTGTTCTCCCCAGACGGCCCCTATATGCTTCCCCTGGCCCGATTGTTCATAGATCTGATAGAAGTACAGTTCCTGTCACTAGACATTGCAGGATGGCTGAGCCTGGTACAGGAGAAGGATGTTTGTTGGGCTGCGGATTGCAGTGGGCTTGTTGAAAACTGGACATCCATTGTTTCGCACACAGGAAGAGTGTTGTGGGACCAAGCACAATGGACCCTCATTCTGACCCCAAGGTCATTGCCCACACTTTCGGGCACAGCTCCACATCAGCTTTATAATACAGGAGAGGGTCTTTAAAGCACGTCTCTGCACAGTCATTCACATTGATGTCGTCCTAAACGCTTCTCTGTGGGATTTGGCTATTGTTTTGGTGCGTACAGTACACCATTGTGGTCTTTGAAGGAGACAATAGGCATTTACAAGGCTGAACACGTATGCGTTTCATTCTGTGCCGCCATTGTGTAAGTGGTTCTAATTAGCTTACATCAATTCTTTAATTACAATTTTCATTAATCGCCCGCAGCTCCCTCAGCAAACCAAGAAGACCCATTTAAATCCATTTCATTGAGGCACTGATAAAAAGCAATTCAGGTAAGCATAGGAATAAATGCTTAAATAGATGGCCTACTTTTTCTTAAAATAACTCTGCTTTATGGTGTGACAAAAGTATGATTTCAAATCACTAATTCACTTTTTGACATTTCCTATTTCCTGTGTGCCATAATTCACACTCAGATTACTCAAGCACCATCCCCCCCTTTTTTTTCTTCGCATTTTAGAGTCCTTTTCCCTCTACGATGCCAGACCACGTATCACAGAGCACATCCGAACTCTCGGGTCCGTATTATCTGATCGGGTCCAGACTGAATTTCACCATTTTGTCAGCACGTACGTTTTTCCTACCAGCTCTTCTTTCGGTTCACCTTGCCGGGCCGTCCTTGGACTGACTGCTAAAGTGTCATGTAGTGCGTCTCCCAGCAGTTCCAGAAGTAGGTTGGACCCAATTTCACACCAGGAGCTGCGAGATTTCACTGATTGCCGTCTTTCACCTTAATGGGAGGGAGAGATAAGTATGTTGTAATTTGGAATATAAAGGCGAGAGAATTAAATTAATAGTTCACCCAAAAAATAATGTTCTGTCATTATTTATTCACTTTCATGGCATTTCAAACCCATCAAAGCTTAATACCAACAAGATTATCATTATTTTATAGTTTTTAAGATGTTCATGCAGCTGTTTTCCATGTAGCAAAAATGACTAAAATGTCGTTTAGGGGTGAACTGTTAATTTAAAGTGCCCCTATTATGCTATTTTCTACAATAGATTTACATGCATCCAAGGTAAAAAATTTGCACATCACCTGATTTCCCAAAGAGTCTAAAAACTGTTTGTTCAAAGATTCAGTCTCTCTAAACCCCACCTTTCCGCAAGCCTACTCTGCTCTGATTGGTCAGACGGCCCAGTCTGTTGTGATTGGTCGACTGCTTACCAAAAAAGCATTCGTTTGTTGGAAACTAAACTAATCTGAATTTCAGCTCCAGGTCTTCCTCAGCGCTTGAATAGACAGTGATACGAACAGTAACGATGGCATAATTTATGGGCCCGAGTCCCCATCCTTTGGAAGTGCATGCAAAGTGGATTCGCAGCACTGAAAACAACGTCTTCCCAACAACACAAACCAAACTCTTCCAGGCCTCAGCTACAACCTCAGTGTTTGAGGGCGGGTCAAAGTAGACGTTGTTCATTGGCAGCCAATGAAAACAATAGGCTGCATTATGCAAATTTGTTACATTGTCACGTAGGTGTGTAACAGGAAGTGAGACTGGAATTGCTGGCGCTTCTTTCTTTTAGGAGGCAATCACTTTATTTGTCGTGCACTTTGATCTCTAAAACTTTACAGAACTTTTACATTCACAAACAGCTACATTACACACGACATGAAAGGTAATAAATGATCATGGTACTTCAAGATACTTCAAAGAATACCATGGTATATATAAACAACACGATATAAACGTGGCATTTTTTATTTTTTTGATCACTTTTTCAAAGCATTCAAAGCATAATCTGTGTGTTGTGAATTACAGATTTGTCACCAGCCCTTCTGTTTCATCTTCCTCTGGGATTTGCATACCTGTGATAAAAATGGAAATGCTTTGCTCTGACTTTGCTCGATATATGAGGAAGGCTCTCGAGAGATTCTCTGTCTTTGCTGGAAGGTGCCTTACAATGTCATTAACCTCACTTTAAGCAATATGGGCCAGAGTGTCTGCGTTCCCCTGGCGTGGGCACGCGCGCGTGAGAGGCAGGGCTAGTCCGATACGCGATGAAACAGGGAAGTTATTTTCATTGTGTGGGATTGATGTGGTATTCAAGACACGGAAGCGTTCTTTCTCTCTTTTTCTCTCCTTCTCACACACACGACATTCTATACATCTCCCCCTCAATTTCTCTGTCCTTTATACTTATTCTGTGCCTCTTTATCTTTTTTTGCAGTTAGGCAGCAGAAGTGGTAGAGATGAAGGTGAGCTGTGGCTGGGCCAGGGGCTGCAACACAGGACATGGGAGCTGCCTCTCACTCCCGCTCGTGTCTTGTGTTGCAGCCAGTGGAACTGCTGCACTGTCCACATCAGAGACGGGACGGGACCATCACGCTCTGGGAACATTACATCATCTTACAGTGGCTTCCTGTGAAATCATTTCTCATCTCATCTTCTTCTAAGGAAAACACAGAGTCGATAACGATGTGTACGTTTCTGATTAAAAGACCTAAACGCTTACTGTACGTGCAAATAAACGGATATGTGCAATGGAAAGAATACTACTTTTTTTGTGGCTGGATCTATTTATTTATTTTCGGAAACATTAAAAATGCAACTTATATAGACAATGACTTGAATGCATCTCTTCTATGGTGAACATGTTTTTAATTTCTGAAATAAAATTCATGCATATATTCTTATTTTTTTTTTGTGAGGCATAAAGTCAAAAATAAAATATCTACTAAAAAAAATCATTGTATAAATTGGCCAGAATTCATAGAGGGAAAAGTACTTTGTAAGTACTAGTATTTTATTATTATTTCTTAATATGCAGTTTTGTAAAATATTAGTAGTAATATACTACTAGTAGTAATATTAAATATTACACTGTAAAAAAAGTTGCTACAATCAACTTGGATTTTTAAGTAATTTCAACTTGAATTGCATTACACTGACTTTTATTATATTATTTATATATCATACTCTATAGATTGTTCAAAGGTTTGGGGTCAGAAAGACTTTTTCTTTAAAAATAACATTTTATTCAGCAATGATGCATTAATGATTTTATTATGCATTTATAATGTTAAAAGATTTCAGTTTCAAATAAATGCTTTTCTTTTAAACTTGTTTTTCATCAAGAAAAAACATGTATCATGGTTTTCACACAAAAAAAAACAGCACAACAAAATATATTAAAATAGAACATGGATATTTTTAATTGTAATAATGTTTTATAAATATTTTTATTTTTGTATTTTTGACCAAATAAATGCAGTCTTGGACCAAATAAGAGACTTCTTTCAGACTAATTGCCATTTGGGTGTAACCAACATGCAGGAAGCCATTTTGTTGTCATGTGACAAGAAAGCCATCTTGTCCCTTATTTATGATTAATTTAGAAAATTAGTTTGTAAAAAACAAAAAAACAAAAACAAAAAAAAAAACATAATTTTAAATTCCTTTTCATCTCCTTAGACATTCTTATTTGTCATTGACCCAAGTTGAAATAGCAATTTCGTCCACTTCAATAAGTGCAAACATTTCAGATTGACAGAGCGAGACCATGTCAACACTAATGCACCTGTGTTTAGTTTAGGAAAGCATAAGTTGCGCACTGGCTGTCTGGTGCTTTATTAATGGCCTTTTATCTCCTTCAAGGTTATGCATGAATAACACATGAAAAAGCCTGGCTGTACTCCACAGATATACAGATATATATACACACATACAAAGGAGAGAAAAGCAGCCTCTGATGATCCATTTGCTGGCATGTGTAAATATTCGGATCATGTTGCCGCTCTGCCAACTGAGACCTGCCAGAGCGGAAGAAAGGCAAGCGGTGCTGCCAATTTAAACTTGTGAAATGAAGTAGTTTTCTGTCAGGGGTGCCACTTGATTGGAATTTAAATCCAACAGTAGCTTAGAGAGAATTGTTTGTGTCAAAGTCAAACACATTGTAATGGTCTGAAGACTGAATGCAGCAGCTTTTATGTGGAATGGGCATAAAAGGAGTCTTATTCTCTCTGTAACCTATATACACTAAACACTTGATCAAATACTGACAGGCAAAACATCTCCTTTCTTATTATATATATAACATCTTGAATTATATTTTTATGATGCTCAGTTTAGAATAAAAATATTTGACTGCATTAAATTATTCAATTGCCCGATCAGAGTAATAGCTGCATATACAGTATATACAGTAGTCAACATTTGAAGTGGATCAAAAAAGTTGTCCAAATTCATGTATAAAAATGAATGTACAAAATTGTTAAAATTCATGTATAACTTTGATAAAAGGTTTTTGACCCACTTCAAATGTTGACTATATATGATTGCTTTTGTTGACATATTTTTGACTGCATTTATTTATTTATTTATTTATTTATCTAACTGTCTGCATCAGGCACTCGGCTCGGAGAACGTCAGATATTAAGCTCAAGACAAGCCATAGCCGAGACAAAAGCCACATGTGACAAACAGTGATCTGCATATCAAAGACTTTTCTGCTCAGTGTGAATCATGAATGCGCGTCTTTGCACCTGGCAGTTGACAGTACATTGAGTCAGAATGATTTACTGTGACAGATCCTGTAAGTAATGGCAACAACGGTTGGTTTTGTCATACCCGTTCTCTTGATTACCCTTGCAGCGTGGACTAGAAAACCAAGCACTCTCATTGGTAGAGTCAGTTAGCTGGCTCACCGCCATGCCCTTTAGATTTGTACTTAACCTGAGTCTAGCTGCATTTCATCAAACTGTGTCCAGGTGCTGGTGTGAATGCACAAAACACAGTCTCCGCTCAGCAGATCTATAAATCAAGCTCTTTATCAGCGATATTCATTCGTATCTGTTTTCATATTCAAGGTCAATATTGCATGTTAGGCTGGGAACCTTCAGAAGGAGCTCTGCTTTCTCAATATATCTCTACTTTGTGATAAATTAAGTTACAACGTGCTTTATGTGTTAACATTTATAGAAACTGGTTTATTCAAATAAAAAAATATTCATTATGACTGAATCCACCTGAATACATTGGTTACACTCCAACCCCACCCTTTTAATCTCTAAATTCAGATTTTTTAACTTTATTTATTTATTTATTTTGCAATTAAACGTTTATATTTAACCTCATTTTTCATGGAATCTCTTTTAATGGATCCTAATTGTGTTATAAATTTGCAAATCTGCAATTTAATGATAGCAATTTAAACTCGTTTAAAAGAACTGTGAGAAATAAAGTCAGAATTATGAGATAAAATGTTGCAATGACCAACATTTTTAATTTATTTTTAAATGGATTTAAATATGAGGGTGAGTAAATGTTGATTAAGTTAATTTTTTGGGTGAACTACAGTCACACAAAAATGAAAATCTGTCATCATAGAGTGGTGCAGGGATGACGTCACTTTGAAGGCCAATCGGCTGTTGGCGTAACACTGATTCCCTCGACAAAAACCCAATAGGATTTTCCCATAGGCTTTTGGATTATTTTATAAAAAACAAGCTCTGTGATCAACAAAAGTTTCAAATACTTATACATTTTGTCCATCACAACAATTTTCACAGATGAACACAACTTTTATGAATTTTGAAGCCTAAATGCAGCCACCAGAAGTAAAAAGCTAAAGTTAGATTATAAACGAACTACATTACAGTCCCACAACTTCAACGTCACCATCACTAAGCTTCCAGCTTCTTCAAGGCACTTAACAACTTTAAAGAATCCCGAGTAGGGTACTACTGATGTATTTTATGTTGTAGAATAAAACTTGTGTAAAAGTGTATTGAGCTTGTGTTCACCATTGACCTTATATATGCCATTTAACCAAAACCCCAAAAAAACACAAACTTTGAGATGATGGAACCGCAAATGCTAAAATGCTACTGTCGCCTCTGCGTTTTGGCCTACAAAGTGACGTCATACATGCGCCAGTCTATTCACTCACATTGTGTTCTTTCAAACTTCCAACTAAAATTTTGAAGATTGTGCTGGTCCCTCTTTCCCATACAGAAAACTGAACAAAATGGTGAACTGTTTCTTTACGGCTATAACTTCATGTTTTTAGGAGTTTAACAGCCTGGAAAAACAATATTTTTAAATAACAGTGGGAGAGAGTCATGACTCATGAGGGTTATTAAAAAGGTCACTCCATTCGTTTCTATATCTTGTCAGAGTGTTAAGACCTTCTGGTGCTCTAAAAAAGGCTAAAGCATGTGGAGAAAATGGGAAGAAAGACTGGATGTCCTTGACAAAGCGCTGAGCATTTCAGATGTGTGGGTGAGTCTCCGTTAAAGCATTCAGCTGTGACACAACGCACAGACAGAGAGTTTTATTGCTACCTCTGCACACTGAAGCAGAGCGCTTGAGTCAGCCTTTGATAACACACAAACATCGCCCTGTGGTCTCCTCTGTGCATGGGGGCTTATGCCTATGATGGGAGAAATAATGGGCATTGATTTAGCTAAACAACACGCTATTCAACGGTATAATTTTAGCACACGAATTCTGTTATAAAAGCCAGATGCTGTGAGTTTATAAAGGACAGACAAGGACTGTCTCGCTCATAACAGCAAGGCCAATACAAATGTCACCAATACAAAGAAATATAGGCTAGGCAGTAATATTACAATAAAGTATGTGCTATTTTGTGAGGTGTAATGAAGTGACTTCGTTGTCCTAAACGTATAGCAAACAGGCTTTCATATCGACTGATCGTCCCCGTTGTCATCGTAAAATATTAAACACACGCGGAGTGGAAAGAAGCCGGCGGGAGATGCAGCGGAAACACGGGGAGGTGAAATGGAGGACAGGGAAACCAGACAAGGTGACTATCTGTGCCAGTCTCTTTCAGATTGCTGACTAGATCTCTCTCTTCTCCATCATGTTTTATTCATTTCTCACCCCAGGGTAGGGAACTCTTCTACTAACAGTGGTGTCATGAAATAAATATGCTTAGCTGAAAAAGTTTTCGTATATTTATTTTAATTGCATAAACCAAAGAGGGAGATTAGTTTTCAGGACTTAGGAAATAGATATTTAGTTGTAGGATATTATTTAAATGTAACTCTCTCTCTTTCTATACCTTTCCAAGTCATAAGGCTGGAGCCTATCCCAGTTTCTTAGGCCAAAGACAGGGAAAAGCACCCTGGACAGATGGGCCAGTCCATCACAGGTGCAATTTTTGACTGTCCAATTCACCTAAACCAACGTACCTGGAGGAAACCCAAGCTGACACAGGGAGAACATGCAAACTCCACACAGAAAGTGGCTCCTGGCTCAGCCGGGGACCTTCTTGCAGTGAGGCAACAGTGCTAACCACTGAGCCACTGTGCCGCCCCTTTAAATGTTACCACTTGTTTCAAAATTCTCAGAGTACATTCAAAAGTAACGTCCCAAAAATGCTTGCAGAATGATGAAATGGAATGTTCCTGTAAAGGGAGTCCACTGAAGGCAAGTTATAGAAACCAAGTGCAGTTCATTCAAATGATCCAAAGCATGATCAACACATAAAACAAACATAGACTTGGCTTGGTAGAACATGAACATGAACATGAACCTTACCAAACAGTGGTTACACAAACAATGCTTGACAAAGACACATGACAAACATGAGGGCTTAAATTCATAATCACTAAACAAGACACATATTATAGACAATTAACTCATGACAACATGACACAAGAGGGAAGCTCACATTGCAGGATCCCATGAGGGCAAGGGAATTACATGACAAGACAGAACACATGACTGACATGAAACATGAACCAAAACAAGACATGACAGCGCCCTTTGTTTAAACATTAAAAACATTCAGAAATAATATTTTCATGGGTACGTTAGTAAAACGTTCTTATAACATATTTTTGTTAGCTGGGATTGCCATATATAGCATCTGGATGTAGTAACATCCCCCTTCTGAAAAATCCAGCATTAAGGCTCGTTCACACCAAGGAGGATAACTATAAAGATAAAGATATAGTTCTAAAAATCTTTCTCAATGTTAAAGAATAGCAGAGTTCACACCACAGCTATAACGATAACGGCACAGAGAAACGATATTGTTGGAATCACTTTAAGAATGATTGCTGATGAACGCTAAAAACATTGACAGCCAATCAGAATCCATCCTGCTGTAATAAGCTCGAGCGTTTAAAGCGGAAGACAAGCACGTACGTAAAATAAACAGAACAATATCGTCCACTGGTGTGAACCATAGAGGTGTGGACACTAGTTATCTTTATATTATACCATGGTCTGGGTGAATACTCGATTCTGATTGGCTGCAGGGTGTCCGTTAAAAAGTGATAATGTACACCTAGGAAAGGCGTCCCGTCAATTTGCCTGATGACAGTTCTAAATGATTGCGCTGGCTCAAACTCACTGATCAACTGCTGCGGTCGGGTCGCTGTGGCCACGTTGCTTGGCAATGCCTGTATACGGGAGATATTAAATAGTGCGCTCGACTTAATAAATAAAAACCCTCACGATTTTTACTCTAAAACACATTAAAGTATTATTAATTGATTAAATATTTCTTTCTTTCGTAAGTGACCATGGTATAAGCGGGTTAATGCCCTTCGAGGTGTCCATAGGTATTAATGGACTTCGGTTCACGCCTCGCCGTCGTCCATTAATACCTGATAATGGACACCTCGTCGGGCATTAACCCTTACGTAATCTTATAGTTATCGTTCTTGGTGTGAACGGGCCTTTAACCAGCATGAATTCCATGTCGGTCCAGGCTGGTCTAGCTGGTGGACCAGCATAGCCATCTGAGCTGGTGTAGTTGGTCCAGCACTCCAGCTTCCCATACTGGGGACCAGCAAGCCAGCATCCCATGCTTTACTCAGCATGGAAAACATACCTGCTAGTGACCAACAATCCTGGATTTTCCAGCATGCCTAAGAACCACTCAGAACACCTGTGTTGAACTAACACCTTGCATGATAGCAAAGCTATGGCAGACACTTAGATGAAAATGTGTTACAATCATTTTGCTGGTGATGATCACAAAACAACCGTTTTTGTCAGAATGTTGTCGTCTCATGTAAACCCATCACATTTTCCAGACTGATATTTGTGTGAGTGCTGGGGATGTTCGTTTGATGGCCAACAGCCATGAAAGCACCTCAGCATGCAGCAGCACTGAAGGATGTCATTGTACTCGCTTTTGATAAATGTGAGGGGGAGTGAAGCAAGGAACAATTCCAGCAGTGTTATCAGGAGCAAACAGGCAGAGTCACAGGCCCCATCTGCAGGAACGAGATCACAGCCGTGTTACTCGCCTTCCTCCATGAGCGTGGACAGGCCGTGACTCATTCAGCTGGCGAATCTCCAGAGCATCTCCTAGACTGCCATCTTATTATTGATAAAGACAAGTGACACAATTTAATCGCACCACATCCACTCTTTCCTTATCATCCCTTAAATCTAATGGCTGTTTATGACATTTTATATATAGGTAGTTGATTAAGATGAACACACACACGTTGTTTTTACGTTTCATAGGGACATTCTATTGACATTATGATTTTATTCTGTACAAACTGTATATTCCTTAACCCTACCCCTAAACCTACCCATCACAGAAAACCTTCCGATTTTTTTCACTTTCAAAAAACTCGATTTATAAGCTCACTGTAAACAATTATCATGATTTTAACGGTAAAACGGTGAAAAACTGTTAATTGGTTAACAGAAAGTTTCTGCACTATATACGGTGAATAACTGTGATGGATCTAACTGTACATTTAATGTAATTTTACTGTAAAATAGGTGAAAAAGAACGCCATTGTTTAATTTACAGTGAAAAAATGTAATTCCCTACAATTCCCAGCGCGACACTTCACATTTGATGTATTTTTGTTGAAATAACTGTTTCTTCATATTTTTTTCTAATCAGTTATGTACATTAGGGTTTTATGTTACATTCAATGTTGTTATATTAATGTAGCATTTTTAAAATTTCATATGCGTTACCATGATGGTGTTTTGTGTTTGTGTAAATAACACTGTACAGCTTCTTAGAAAAGCTGTTAGTGACGAGCTTTGATTCATCATGTAACTCTCATCACCACTGTGATTTGGTGGTTTTTAGTGTTATACAATGGTACAAAACAGATATTAGTACTTCAATAGATCAGTAGATTAACATTTTATCATATTATGAAATATGTTTTTTTTTTACTGTATATTTAAGCTAAGTCTGTAAAACCTAAAATGTTGCTATTGTATTATTTACGGTAATTTTCTGGCAACCACAGCTGCCTGGTTTTTTTTTACAGTAAATTTAACCGATTTTTTTTTTGTCCTCATGGGGACCAAAAATGTCCCCATAATGTCCACACACACACACACACACACACACACACACACACACACACACACACACACACACACACACACACACACACACACACACACACACACACACACACACACACACACATACACACATACATACATACATACATACATATACTGTATATACTGTATATCTGTTAGAAGTGTAGCATGTTATGTTGCCGTCACTGCTTTTAATTTTAATCAACTACCTATTTCACTTGACAGCCTTTTATATTATTATTATTTCTGGCATCGTGATCATTATTAATGAAATGAATGTGACAGCTGAGCAACTCAGAAGCCCTTTATAGTCTTTCAGTAGAACAAGATGGCATCCTTCATTCACAGAGGACACCTAGCAAGGCTTCCCTTTGTCTATAATTCAGCACAAATAAACAGTTCTGGCCAGAGCCGGATTAACGCAAAGGCAAACTAGGCACGTGCCTAGGGCCCGATTGGCGGGATGGGGCCCAGACAGAGGGACAAAAAAAAACAAAAAAAATGTACAAATGTCCTATCTACAATTTATTTCAAAATGTATTAATTAACTAAAAATAGTGACGATGTTTATCTTAACCATAGACTGTTACATTACGTCACATTAACGCCAGCCCATGACTGTATATATAGAGGCGCCAGCCAGTTAAGTCCGAGGGGACGTCAGCGGCGGTCAGAGGCGGTCAACGAACGCATCCATCAGGTGCTACGAGTGCGAAGCAAAAGCCTAAATAGGCACGCAAAGAAGCACAGCTCGAAATGCAGGTCATCGATTTTGGAGTGATTGCAATGTATTTTAAATATAAACGTGTGGGCTACTGTAGATCAGCGTATTTCTGGAAAAATCATTCACCGCTTTGTTTGTCTAGTCTACGAGTTTAAAAGAGCGCGAGCGTCTAACGTGCCCAGACGCGACGCTTTGAATTTGCGCGTACAACGAATAACATCGCGTTGGGAGCTGACTAGTAAAAAGCTACAAAAGTAAAAGACAAGACGTTTGTATTCAAAGTTAAAAAACCAACACACTGCAACATTTTTTTATGTTTCAAATAAAGGATCTCATATCTATGGGTCTATCTTCTATATTCTGATGCTGATGATTAGATAATACCCTGACATCATAGCCTATACGAATATTAGATTAGAATTTTTTTCCTGCTCAGTAGCGATCGTATCTTTCTCTTCCACTTGATTTGTGTATAGCATATTTAAGGTAGCAATGCAATACATAATATCATATTACTGATATTAATAATATGACAATATCTGCAGATATTGATTAAATGGGAGGGAAAAATCCTGCCCATAACGCAGCTATGAAAACAATTATAAAAGCAGGTTCATGTTCATCTACTGAAGTGGGATTCTGGAACTGTGAATAAACTGAATAAAACAGCTAAAAATAACAACAAGAACAATAACATCTTCATTAAACAAAAAAGAGATTACCTTAGATAAATTTTGATGTAGTAGCTACCAGTAAAAAGTCTGGACCCATTACTATCTTTAATGTTTTTGAAAGAAGTTTCTTATTATGCTCTACAAGCCTGCATTTATTTGATCAAAATACAGAAAAAAACAGGAATATTCAGCGAGGATGTGTTAAATATATAAAAGTGATAGTGAAAACTTTTTTAAAACAACTTTTTAATAATCAAAAAATCCTGAAAAAAGTATCACATGTTATAAAATAAAAATTAAGCACCATTTCTAACATTTGATAATAAATCAGAATATTATAAAGTTTTCTAAAGGATCACGTGACACTAAATTCAGCTTTGAATCGCAGAAATATATTTTAAAGTATAGTAAAATAGAAAACCATTATTTTAAATTGTAATAATATTTCACTATATTATTTTTCTGTATTTTTGATCAAATAAATCCAGGCTTGATGAGCATAAGAGACTTCTTTCAAAAACATTAAAAATAGTAATTTGTCCAAACTTATGTACTGTGTAAGTAAAAATATACTAAATTTAAAATTAAATGTTGTATAAATAAAAAGGTTAGGAATCATATTTGTTTCAAGTGTTTTTTATTGGGGGTGGGGGGCCTCCAACATGAATTTTGCCTAGGGCCTCCAAATGTCTAGAACCGGCCCTGGTTCTGGCTGTTGCCAGGATGCCGAGTTCAAGTTTCTGTGGTATTTGATAGGGGTTTAGGGGGGTCAATGGTTGAGGGAAACACACTGAGAGGACTGCTTTTGTTTTGATCCCCTTGACCCCTTCTGTGGTTTCTTTGATTTCAAGAAGAAATTAAAAATTGGGTCAAGTATGCTGAACCAATGTGCAATACTCTGCAACACAACAATCAGTGGTGAAAAATGCACATGCTTGCTCACAACATTGCAGAAGATGTTCTTCATTACTGTTCTCCCAGCTAACAAATATATGTGTTGAACCCGTGAATAGAGGGGGAGAAGATTAAACACAAAACTCGCTGATGTTTCCCCACTGCAAAAGTTCTCTCCCTAGTGTTCAACAAGACAAGGGTAATCGATTGCATGTCGCATTGTGCCAATAGAGGGATTGTGCCAAACTAATAGATCGCAGATGAACCCAAAATTACTTACAAATTAATTATTTACATTTTATAAACCTTTTTACACACATTCAAAATAGCGTGACTATAGTGCTGTCAATTTTTCAAAGATTTAGGGATTTGTAAAATACATATTTAAATCTGTCACATATGCTCAAAGAATATGTTGCTAACGTTCCCATTAAGTTATGAAACAATAAAGTTACGAGTTCACACTTGCATAATCAATATGCGAATAAAGGCTACTACAACTATTAGTTTTCAGTCGATAAAGGTTTATAAACAGTTTCTCACCTAACACATAATATATTTAAGGACTTGTTTACACCTGGTATTAAGATGCATTTTGGTCAGTTGGATCACAAGTGGACGACGCTAAATATACGTGTAAACAGGTTCTAAAACATTTTGAGGTTGTCCACTTTCGACCACTTCCAGAGGTAGTGGAAAACGCATTAGAACGGATTGCTTTCGTATAGACGCTCATTTGGGCGAATGCATTCGAACAGCTGCAAAAGGCCGACAACTATCCTGAAGGGCGCTGTCATGTCTTGTTTTGGTATTGTTTCATGTTAGTCATGTTTCCTGTCTTGTCATGTGATTCCCTTGCCCTCATGTGATCCTGCCATGTGCTTCCCTCATCTCTTGTGTCATGTTGTCATTGGTTAATTGACTAATCATGTTCACAGGTGTGTCTTGTTTAGTGGTTAGTCTTTGTCGAACTGCCATAAAACTTAACAGAAGTAGAAGTAGAAGTAGAAGTAGAAGTAGAAGTAGAAGTAGAAGTAGAAGTAGAAGTCGAAGTCGAAGTCGAACGTTCTTTTGAAATAGTGAGACTTCTTTAACATACGTGGCTTTTACGATTGAGATCTCGTCTGGTCCGAACACTGGAACGGGCGGTTGGCTCGGCTGGACTGTGACTGGACAGGAGATGGCAGAAGGAAGTGACGAGTCAGGAGGTGAGATGGGATTTGAAGAAGATGGCAGGGGAGGTAGTAGTCTATGGAACGTAGTACGATCGAGAAACCGTGAAAAAAAGGATAATGTAACATCTAATATGGATGAAACTGACTGTGAGCAAAGTAACAGCAAGGAAGCAAGAGGAACATAAAGTGATAGTAAAATTAAATGAAGAAGGGACAACTTTTGGTGAGTTGAATCAATGGACAACGGATTGAGAAACGGATCACAGTTGATTGTAGAAAAAAAATGCAGCAAGAAAAAGCCTTACGACTGAATAAAATAGATAATAAGAGAGTGCGGTGTTCGTTGTTTGAGTACAAAAAATGTATTCGAGGAGTCATTCAGGAATACCTGCAGATGTTTCAGAAGAACAAATGAAAGATAATATGACAGGGGCAAAAGTACTGGAAGTAAAACGCCTTAAGTAGAAATGGGGAGAAATGCAATAGCTTCTCTGTTATGAATAAGTTTGATGAAGCGAGACTTCCTGATAAGGTGTACATAGGAAACATGAGCTATGAACTTAGGCCATATTCCTCCACCACTGAGGTGCTTTAAGTGTCAAAAATATGGTCATGTGGCAGCAATATGTAAGGGCAAACAGAGATGTGGTAGAGGCGAACATGAGTACGGGAAGTGTGGAGAAGGAATAAAGCTTAAATGCTGCAACCGTGGAGGAGAGCACAGTTCAGCTTACCGCGGCTGCGAAGCCAGCAAAAGGGCAGTAGAGGTGCAACGAGTGAAGGCATTGCAAGGAATAACATATGCGGAAGCTGTAAAGAAAGTGTCTAGAGAAAAGATTGTTTATAAATCGACAAACAAAGAAACTAAAGAAGCAAATATTGAAACTAAAGATATACCTTGCGGGAGCTGTGGAAATATGGTGGCAAAGCTAATTATTTTGCTAATTATGAGCAAAAATGAATTTGTGTTGTTTATGGTTGAGGTGATAAATTGTTCAGCACAAACAGAGGAAGACTGAAAAGATCAAAATAATAGTTAAAACAGCGGAAAAATACTTTGGTGTTAAAGGTCTTTTTTGTGGAAGGAAGTTGTGGAAGAAATGCGGGAATCTCTGAATCTCAATCATGGGTTGATAGATCTTCATGACTCTAGTTATATTGCAGTAGACATGCAGTAGAAACCACAGCTAGACTTTGTGATATCTGGATATACTGAAATTAAAAATGATAGGGAAACAGGAAAAGGTGGAGGGGTGGCAATTTTTGTAAGAAATGGGATAAAAAGATAAACTAATCAAAAAGGAAAAGAACATGAATCTGTTGTAATCAAAGTATGAACAAGAAGAGATGATCAATTACTATAATCCCTGTAACAGACTGAGCACTGATATACTGAATGCAGTATGTGGGATTATACAAGGGGAAGTAGGATGGTGTGGGGATTTTAATGCACACAGTTCATTATGGGGGAAGTAGGAATGCAGATGCAAATGGATCAATAATAGAGGAATTCTTAGATGATAAAAACTTGGTATGTATTAATGACAGGAAGGGTACAAGGTATTAGCTCACATAATACAGAAAGTGTTATTGATCTGACAATAATGTCAACTGCAATTGCAGGAATCAGCACTTGGGAAGTTTTAAACCAGTCGACAGTAGGTATAGTGTTATGTAGTAATGATAAAATGCAATTAGTAATGCAGAAAAAGCAGATTTGTTGTTAAAAATTTTGTGAAGATTCACAGCTCCAAAAATCTATCCTCAACAGCTAAGCAGTGTAGAGACCAGACACTTGCTCAAAATCCAGGAATAGTAGAAAGAAGTTATATAACGGGGGAGATCTAGACTTGGCATTTACTCTATTTGAGCTAAAAAGAGCTATATCAAACACACAACAAAAGACACCAGGGAAAGATGGTATAAGCGTGCTATAGGTCATATGAAAGACGTTACACTTGAGATAATATTAAGGCTGTCCAATATGGTATGGAATGCAGATAAACTCCCATTAATATGGAAACGGGCAATTATAATTCCGATACTCAAACATGTGATTTTTAACTAGTTAGATCCATCTAGTTATAGACCTAGCAATAACATCACAACTAGGGAAAACCATGCAGAGGATGGTAACAGATAGATTAGTTTACAGAAAATAAATGTCTTCTCTCACCATATCAATCTGGCTTTAGTAAAGGAAGGGTGGACAATGGACTCTGTATTATGCCTAGAGTCAGTAGTTAGCAAAGCTCAAAGTAAAGAGAGTGTAATTGCTGTATTTTTTTATATTGAAAAGGCATATACGGAAGGACGGACTTATTATTAAACTTAATAAATTGGGGATTAGTGGTAAGATGTATAATTGGGTTTTAGATTTCCTGAATAGAAGAACAACAGAAATAGATTTACAGTGGAAAATGGTATCCCACAAGGCAGTGTATGTAGTCCAATATTATTTAATATTATGATTAATTACATATTTGATCAGGTTGAAGGAAACATAGGCAAGTCACTTTATGCGGATGATGGGGCACTCTGGGTTAGAGGTGGTAATATAGAATTTTTAAGAAGGAAAATGCAAAATGTAATAGGGAAAGTAGAACAGTGGACAAATAAATGGGGATTTAAACTTTCAATCTCAAAATTACAAGTTATATTTTTCTAAACATCCTAAAACAGTACCACTTAAACTGAACAGGTTAAGTTTGTAAGATTCTTGATGATGTTCTTTGATGAGAAGTTGACATGTCAACATATTGATAAAGTTAGGAATAAATGTAAAAAGATTAATAATGTTTTGAGGTTTTTATCAGGGCAAGAATGGGGAGCAAGCAGCACATTGCTCATAAACATCTCAGGCTCTTTTAAGAACAGCGTTAGATTATGGTCGCCTAGCATATATGTCAGCATCAGAATCAAACCTTAAAAAACTGGAACAGGCACAGGCACTTCGGATTTGCACTAGAGCATTTAAATCATCACCAGTGACTGCATTACAGGTTGAGGCAGGAGAGATGCCTTTATGTATAAGGAGGGTTAAGATTATGCTGGCGTATTGGATAAATTTACAAGGGCATAGCGGGATACATCCCACAAAGGTCACCTTACAAGATTGCTCAGAACATAGTAGAACTAATTATTACCGTTTTGGATGGATAGGAAATGCAAAAGCACAAAATGCAAGCCTCAGCGAGCTTCGAGTAAGCCCCACGGTGACATCATCAACTCTGCCACCTTGGAAATTCATAGTCAAATGTAGATATAAGCCTTCAACAAATGTTAAAAGAAAAACCTATAATTATGCCACAGAGGATAATAGTTCAAAACTATATGGACCTTTATCAAGATAAACTATTAATATTTACAGATGGATCAAATCAGCCAGAGACAGGTCGTACTGATGCTGCTTTCTTCATTCCTCATTATGAAATAGCAGTCCAAAAAAGAACAACAGATCATTTATCGGTTTACACGGCAACGCTTTTAGGAATTTTATTGGCAATACAGTGGTTGGAAGAAAATAAACAGAACCAAAATGTAACCATAGCTTCTGCATTATCTAGTATACAATCTGGGAAAGCATCATGCAGAAAAGATATAATATATCAAATATTCCACTTGCTTTTAATACTGTATGATAGAGGACAAGATCCTTCATTTTGGTTCTTGCAGGGGTCGGGGTTGGGGCCGGAATCCTTGGGTTCAGCAACTCTCCTCCAGTGGATACGTTACAGAATCCTTGACCTTATTTCCAGTTCGTCTCTTTGTGCCTCCGTCAAGTTGACCGTCCTATTGAGGATTATGTTGAAGAGTTTTGTGAGCTTTGCCATGTGGTGGACTTTAATGATGTTGCCTTAAAGGACATTTTTTGCCATGGACTTGCCTCATGCATGACAATACCCCTCACTGGACTCTAAGTCAATATATTGACCATGCCCTTCTGTTGAGCGGCTCATCATTTACTGTGGGTTTTGCGGATGAGGAGCCCTGCAATCCCACAGTACCTGCCAGGCCAGAGACTGTTCAAGTCATGCCTGTCGAGCCTGAGCCTCTCACGTCATGGCCGCCGTGCCAGAGCCCTCTGCCAAGATGGCCGTCGTTCCAGAGCTCTCTGCCATGTGTCTTTGTCAAGTATTGTTTTCCCTGTAACCACTGTGTGGTGAGTGTTTGTTTCTGTCAAGTCATGTCAAGTTATGCATATCAAGTCTTTGTTCTGTATTTTTATCACGTTTGGATATAAATAAACTGCTCTTGGGTTCAGCAACTCTCCTTCAGTGGATATGTCACAGGCGCTAGCCAGATGGGATTTAAACTTTATCGGTTGAAGACCCCAGTTTGGTTTGAAGATGAAAAACGTTGTTCTCTGTATGTTTTTCTGACGTCTTCAAGCATATTCATATATTAATTAGTCAAGCTTGTTTTGTCCATTAGATAAAAAGATTTGAAAAAAAAAAAAACATTTACCAGGGTATAGACCCTCCCCTAGAAGAAATCAGAACATAAGTGGTTGAAAGTGGATAAAAGAGACGGATTAAAACACCAGGTGTAAACGGTAATGTGTCTCCCTCTTCTACTTGTGATCCGATCGACCAAAACACATCAGGTGTAAACAGGCCCTTTGATGTTTTCATGGTTTCTATGGAAGTAAAACACGGATTTGACGTCACTGAGTGGCGACACAATGACACAGACCTTTACACTTGTCAAAATTGCATCTTTCTCTGGATTTTAACATTGTTGAAAACATTTGGGACAATGTAAGTACACAAGTCAACAAAATATAACATTGTTTTAGTGCTTTTTGAATATTTTAATCCATAAATCTTACATATTGCACCTTTGATGTTATTGGAAGAATGTTTGTTATTAACTTTTTGAGAGAACCATGCCAAAGCCCTGAGAACCTTCCCTGTTAGCTGGGATCCTGGCCACAGAATAATGGCATGGCACGCTGCCTCCTGTAATCCTGGTGCTGCTCCGCCGCCACAGCGACCTCATTGACCCTTCCTTTAGAAGCAGAACACCGAACACTCATTGCGATAATCAAACATTATGTTTTTATTTAAAAATCATACAATGAAATTGTTATCTGTTAAAGTGTGTGAATGTCTGCTCCCCTGGAAAATTCATATCACAGACTTTCACCCTGACTGTGTCCTTAACTGTGTTGATCCAAGTCGCCAGGACTTTCTTGTTTATAAATCTTTCCAGGCTTTGCATAGTCACAACTCACAACTTGTATTGTTATTCTTTGGGAGAATGAGCCAAACCTCATTTCCAAACTCCTAGTAGTTCAAACAAACAGAGTAAATCTTCAATAAGTTCATTAGCTGCAGACAGTGTTTTGAAGTCTGGCTATGATTTATTACACTGTTAAATGCTTGCGCCCTTACATTTCCCAGCATATCTGATGGTATGTCAGTAGATCAGCGCTAAGGCTGAGATATTAGGTAGGAATATGATGGTGTACCATTACAGAGAGGTACAAAATCACTTTCCAGAACGTTCTCCTTCACTGTTCCTTGCTGGTGAAATGATCTTCCTAACCCTATCTGGACAGCAGAATGCCTGACAATATTCAAGAAACAGTTGAACACTCACAAATAGTGATGCTTTCACCATTTCGTTTATCCCTCCCTACAAAACTGTTGAATTCTAGTATGAATGACATGACTGTGTGATTTTTTTTTTTTTTTATATATATATGTCTTGTTGTTCGCAGCTTCAAATCAGTGTTATTTTAATTTTTTTATTTTAATTTAATATTCTGAATTAGCTTTTAATTTTTATATTTTTAGTTATGTTAGTGTTTAGATTTTTTTTTAAATTTTTTTGGGAATTTCATTATCTGCTTTTGTCATTTTAATAGTTTGCTTTAATATTGCTATTTTTAGTTTATTTTTATTTCAGTTTTAATTAGTTTTTATTTATTTCCAACCTTAGTGCTTCAACTTAAACTTTCTAATTTTCTAATAGTTTTTCAACTAATTTTTATATTTTATTTTATTTCAGCTTATTTATTTCATTTAACAGAAATGTTTTTAATAATTTTAGTTTTATAATAATCCTGCTTCATGTATGCCTAAAACAAATTTCCCCTTAACGGTGCAAATAAAGTATATCATCATCTTCATCATCATCATCCCTGTTCTAGTTTGTACTGTGATGTTTGAAACGTCTCATGTTATTGCCTCCTTGATATGAATCGCTTTATTGTATTCCTCATTTGTAACTTGCTTTGGATAAATACATTTATAAATGTAAATGTAAAAATGTAAATGATAGGCTATATCACCAAACTTGATTCTAATATGACATTATTTTGCAGATCTGTAGAGTAAATGCACCACGGTGTGATTTTTGGAGCATACATTTTTTTTTTTTGCCCTGTTTTGTTAGATTCTTATGAAACTCTAAAAGATAAATTCTGCAAATGGAAGATCAAAATAACTCAGGAAATGCCTATAATAAATCTGTTTCATACAATAACCACTAGGTGACAGCCTTCACTTCATCAAGCTATTGTGGTAGAGAGTCTCTTCCTGCAGATCATAAAGTATGACTCAAATTTAAACCGTGAATTTGAAAATGGTGGCTGTAAAAATGGTGACTAACTGTAATAAAACAATTTTTTGAAAATTGAGTCAGTTTCTAGTAAATACAGGCCTATATAAGGCGACATCACATGCAGTAGGCCATAGTACTCAGTTGTGAATTAACTTTAATATCTGAAAGTCTATTTGCCAAAGCACAGAAATGCATATCCACAACATTTGATATAGATGATTACAGGTTTAATTGTGTTGTTGCCCTTTATATTCAGACAACAGTGTACCTCAAACATGGTCTAGCACAACTCTGCTCAGGCTTATTAAGTTTGTGCACTGAAGAAAATCAGTAATGTAAGACACATACAATGTGTGCTCCTATCTAGTAAAGGTTGCTGGAGATCTTATCATGGAAATATAACTCCCTTTCTTGCAACGAGTTCCCCTGAGACAAAAAAGAAAAATCAATTGGTTTTGGCATAGACAGCAGCAACACAACTGGCAAAATATCAAGCGCTACAGGTTCTTGGCAAACATGGAGGTGCAAATCCAAAACAGAAAAGGGGCTGTTCCAAACAGGTATAGCCTATTACTGAACATGCAAGATCTGCAGACATGGCCTACATTATAACTTTAAAACCTTAAAGGAGAACTCTGGTCAATTTCAACATTGAGCTCATTTTAGTGTACATTTGGAGTGCTGTCAATACAGAGAACAGCTACAAAAATCGGCGTTGCCTACACCGAGTTATTCTATTTTTAAAATTTGCACCCTGTTGACTTCAATGGGGCAAGTACTTAACCTGCTTTTAGCCTCTTAACATCCTTGATGTGTCATTACAAGTGCACAGAAAATGTGAGTGATTCCTTCTGAATGAACACGAGTGGATCTGACTGCAGTAGATGTAAAAGATATGTATAAAAATGATGTTATTTAAGCCAGCGCAAATACCTGTTTACATCCTGTTTTTCGGTTGAAGTCCAAAGTAATCGATTGCCAAGTTCACGCGCGTGATCATAGGTAACTAAACCTATGCGCGTGAACTCGGCAATCGACTACTTTGGACTTCAACCGAAAACAGGATGTAAACACAGGTATTTGCGCTGGCTTAAATAACATCATTTTTATACATATCTTTCACATGTACTGCAGTCAGAGCCACTCGTGTTCATTCAGAAGGAATCACTCACATTTTCTGTGCACTTGTAATGACACATCAAGGATGTTAAGAGGCTAAAAGCAGGTTTAGTACTTGCCCCATTGAAGTCAACAGGGTGCAAATTTTAAAAATAGAATAACTCGGTGTAGGCAACACCGATTTTTGTCGTTGTTCTCTGTATTGACAGCACTCTCAGTTCCCCTTTAAGAAACACATATGTAGGCTACATATTATATTTGTATTTTAAGTTGGAATGGGGTATAAACATAAGATCAGACAATATGTGATTTTTAGGGTATATTTACACGACAACATGTACTAAAAAAAGTAAAAAAAAATTATTTGGTGTTTTTTTCGCGTAGCCGTCACGAATCCGCGGAAAACGGCTAAAAAGTAAAAACAGTTGTTTTTTATGCACACCAGGCCAGTAGTGGGCGATGTCACGAAACTAAGAAACACTACATGCTTAATGGTGTCGTTTTCAAAAACATGCTCTCTGAGGGGCCGTTTACACGACACCATTTTTAACTAAAACCGGGAAACTTTTTTTCTACGGCATTTTGGGGGGCTGAAAATAGGTATCAAAGTGCAAGTTTTTGAAAACGATTCGTCTCCGCGTATAGGCTACTACAGAAAAAACGCAAATTTGTGAAAACAGTGACATATGCGCATGTGTAGTAGCCTATTACATATTCATTTCATACACATGCAGAATGTAGCGTTTTTAGTAGTTTTCACGGATCTGTGTGAACAGGATCATTTCGACAATGTTGTGTCTGTACGCAAAAAAAAAAAACGCAAAGGAGAAACTTTTCCATCTTTAGACGTCATTGTCGTGTAAAAGCACAGAATTTTTAGAATAGATGCAGGCTGTTGGAGTGGACTCACCTATTCAGATGCATTTGTAATTGTGCTTTACTTGGAAGCAAACATTTTATTCCATGTTGTGTTTTCAGTATTTTATCCAGAGCCATTGGTGCTCTATCACACAGCAGCTCTGAAATTAAGGGCTGTGTCTTTAAAAGCTGTCATGCTACATGCACCAGATGGAGTCCGGCACTAGCAGGACATGGAGGGAAGGACACATCAATTCTTTCCAAAGAAAGCAAACTGGGTGTGGACAGTGTAGAAATGCCATTCATTACAAATAAGGATCTTACAATCGCCGTACATGAAAGTCACCAAAGTTCTCTTTACACACAGCTCTTGGTCTGTGTACTTGATTTAAAAGTATTTAAATGCATTAATCATGCCTTGTAACGCATAATAATGCACTGTATGGTCTCATAAATAATTGTAATCACAGTTCTAATACACCTTTAGAAAGTATAATGCACGAGTTAAGCAAGACAAACAACCAATTTCAGATGGAATCTGTGAATATTATAATGCATTTAAACTTTGGTTATAATTATTCATGAAAAGATATAATGGATTATAATGTACATTATGAATACTTTTATAATGCATTATACATAATGGTATAAGGGTTCTGTCAAGCACTTCATATACAGTATAGAGCGTTTTATATTTCCCTATGGGATCGTTATATGGATTCAGTATTTAATTAATTTAATGTTTTAATTAATTTTTAATTGTAATAATTTTTTATGAATTAATCAGCTTGTAAACATACTTTATCAGCTGAAAAAAATGAAATAATTTGTTAAACATGAAAGTATTTGTTCAATAATTTAGGATATTTCTCATTATATAACCTTTTTGGCATATAATAAAATAATAAATCAAACAAAATTGTCTTGTTTTCCTGTAAAAATATCTAAACATTCTGAAAAGAAAATGATTTCCAGTAAAAATATTATTATTATTATTTTAAAATTGTGTGAGAAAGACTTATTTAGAGATTTATGTTTACATTTATGTTCCCAGATGGCCTCATCATTCTCACTTAATGTTTTAATATTCATGCCTAAAAATTTAGTCATAATTAATTTATAAAAATGAATTTGATTTGTTCTCTGAAAATGTTATTATCTAATGATAAACTTTTCCTGGAACTTGTACATTGTTGTTTAAATCGATTAATTCAAGATGTTTTTTGACAACATTATTATCTCGTTTTAATTAGAAACTTTCACTGGAGAACGAGACAAAATGCTGATTATAGAAGTTGATTTTTACAGTGTAAAGTTATGAAAACTGTCCAAGGTTGTAACATCTTGGCTATAAATTCAGTGTGTCCATTTGAATTATGTAGCATATAAACTATCTGAGACACAGTTCTCAGTTTGATGATGTCTGCCTTGGGACAGATGAGAATGAGCATAAATGTTTCAGACAAGAGTTATACAGTGCATTGGCAGGGCAGCAGCTCAGCTTTCTGTTCAACATGCAGCTCTACACTGGCCAGCATACAGTTCATGTTCCCTTGTCAATAATTACTTCTGATCTATGGTAACAGTAATGATCATGATGAGCAAAGAAAATCAGGCATTGGTGGTTGTTTCACGGTGTCCACACATGCTGTGTCATGGAAAAAGACTACTACTGTAAATAAAACACCTGCTATGAGCTGTTCAGTGTATTGTATTTAATATATTTACATTTGTTGATAGCAACCAAACTAATTTGTGGCTTGTGTGCAGAGCTGGAAATGATTTACAGGGCCCAGATATACCTGTTCCACCTGTACAATCGAAAGGTAATACTGAAGCACAGTTAACCCTATCATGTCCAGATACAATCTAACAGTCTTAACAGTCTAACCTTGAACATAAAAGTCTTGCCACGTTGCAGAATGTGAGTTTCTCTGCAAGTTGAGGGCGTTGTTGAGTCAACATTTGAAAGAATTATACAACATGCTTACATGAGGCTCCTCTAGCAACACATGAGCAGGACTTGAATTCAATTATGATTGCTTATTTGTGTCATTTGATAGGGTTCTTTTAATTAAAGAAAACTTTTAACTGCTGTCTAACTTTAGCAAGCACTGTGCTCAAATTCTTTACCATTTATGCACATGCTTCTTATTTGTAAATTAAATTAGTCAATTTTCTCTTAACTTGTGTATTCTTTATAGGCTGATTTAATAAGAGCGTTTTCATTTGTCTGTGGATTTTCCATGTGGTCACTCAAATCAATTAGATGTTGGAGCTTCGCATTGCTATTTATATATACTTCACAAAAAATATTTAAAGGGCAATCAATCATAAAACGTTTTTCTTCACTTAACCTGAATCCATCATAATTAAAGATGCATTCTCTTGATTCCTTTAAACTGATACACATTTTATAATTAAAGATTAAGTAAATCTTTTTGATTCTTAAGAAATACATAATGAAATTGCATAATTGGACAAACAAATAAAAAAAAAAGAAATAATGGTTGATTCTCAAAAAACAATTCAGTTGGTTGATTGATGGTTGATTAAAAATAAAAAATAAAAATTGCATGATTAGAGAAAAAACAAACAAACCAAAACTGGTTGATTCTCAAAAAAATCATAAAATTGCCCAGTTGTACACAAACAAATAAACAAACAAACAAAATGATTTAGATAGATAGATAAATAGATAGATAGATAGATAGATAGATAGATAGATAGATAGATAGATAGATAGATAGATAGATAGATAGATAGATAGATAGATAGATAGATAGATAGATAGATAGATAGATAGATAGATAGATAGATAGATAGATAGATAGATAGATAGATAGATAGATAGATAGATAGATAGATAGATAGATAGATAGATAGATAGATAGATAGATAGATAGATAGATAGATTATACCGGGAAAATCTTTTAAAAACATTCGACAGTGAGAATATTAAATGACGCACAGGGGCTCTTGAGGGTTCCGCTAATGCACGCGCATTGAACTCCAGCCTTCCCATAATGCTCTGGTCACGTGGTTCACTTTATGAAGCCCAGACTGTCAAATCTGAAACTTCCTGGGGTGCGATGCAGTAACTTACATGCAAGACTATGACATTTACTTTAGCCATGTAACTCGTCAAGAGATCGGCCGTTTGTAAAAACTCCTGCTACTTAAAGCGATTAGCGCGAGCTGCAGTTTTGTGTGGAGGGGAGTCGAGCGGGTTTGTTGTTTGAGGAGGATGTGTGTGTGCTGACAGTGACACGAGCGGCACTTATACTGTATCTGTCTAAGAGCACGGCATGAAGAGATCAGGTAAGACCATTAGCTATTGAGTTACATGAGTCTCGTGGATGTATGTATGTGGGTGAGTGTACAATATGAACATGTTTTGCATGTTAACGAGCCTTCATGTTTTACACGGAAAGTCACTGCTCGGCTTTATCATTGTATTTTGGATGCAAATTTACCTTATGTTATATACAGTTAATGTTATGGGTTAGCAGCATACTTATATTAATAGTTTGATGATGTCATGTGCTTCTGCTGCATCTTTACGAAGTCTTCTCAAATTACTTTGCGTGTGTGTGTGTGTGTGTGTGTGTGTGTGTGTGTGTGTGTGTGTGTAAAAAATACTCTGGTGGTACCATGGTGGCGCATTGATAATAATACTATAACCATGTGCTTTGACATGCTTTTGAATGATGCCCATATTTCTATGAAATGGTGTATAATAGTTCAAGCTCTTAGAGAATTGTATTACACTACCATGGAATGCATCACGGTACCACCATGTTTTCAATTACCATACTTCTTTTTACTTTGATTTGTTTTTGTTAGTTTCTAAGTGTTGAGAGAGTCAAAATTCAGTCCTTAGGCTATTCGGCACTGCTACTCATTATTTCTTATTTAATTCTGCTTCTTCTTCTTCTTCTTCTTTTAACAAAATGTGTGTTTTACTTTCCTAAACCAGCTAAACCAGTTGAGTAGCAATTCAACAAGGCTTGGTGACCAGCTAAGACCAGGAAATCATCTTTTTTTTTCATCTGGGTTGTCTAAAATCCAGAAAATATACAACTACTGTCAAAAGTTTGGAAACATTAACATTTTTAATGTTTTTCAAAGAAGTCTCTTATGCTCACTAACACAGTAAAACACAGTAAAACTAATATTGAGAAATTTTATTACAAATTAAAATAACTGTTTTCTATTTGAAAATAATTTTAAAAGTTATTTATTCCTGTGATGGCAAAGCTGAATTTTCAGCATCATTACTCCAGTCTTCAGTGTCATTCTAATATGCTGATTTGCTGCTCAAGAAACATTTATTATTATTATCATCAATGTTGAAAACAGTGGTGCTGTTTAACATTTTTGTGAAAATGGGGATTCTTTGATGAATAGAAAGTTCAATGAACAGTATTATTTGCATTTATTACATTTATTTATTAAATGTATTAAAGCAGTTAATATACTTTTGTACTTTGACAGTACTGTATGTTTAAAAAAAATATTTAATTTTATAAAATGTTTTAATATTATTTTAAAAAGTCCAAAATTTGTATTTACAGTGATGTTTTGATATATGGGTGTGAGTGACAATTACTTAAAATAGAAGAAAAAAAACACACAACTGTAATAGAACTATAAATAATGATATATATTTTATTTAAAATATTTTAATCTATGTGAAGTTCAAGTTCTGATGTTCTGGTTTGAGGACAGGTGGTTTTAGGGGGAGTGAGTGATAATGTAATGTAATGTCATAATTTTAAAAAAGAGAAAATGGAAGGAAATGCTACATTTGTGTTAAGAACAAGCAAGTGACCATCACTGATTCGTTTCAAAGTGGATAGGTATTTAAAAAAAGAATGACAGGTATAGTTGTGTTTCGAAAAAAGGGAACAAAGCTGCAAATGGAGAGCACTTGTTCGACAAGTAAATCGGGATATGTGAATCATTTTGGGCTGGTACTAACTCACCTAAATTTAAGTAGAGCGTCGTCAAAGTCCTGTTATGTACAGTAAATACATCTAGGCCTATTGCTTTCAGCAGGAACTGTAAGCCAGCTGTTGTCTATAACACAGATGTTCTGGCTCCTGATTCACATGTAGCAGCAACATCCATCTTACTGTAAACAGAATAATGACAATGTTCTGACTAAACCCTCCCTAGATGATGTACTAACAGCCCGGGTTGTCTCATTTTTCCCTGCTTATTAATACAGCACAGACAGTCCTTTCTATCATCCCTCTCATCCTCATGTTGTTTAAAACCTGTATAACTTCCTTTCTTTTGTTGAACACAAAGGGAGAAGTTTAGCAGAATGTCTGAGCTTCTCTCTTCCATACAATGAAAGTAGGTGGTGACCAGTGGCTGTCAAGCTCCAAAATGTACCAAAAACACTAAAAGTAGCCCGTATTACCCAGCAGGCATTATAAACAAAGTCTTCTGAAGTCATATGATAGTTAGGAAATTTAAGCTATTATTCAGTGAAAATCTTGCTTCGACAGCTATGGTCACCATTCACTTTCATTATATGAAAAATAACAGCTTGGACATTCTGCTGTGAATTTCTCCTTAGTTTATCATGGGGAAAAAAAGTAAAATGGGCTTTAAAAGACATAATAAGCTTTTAAACACTTTTGTGCACAAAACCAGTTTTTGAACCTTGTAATTTAAAGGTAATAATGCCACAGAGGTGATACTCAAGCTTCTCAACCCTCAAGAGCTGCAGTTCCCCAGCTTTCCCACATCCACCCAACCTATCAGGTTTAGTACGGAAGTTTTTATGGGTGCCCAGTCAAGGGTTGCTTTCAGAGAGCTCTCCATTTTGTAATCCCAGAAAGCTTTTGTCACTTGGCTTGTGACCAGTCTTTTGGAAAGGTGGAGCTACATCTTCAATAGATCGGAGCAGGAGAAGAAAACACTCTTTTCATAATTTTGATAGCCAACTTAAAGGATAAAAAAGAATATAAATAATACATTTTTAAAAAATTGCTAACATTTTGTAAAAATAAACACTTTTAGGAATGACTTAAAGGGATAGTTCACCCAAAATATATATATTGTTTTGGTAATCATTTACTCGTCAAGTTGTTGTAAACCTGTATGAAATATTTTGAAGAATGTTGGTAACCAAACAGATGTGACTTCCATAGTATGAAAAAAATGTTTTATGGAAGTCAATGGGGATCAGAAACTGGTTGGTTATACCAACATTCTTCAGAACAATTTCTTTTGTGTTCAACAGAAGATAGAAACTCATACAAATGATGATGATGGAATTTTTAAGATTGTGTGAACCATACCTTTAAGTGTTGAAACACTTTTGGGCCCACTGTACTTTTTTTTTTTAAAGGTCAAAAATGTGTAGAAGAAATGCACTGGATTAGCTTTATATATAATTTATAATTCAATGGTTATGTTTATGACAAAGTTTTGGAACATTTTATGAGTAAATGTTTCATAATGGGCGTATGGTTTCAACATAAGATGTGCAGTTAAACCTATACGTGTGTTACTATTTTTAAAGAGCACACAGAAGTGGAAACAATTTAAAGCAATCCAATAAGCCAATATGTATTTATAGCATCTAGTTGGATCTTCTGAGAATGTTCTGAGTTTGTTTTCAGACATATCTTCCCCTCTTTTCGCTCGCTTTTGCAGTTTGCACACATTCATACGGTAGTTAAGCCTGCATCTGCCATCAGCTGTTATACTGCCAAACATTTTAACCACAGACTCCCAAATATCTGAAGTGCTTTGATGGTCCATTTATATTATTTAGTGTGCAGTTCTGTTGCATATACTGTATATGTGTGCGTAAGCAACATTCATTATTAAATGGGGTTAAAATGTTGAAGTGTTGTGATTGAGGAATGGAATTACTGTCTCAGACTGCCTGTCTGTCACGACCACTGTTCAGCTAAATCCCTGCATGCTGAAATATTAATGCAGCTCAATTATGTGATTACTCAGTTGATGATGGATTGTCTGTATTCAACCCCTCAAATTCAGCTTCAGTGATTGGAGCTGGCGGTTAACATGAGACTTTAGTCAAACACCTTGGGATTAAAAGTAGAAACAACGTGTCTGAATAATATGTTCCATTTTCAGTTAAAAAGATAAATTGACTAATTTTCTACTCGAAACACTCTTTTTTCGTAAACAGTACATTTTTCATTGACAAGGCTTTCAGTAGATCAGTCTGGCCAATGTATCAGTCTATCACTAATCTGCATCTTCTCTTTCCTCTCTTGCCCTTCAGAAAGGTGGGAGTCTGGGGCTCTTTGACTGATGCTGTTATTGGTGCTGGCTGCCAGGTCATGAAGATCCGCTGGTCGAGGAAGGTGGCTCTCCTGGCCAAGGTCGGCTTCCTCTTTTCTCTGCTGTGGCTCTTCTATCTCCTTATAGTCCGTTCTTCCCCGCCATCTCTGGCTGATAATGATGGTCAACGCCACATCCTGGATCGTGACCTTCCATCCATTGAGGAGGAGAACTCCGACAACCTCCTGCGGCCTGTTTACGAGAAGCTAGCACCAGACCCCAACGCTCCTGGAGAATATGGCCGAGCCACCCGATTGACCCTCAGCACTGAGGAGAAGAAAGAGGAGGAAGCCAGCATTGAGCGCTATGCCATCAACATCTTCACCAGCGACAAGATATCTCTCCATCGCCATATTCAAGACAACAGGATGCACGAGTATGTCTTCCACTCCTTAGCTCACAGCAATGGGCTCATTACACACCCTCCTACCACCTAACAATGCCTAAAGGCTGGCCCACACTAAAAGATTTTTAAAAACGTATCATATTTTTAAAATGTGAGAGGCCACAAACATGATGATAAAACAATGATAGATTTAACAGTTTTGTTTCTGTGTGGAGTGCCGCGATGTGACCAAGACCACACACCACACGCTAACAGATACCATTCACAAACAACCTCACGAAAATCTCTCGCGGTTAAACGTGACTTTAGAGTAAACAAACATGGCAGATGAAGGGCAAGAAAAATGGCCATAATAGTGTTTAGACTTCTTTTTACAGAAAATGTTATGCTTTTGTCTTCTATCAGCTCGCTTTCTGATTTGTTTCATTCCACGTGACAATCTACAGAGTGCGTGCAGGTTAAGTCCCCAGCGTTCTTCTGAGCAGATTCAATCATTTTTAACACACATCACACCTCAGGGAAATCTGATACGATAATCTGTTGATCCATCAAGATAATTGTGACTTTACCTAGGATTGTTGAAAGCGGAGAATTGGGCCCACAATCAGCCTGATTATCTTGTAGTGTGTGGTTGCCTTAGCAACATTCTGAAAACACTATAGTAACTGCTTTGAATGCCTATCAACAGTTTAGCAACCACAGAGAATACCTTAGCTGCTACAAAGCAACATGCTAAAAACACTCTAAACACCTTATTAACTGTGTAGCAAAGCCTTGGAAACCACCTAGCAACACAATAGGAACCATCCAGAACACCCAAGCAACCACAAAGCAAAACACACCTTAGTAACTAACTCGGGGTGGAACGTACACAGAAGTCACGGTTCGGTTCATACCTCGGTTCAGACATCACGGTTCGGTACAATGGAGGGAAAAACAAAACAAAAATGCAGAAGGCTTGTGCATGTGTCAGGCTGTACCACCAAAGGAAAATAAATTACTTAAGCCTTGTATTTTAAATAAGTTTTATTAATAAAGTAAAGGCATAGAGGCATAGTAAAGGCATAATTAGTTTATTAATTAAATTAACAAAAAGACAAAAAGACCTTGAGATATGTTTGGTAATTGTACCTGAATGAATTGAAAATTAATTTGCTACATTTCAGATTAATATATTTGTTTTCTTTAAAATTTTAATCAACAGTAACTTAAAGACTTTGCAGTTGTCTGCAAACTGTCCTGTATAAACAAAATGACGGAGTTTGTTTTTATGTTTCCACTGTTCGATCGCGCCCGCGCCTCACACACACGCACACAAATATAAGTAAACACTTTGCGACTTTTCGATCGTGACCGCGCCTCTCTCTCTCTCTCTCTCTCTCTCTCTCTCTCTCTCTCTCTCTCTCTCTCTTCGCATTACATTATTTAATTTGCACGCGAGTTTTACCATCCATACCATCCAGAACACCCTAGCAACTGCTTAGCGACATGCTATAAACACTCTGAACACCTTGGTAACTCTATAGCAAAGCCCTGGTAACTACATGCACATTAATAACTGTAAGGAAAAGCCCTGGAAACCCCCTAGCAGCACCTTAGCGACCATCCAGAACATTCCAACAACTGCATGGCAATGTTAAAAACACTCTGAACACCCTAGTAACTCTATAGCCAAGCCCTGTTAACCCCCTAGAAACGGCACGGCAACCACCCAAAACACCTAGCAACTGCAAAGCAACATGCACCTTAATAACTGTTAAGGGAAAGCCCTGGAAATCCCCTAGCAACACCTTAGCGACCATCTAGTACATCCTAACAACTTCATAGCAACATGCTAAAAAACACTTAGAACACCTTAGCCAAGCCCTGGTAACCACCTAGCAATGCCATGGCAACCACTCAAATACCTAGGAACTGCATAGCAACATGCACTTTAATAAATGTATAGAAATGGCCTGGCAACCACAAAGAATAAGCTAGGAACATGTTGGTGACTATGCTTGTCATTGCAATTGTATTTATAGAGGCATGTGGCAAATAAATGCATTACATTATATTCCATTACAAATAAGCATGTAAAATAAATAGAAAATGTGCTTGTTTTCACTTCCAGAGGAATTGAAATCATGTCCTGAATGGCGATTCCTCAGGTGATTTATACACTTCTGTCCACCTCACAGCTTTACAGATGTTGTCTGTTGTCTGAAACGAATCCATTGCCTGCAGCCAGACAACATGATTAAAAATGAACAACAATAGAAAATAGAGCTGGGACGTTTTCTCAGAACAGCAATGCTTTTGTATGAGAATAATTGTTTCATGGTTCTTGTCACACAATAATGAGTAGGGTTCAAGCTGCTGCTCTGAAAAGAGAAAGTGTCCCTTTGGAAGACGAGAAGTGAGACAAATTGGATGCGTTTTTTCTCCCTGCAGTCTTTCAACTGCTCTCCGGTTGCCACATCACAGGAGATCACACACGGCAGGAGCACATTTCTTGGCATCAGCAGGGATTTTTATCAGTTAATGTGAAGTTCTTTTGCTCGCTTTCTGAAATAACTTTTAGGCAAGTTAGTTCTTGTCAAAGACTTAAGCATTACTGCCAGAAATTATGCTGTAGGTTTTTTTTCTTGTGCATTTCTCTTTGTAGCGATAATTATTGTAACTGTGCACAAGTGTAGTTGCCGTCAGTGAATGTAGAGTCTCTAGAGTTTAAAGAGTTCAAGGAACACAATGAAGTACACATTTGTTTGATCAAAAATAGAGTTAAAAAAAGAAAGAAAATAACTGTTTTCAATTTTGTTTCTGAATTTTCAGCATCATTACTCCCGTCTTCAGTGTCACATGATCCTTCAGAAATTATTCTAATGTACAGTTTTGGTGCTCAAGAAACATTGCTCATTATTATCAATGTTGAAAACAGTTATGCTGCTTAACATTTTCGTGGAAACTGATACATTTTTCTCAGGATTCTTTGATGAATAGAAAGTTCAAAAGAACAGCATTTATTTGAAATAGAAATATTTTGTAACATTATAAATGCTGTCACTTTTGATCAATTGAATGTGTCCTTGTTGAGTAAAAGTGATACTGTATTTCCAAAAAAAAAAAGAAACCCTTTTGAACCTTTTGAACCTTTTGACCTTTTGCATTTCTAAAGTCTCTGCCTTAAAGGGTTCAAGTTGTTACTCAGAATACTGAAAATGTCTCTGGCATGTCTGGTTGTCTCCCATCAGCTCTTTTTTTTTTTTAACTGAGAATCTGTATCTGAACCAGAAATGGTTGCTTACAGATTTTAAATGGGAGGAAGTCAAATACAAAGAAAAGAGGAAAAAAAATGTCTTGTTTTACAAATTGAAAGTGACATTTATTAATAGTCAGATTCCTTCTTCACACCATAATTGTCACGTGACACGTTATAAGTTGACATCCATACTGCAGGATGAGACAGTTTCACAGAGCTGTGTCAGGTTTCTCTATGTTTTAGATGTTCACATTTGCACATTATAATATGTAGTGTGTAACTCACAGGGAAAACGGTTTGCTTAAACCACATGATCTGAATAAATGCTAGTTTGCGTAACCGTCTGATTAACTCTTTCTCTTTTTTGCAACGCCAGATGCAAAGCAAAGAAGTACAACATCCGTCATCTGCCTACAACATCAGTGGTCATAGCATTTTACAATGAGGCCTGGTCCACGTTACTGAGAACCATCCATAGTGTGCTGGAGACGACGCCAGCTGTCCTACTGAAGGAGGTCATACTCGTGGATGACTTCAGCGACAGAGGTGACGTGACACTTTCTAGACAGACTTCACGTTTTTAAATATAAAATTCCACTAGTTTAAAACTACTTTTCAATTATTTACGTCCTTTTCCACTATAGAGGAAAATTTGTCTCATCCTGATTGGTCAGCACTTCCACAACCAATTATGAATATTTTGGAAGCAAGGAATTTTTTTTACCTATTAGGTGCTACATATTAATGAATTAAGGCCTGTTCATGCCAAGAATGACAACTATAAATATAACTATAATTTATTATATTAAAGGAGAACTCGGCAACTCTAGCGAACTCTAGTCACTTCTTCGCTGATTTTCCTTTTTGTTGTCGCATGTTTTCCCCACGAGCTCCCCCTACAGCTGTGGGGGGGCGTATGTCACAACACGGTCATAAAAAACTCACTTGCGGCGGCCTCCTCCCCCTCTCTACCGCTGCTCATGTGCGTTTGTTTTGATCGGAGCAAGCCAACTATATCGTGTGGAGCTATGTCTACCGAGGTGGGTAATCTGGTAATACATCATACATGCGTGTGTGTTTATGTCGAATTGCCGTAAAGCGATTCGTGTTTCGCGCTCGTTCTCGTTCTCATTCTCGCTTCTCACGAGACTTCCAATTTCTATTTTGCCGGGATGGTAGTCCCCAAGTTGCAAGGTTGGTTTTCCGCCTGGGAACGCTGGGGGGAGCGGGGAAAGTCACCAATATCACCAGAACAGGTTGTTTAACCATCCAAATGATTTCTAGACAGTTTTATTAAGTTAAAAAAGTTACCAAGTTCTCCTTTAATAACTCGTTATTAAATAATATTTGAAGAATATTTTACCATCCACACCAACTGACAACAACATTCTGTTTATTCTATGTGCATTCTGCAGTTATGATGTCTATCACTTAAAATGCTCCAGCCGGTGGATTCTGATTGGCTGTCAGTGTTTTTTATCATTCATCAGGAAAAAATCGTTCTGAAAATGATTCCAACAATATCGTTATCATTATAGTCATGATGTGGACTGCCATATTCTCATGGAATTAGAACCATTAAGAAACTTTTAGTTATCATCCTTGGTGTGAACGGGCTTTAATAAAACCTTATTACGTTTCATATTATGTTTATTACATAATTTTCAACATGCTTTAATTGCATTGAAATATACTCAAACATTTGTCCATGTTTGCATATTTCATGCTTCCTCTACAAAGTTCTGGATAGTAAGGTAGCCATAGTTATCATTCCATAAGATCCAGTTAAAGGTTACACTTTATTTTAAGGTGTCATTGTTACAGTGTAATTATATAAGTACTGAGTTATATTAAGAAACTACATGTACTTACTATAGGGTTAGGGTAGGATTAGGGATTAGGTTGAGGGTTAGTTGCATGTAATTATGCATAATTTACTGTTATTACTATGGTAAGTACATGTAACATATGTAACAAGGACACTGTAAAATAAAGTGTTACCAGTTTTTATATTAGCTGAGATACATATGTGTCTACTTGTTAATCAGTTGTTTTCCTGTGATTTGGCCTTTATGTGTTGGATCCTGATAAAAAGATTCTAATTTTCTTTGCATGGATTACAGTGTACCTGAAGTCACAGCTGGCTCAGTATGTTAGTAACCTGGAGCGTGTTCGTCTCATCCGCACCAAAAAAAGAGAAGGTCTGGTTCGAGCACGGCTCATTGGCGCCACCTATGCTACAGGACACGTGCTCACCTTCCTTGACTGCCACTGTGAGTGTGTTCCTGGCTGGATCGAGCCACTGCTGGAGAGGTGTGGCTTAAAAATTCAAATGTTGCATAGAAACACTTCCATAATCCACAGTAACATATTAGCCAGGGAAATGTAAATTTTATCGTCTTTTCTATCGTCAGAATTGCTGAGAATGAGACCACCATCATATGTCCGGTTATTGACACCATTGACTGGAACACATTTGAGTTCTACATGCAGACTGAGGAGCCGATGGTGGGCGGCTTTGACTGGAGGCTGACATTCCAGTGGCATGGAGTGCCTGAAATTGATCGCAAGATACGCAAATCCAGAATTGACCCCATTAGGTTGGTTTATGGTCAACTTTTTCAAATCCAACTTTGCTGTGTTTATTTCTTGGCAATTTAAGAAAAAGATTATAAATGTTTAAAGGGACCCTAGTCACCCTCACCTGTATGTCGTTTCAATTATATTAATTAAAAAAAAAATTCAATTATTATTTATTCTGTGGAACAAAAAAAAAGAAATTGACAATTTTACTATATTTTACAATACTACTATTTATAGTAGTATATTTTTTTGTTAGCTTATTGATCCATATTGGATATTTATATGAGCTGATGTTGCAAATGTTATTGTTTATTCTCATTTCCTCTATTTTTACATTTAGATTTGCTATCATTTAACGCTTACTTAAAGTTAATATTTAAAATCTTTGATTGATTAAATGTAATGCATTTCATAACACTGTTAAATGTAACTTTTAAAATATTTGGAAATTAAATTTTTCTCACCCTCATTAGAAAAAATGCATAAAGAGTTCATAAAACTAATCCAAATGAATTGAGGGGTTTAGTCCAAATTTTCTGAAGAGACAGGGCTTTTATCAAAGAACATAAACAGAAGCTCAACCGAACCTGCTTGACACGCAAGAACAAACCCCATTGGTTCTTGCAGAAGCTCAAACGTGCTGCATAACACATGAGAATGAACCTCATTGGTTCTCACACGTCAAGCATGCTTGAGCGTCCGTTTACTAGAACTGATGTATGTTTAAATGTGAATAAAAGCTAAATTGAATCTGCTCATCATATAAAGTGATTGTGTCTCATAAGAAAATTTGGACTAACCCGCTCTATTCATCTGGATTAATTTTATGAACACTTTATGAACTTTTGAAGTGTCAAAATGGTAGCTACATCGACTGTAAATGGAGGGACAGAAATCTCTCAGATTTCATTAAAATATCTTCATTTGTGTTTCGAAGTTGAACGAAAGTCTTAAGAGTTTGTAACAAAATGAGGGTGAGTGAAGGATGATAGAATTTTCATTTTTGGGTGAACTAATCCTTCCAACAGTTATTTTTCTTACTGTACATTCTTAAGTTATGAAGTCTATAATTGATTTTAGGTTTTAGTGTTTTATTTTTAACTTATTTAGACAAAATAGTATAGACATTCTTCAACCAGATTATCATAATTATTAACCATTTTTTATTAATTATTAAAGTTTAATTTTATTACGTCATAACGGTTTGGAATGACATGAGACTATTAAATTGAACTCTCCCTTTAAGCCATCCAGACTTTAAGAAAGTTATTTTCACAGGGAAATGTGTATTGTGTTGATTAACTGCAGTGCAGTGAAAAAGATTTAATTTTCAGACCTAGGTTTACATTAAAATACGGTTCACTTCTGCTCTAGATTTCTCTCCAGGCTCGTTCTAGGGCAGACCCAGAGGTGCTTAACTGAAACTAAGAAGCACTTACCTGCCAGGGAATATCTCTGATGAATTGCCAATGATCTGCTGTTTTTCGCTTCACAGGTCTCCCACTATGGCAGGGGGGCTCTTTGCCGTAAGCAAGGCTTACTTTGAGTTTCTGGGCACTTACGACATGGGCATGGAGGTCTGGGGAGGAGAGAATCTGGAACTTTCTTTCCGGGTAAGACACCTGTATTCTGTACTCCTGCTACCTATTGTACTGGTAATTTGCATATGCTTTTCATCAGAGCGTGTCGACATGCTCTTGGTAGCATGAGAGACTGAGCATTTATAATTAGACACATCTCTCATATTGGATTTCTTTTTTCAGCCTATGCTTAGAAATGAAGATTGATGGTTAATACCATGGAGTAATCTTTTATGCATATGGAAACAGAATACAACGCTCTATCTTCTAGGGCTGTACGATGTTCATGTATAATAGATGTGCTGTGAATTGGAATAAAAAAGCATGTGGGAAATAAAGCTGGAAAAAGCCTAAAAAAAGGAATTTTGTCAGTGTCTCAACGGATCTAATGCGCTGTTGTCATGTCATGTTTTATTTCTGACAGGCAGTGCATTCCATTAAAATCAGATACTTTGTTCACAGAAAATGTTCAGTTTGTGTGTGCAAAAAAAGTAGGCGAGATGAGTCGAATCTCCATAAACAAATAATGATGCTCTATTAATAATGCTTGTGGGTTATTAGCTTTCATTTTAAAACTGAGCTGTGACAATTTTTCAATGTTAAAATACTTTATCATATCATATTTTAATATGCAGAACTATATACAAGTCAGTCGTAGGTGGGTTTTTCCCTAAAAGCAAACACATTGATCTGTTTTAGCATCCTAACCATATTGAAAACAATAATGATTTTTGTCATTAATTATTTGCAATTATTAATAATTATTTATTTAATAATTGAATTTAAAAAAAAAATCCATTATTTTATATATTTAGTGATTCATTTTTCTTAATTTTTCTTAATGTTGTGACACTAGTGGTAAACATTATATACTTTATTTTAATTATTAATAATAAGGTGATTAATAATGTTGCATTATTTGCTATTTATTTATTACTTTATTGATTATTATATTTGTTCAGTACTTCACCTTACAATTTTTTTACAATGGAAAACCACCTACAATGATTTTTTTTTAAATCAGAAATTCATTTTGATTCTTGCTTCATTTTGAACATGTTTTGTTACAGGTGTGGCAGTGTGGAGGGTCTTTAGAAATTCACCCATGCTCCCACGTGGGTCACGTTTTCCCCAAGAAAGCTCCGTACTCCCGATCCAACTTCCTTCAGAACACTGTCCGTGCAGCGGAGGTTTGGATGGACTCTTACAAACAGCACTTCTATAACCGAAACCCTCCAGCACGCAAGGTACACCTCCATCCATCCATCCATCCACCCAGCATAACCTGTCAGTGGGCGGCACCTCTTTATTACATCCTGTGTTGTTGCATAGTCAGAGGTGTACAACCATTGTGTTATTTCCTTTTTTAACTGCTTCAGTGTTTATCTTGAAAAGTGCTGTTCTCAAAATTGCTTACGTACTCCTGAAGGGGAAAAAAATGTGAAAGAGATAAATGATGTTCAGGTTGAATGCGTTCGTTCTCTCGGCTTACAGTGTTTGTTCTTCCTTTGGCTGTCTTTGAAAAGCTTATTAGCTGACAAAGATACTAAAACTAGGCCAGACATATATTATATCACCCTGGCTGACATGAATGTGGCATGTAACTCCATATTACTTCACAGACAAATTACATTATTAATGTGATCAAATAATAAATCATTCTCTCGTAGCCACATCACCAGATGCAACGAGTAAGGATATTTTTCCTGTCAATATATGGCTGTCATGAGTTGTTCTTGTACCTCAGGTCTGAATGCAAACACACCCTTTTCATACCTGTGTGAGGTGTTAAGTAAATTAATATTATCTCGTTTACCTGGTTGGGTTTCTTTGACTTTTGGCTTGTTGGAAGTGTGTCGTGGCAGTTCTTGTGTCAACATTACAGGACAGCGCCCTAGAGGAAGTACTTGCGTGGCATTCTTGTTTGATATTTTTGAAGTTGCAACTAAAGTAAAGATATTAAAAAGTTATAAATATCAGTAAAAATGATAAAAAAATCGAATGGATAAAAGCAGAAAGATTTTAGTGGCAGAAAAGTTATTTGTTCTTGTTTATTTATTTGATAGGGACAAAGCATGTTAATGAACATTTGTATAAAATACGAAATTTAAACAAGATGGATTATAACAACATTTCTAATTTATATATCCACAGTCCTTAGGCAGGTACACACAAGAACAAATACTCAGCTATACACACACAACACTACAAAGAGACAATACCCCAAACACATTATTTAATTTTCTTAGAAAAATGTTTACACAACTGATTCGTCATAAGCCACTTCTTCAGATGAGCTTTAAACGTGTGATAAGTAGAAAATTGTCTTATTGACTGCTGTAAAGTATTCCAATATTTGCTCCCTATTACAGATAATACTTTCTGGCGTGTGGTCAAGGCAGTCCTACATAGATTTCAGTCAGTAATCTGTAAACTTTGTCTTGAGGTCTGATTTTATTTTGTTCTTGTAGGAATCTTACGGAGATATATCTGAAAGGATTGTACTGAGAAAGCGGCTTCAGTGTAAGAGCTTTGAATGGTATCTGCAGAACATCTATCCCGGCCTGCATGTGCCAGAGGACAGGCCTGGATGGCACGGAGCGGTAAGTGACTAATCTAATCTAGTCTAATCTAATTCCTTCTGGAGCTCCTTTTTGATGTCATTCACGCAATTTCTTTAAAGGGTCCATAACATGCACAGTTTCACCTAATCTCATGTTAATCTTGAGTCCCTATAGAGTAGTAGTGCATCTTTAATATCTCCAAAAAGTGTTTAGTTTTATTATATTTATTAAAGAAAAATACAGCTTTCCGATTTTCTCCGGAAAAAGCCGAGGTCCTGGAGGCGGAGCTATAGAGTCAAGCAGTAGTGATTGATTTCCAGCAAAATACAGAAATCTGATCCAATTGTACTTACATGAACGGGGTCTTTTATCACTGGGACCGCTCCACGTTTTAATAGCAAACGATTTGCAAATCCAGCGTCGACCTGAGCTTTGTTAATAAAACATTCGTCACTGAAATGACCAGAACACACAACCGCACTTGGTACACTCCGTTGCTGCCCCGGAAAAACAAACAGCATCCACTGTTCCTGTAACACTGGGTTCTTTGGAAAGCTGAACACGGTGAGCTTTCCCTCACATCCAAAAACACACTTTTTTGGAGACATTCTTGAACAAATCCTATGCAGCGCTGGCTGCCGATGATTTCCTGTTGAAGCGCGTTGATATGCGCGGTCTCGTTCTCCTCTGGTCGACGTGTGCGCGGGCGCGCTTTTCCGGGAGAAATGCTCATATAAGGAGTTCCACTCTCATCTATCATTAGATCCACGATCGAAAAAAAACAGCCGAAAATTGTACCAACCCGGAAGTAAGATTTTCGGCACAGAAATTCTCCGTTATTCGTCCAAAATGTATTTTTTAAACTTTGCCCATGTTTAGCATGAGAATCCATCTCTTTAACACTGTAAACAACTCTGAATACATGAAACACCATTGTACCCCCCCTTTAATGGTTTTACATTTTTCCTGGCTACTGGTACAGGTGCGTAGTGCTGGAATCCACTCTGAATGTCTGGACTACAATGCCCCGGACCACAATCCCACAGGAGCTCACCTGTCCCTGTTCGGCTGCCATGGTCAGGGCGGTAATCAGGTAAATAACATCAATATTAACGCTTCTGTGGAAAAATGTATTATTGAGAAAAAATAGCTATAAAAAATCACTGTTTTGTTGAATAATAAAAAGCATCAAAAAGTCTTCAAAAATGTTTTTGTCACTAGGCCTACATCGTTACTGCAAAATACATTAATAATAATACATCAAAATAACAAAATACATTTTAAAAATGTGTAAAATTTAAACATTTTAATTATGGAAGTAGTCTTTAAAAAAATAAATGAATACATACAAACTACTGCTTTGCATATTATATTTATATAATATTTACATTTTTTTTTTTTTTTTACTGTTTTCCTGATATCTTATACAGCCAAAATGCAAATGTTTACATTTCACCAACAAATTGGAGTAGAAGCATAATTCAATTATTAAAAAGTTAATATAAAAAAAATGTTTTTTTTTTAAACTAAATTTGATGAATTAATTGATTGTTAAATAAACTTTTTCATTTTCCGACATTTTTAATTGTAGTGTTAATTCATGAATGTACTTAAAGTTTAGTATTAAAGGCACAGTATGTAATTTTCGCCTATAGAGGTCGCATATTCAAAACAATAACAAAGGCATAAGTTGATGACGCTGTGAAAAATCTTACATATTGAGCCTTTAATACAATTATACAAAAAAAGTAATTTCACTTGGAATTTTCAGCCAAGAGCATATTGAATATTCGGTTTCGGCCCAAACCTTTCATTTCGGTGCATTTCTACTTAACACCATATAAGCAGAAAGTGGTGAAGGAGAAAGAGTTCTCACATCTATCGTTAATATGGCAAATTTGAATTAGAGGAAAAGATTGAGATTTGAGAATAGTCTCCCGCAGGGAGTTTACCACACACTTTGAAAGCCACTGTCTTTCCCCACAGCCTCATATCTTCAAAATGGATAAAAGGGGTTTTCTAATATTTGCCAGAGCTATTGAGTTACTTTAAAAATGAGCGTGAGGAGCTTTCATGTCCAGTTATATAACACCTACGACAGCAGATGCAGGAGATCCATCAGACCCTGTTTGTTGCGTTTGAAGCGAAACAAAGCTAGCTTTATTTGTGCAGAAACATAATCCATCCTGAGATGTGCTGCCCTTCTGAGGTTTGTTATTTATCTAGTATCACAGTTGAAGAAGTGAATGAGTTGCTGGGGATGTATATGTAATGGAAAGGGCAACCTGCAAATGTGTCCGGTGGCTTATGTCGCCGCTCTGCATCAAGGGACATGGTGAAGTAGTGAATGTGTGTGTGAAAATCAATGTTTCCACAGCCTGGACTGAAAAGGAAACCTTAGCCACTTCTCCGCAAAGATAGACATCTGTATGAAATATACATGTGGCTAATGAGACTAATGTTTTTTTCTTTTTTTTTCTTATTCCAGCGTTCTAACCTTTACCCTCAAAGGATCTATTTCTGATCCTCTGCTTTGAGAAATTGTTTGCTTATGAATTATTAACCGGGCGTTGATTTTTAACAACATCCATGCAAACATCCGCATTTGTCGCTTAAAGGGTTAGTTCAGGATTTTAGACATGAATCTCTATAGCTTCCCCATAAGCAGTGTGGTGCATTGACCATGACTTACCCCCGACAGCGTCCTGTGAGCCGAGCTCCGGTCCAGTTTTGGTCAAGATGAAATTAGTCCGGCAAGTTTGCTGGGGTCACGGCAATAAAGCTTTTTTCTTCTCAAATCAATATGTGTTCAAAAGAGTGATATATTTGCGTCACAAAACCGCTGTCTATGGAGAGGTCAGACCTCGTAATGGCTTGGCACTATTTTCTCCCCCGTCATAACACTGCGCGCTGCCGCTACCTACAGCCAGCTGCGAGCCGCGCACGTGTCACTTTGTTTACAGCGCGTAAAGAGAACGATAACATGTCTGACTACAGCAGCGACGATGACAACATTGACTTCGACACACAGCCAAAAGGATATCTTTTAGGATATCAAAAGGATAGCTTCTTTATCTTCGCCAATTTGGAGTTCACATTGAAGCCCAGAGCAATGAGCCAAAGTCGCCTCAGAGCAACATCTGCCACAGGAAATCTTTGAAATGTGTGAGGAGAAAGCGCCACATCTTTGTTTGTACAGTGCGGATAGTCACAAGTCCGCACCATTTTCTACAAAGCTTGTACAAACTGATCGCTCTTAGTGAGTAGCTATGTTAGCTCGTTCGTGTAGCTGTTCTGAGCACGTAAACACTGCTGTAAACACTGCCGAACAACTGAAAAAGTGGTGTGCGCCTGCGCAGCTCGCAGCTGGCTGTAGATAGCGGCAGCGCGCAGTGTTATGACAGGGGAGAAAATAGTGCCAAGCCATTACGAGGTCTGACCTCTCCATAGACAACGTTTTAGTGACGCAAATATATCACTCTTTTGAACACATATTGATTTGAGAAGAAAAAAGCTTTATTGCCGTGACCCCAGCAAACTTGCCGGACTAATTTCATCTTGACCAAAACTGGACCGGAGCTCGGCTCACAGGACGCTGTCGGGGGTAAGTCATGGTCAATGCACCACACTGCTTATGGGGAAGCTATAGAGATTCATGTCTAAAATCCTGAACTAACCCTTTAAATGACATTTGCTGCTGAACATTTTTAGCTTTTCTAGAGGCATGTTTTTAGTGATTTTCAAACGCAACAAATATTTTCTCAATATTTTTTAGCCTTTTCTGTTTCAATATTCATGCATTTGCTATGAATGGCTACATTGTAGCCAAGTAGATTCAAATGATATAATGTGTATATATAAATATACACATTTTTAAAAACATATACACTACTGTTCAAAGGTCTGGGGTCAGCAAGAATTATTATTTATTTATTTTTGGATCATTTTTAGTAAGAAATGTTTCTTGTGCACCAAATCAGAATATTTGAGTGATTTATAAAGATTCATTAAAATTGGCTATTTGGACTCATAAAAGGAAATTAATTGAACTTCCCAACTCTAACACCATCACCATGTATGAAAACTCACAAAAGCCAAAGAAATGTGCCAAATTACATTTCAAACAAACATTTTTCTCTCTCTATCTCTCAGTACTTCGAGTACACATCTCAAAAGGAGATTCGGTTTAACTCTGTGACCGAGCTGTGTGCTGAAGTCCAGGAAGGATTGACACACATAGGGATGAAGCACTGTCCACAAGACGGTGCTCCCGTTCCTCCCGGCATCGTGTGGGAGTTCAGAGACGTGAGTTTGTTCGCCTGTAGCTCAGTTTATCACTGGCGTGCCATCAGAAAACAGGATGAGATAAAGCAAAACCTTGTTTGGCATGATATTGCTTATCAGATATGCTTTCCTGTAACATTTCCATGCCTAAAACGATCATTGTCTGGCAATTGTGTCTTTTCAGGATGGCAGCATATATAACCCTCATTCAAACATGTGTATCACGTCCTACCGCAAAGAAGATGGCCGTACTGATATCCAGATGAGAAGTTGCTCTCCCGGAGACAAACACCAGCGCTGGAACTTCGAGTGACTTTAACCCTTATGTGAACTTAAATGTAAGTGCAATTATCAAAAGGAACGTCTCTTCCGGGTTGGCATTGAAAAAGGCATAAAAACGGGACCCATCCTCCATATAGTGCCTTTGCAAACCAAAGCGGACATATATTTGTAGTGCCAATTCTTGCGTTTCCTTGTTAGAGACGTTCAGTGTGCTATTACAAGTCTGAAGTGCATATTAGTACTGTTAATATCACATTGTAGCAAATTCAACCATCCAACGAACATAGTGTTGTGTTGGAGCAGCTTTTTTGTTTACATTGATGCACTATATGCTTTTAGTGAATCATTTTTAGACTCCGCAGTAGCTAATCTTTAAATCTACTGCACAGTGATTTATTTAATTGTACCAGAAGTGACTGATTTGAAGATGTTGTGAATGGGTTTGTCTTGATTGTTGCCTATTGGTTTCCTAAGGTATTTTTTGTAACATTTTGTGACTGTTTTCTTTTCTATTTTGTTCTTCTTTTTTATATTGTTAGGGTATTTAGGGTCTTTTCACCTTATTATGTGCAAGCTTCATGGAGGATTTTGGCACACTGGTGTTGATGGAACTGTACCAGCATTTCTAGTTTCACTCAAACTAACATCAGTGTTCAAATAGTTTGTTAATACGTACACTTCATTTTGAAGTAGATTACAGGAACTGCACTTCAGAGTTGGAACAAAATATTAAGCAATTATGGACCAAACTTTGCAGATCTTGCATGTTTTTCATTGGCCTAAACCCATTTGACCTTGCTCTACTACCTATTTGGGAATTATCCACTTTACCTGTAAATTGTTTTCCATGAAAAAAATGTATAGTAGGTAATTTATTGACTCAACAGAAAGTGCCTCTTCAGCCTGATTCCTTTCACAAAAGTGCTCATTTATCTTCACAAATCAGAGTATTACAGTACTTTACCATGGTATTGGCCAAAGTAAAACGTTCAGGAAATTTACAAAGTGCTTTTATCATGGGTCTTCCAGCAGGAATATCGGTAAATATCTTGAAAGTGCTATATCGTAAATTACTTTTGCACTAAAATGGATTTAAAATGGCAACATAAGTTTTTAGGTCTCATCCTTTGTAATGTCAGTGAATTAAATGGTTTAATAGGGATTGTGGGAAAGTGATCATGAAATTACTACTGATAAAGCACAGTTTGTGGTGATCATGTGTTTTGCTTATCGACTGTAATGAAGTATTTTTGGAACATGGAAAAAAAGTGCATAGTATTTTTGTCTGAATAAATTAAAGTTAAAAATGTTACATTTGTTGTGGTGGTTTGTTTATTTTAACTGACTTTTCCTTGACTTTCTGTTGCTGTGCCATCTAGTGGTGGGGAAATGTGCTGTGGGATTAGACTCTATAATATTTCCAAAATATTATAGCATTGTAATGCATGCAATCAGATAAAGTTCCTTGATTTACATCACCTTAAAATAAGGTTTTCCCTTCACAGTTTTACATTTGAGCCTCTTACACAAACCAGATAATGAGGGAACCACAAAGGAGGTTCTGCCAAGTCAGGCTGAAATGTTTAATGGCACAATCTCAAGGTGTGCCACGCAATTACATAAATGAAGCTGGAGGTCACTGAACATTGTCATTATTATGTTATATCTACAGTACGCATAAATTAGGCTGTATTTTCCCCCTATGACTTGGATTGTGGGCAGTTGGTGCATGATGAATGCTCTTTAACGGAAGTTGTCATCTAGTTGGACCTTTGAGAATATCGCAGCAATGAGTCCTTCGTTAATTGCCATCTTACACATCACGTTTCCCTTAAGGTCATGCAGTGGTAGTGCAAACAATTCGATTTTTCTTTATTTAGATTTGGGATGTAGTTTGCTATTCAAGTCACCATGAAATCAAAATCGACAAATTTTTTTTTTTTATGGAAAATTGCTGTGTTTTTATAAGTGATTTCTCCATCATGTGCCCTTGTAATCCCTCACTCTTGCAGCAACATCTCTTCTCTGATGATGTGTTTACTGGCGCAAGGGCGGGACAACCTGTCACTCACATGAGATCGACCAATAGCAAATCAAGTCCCGCCCTACTTTCTTCTTTGTTTTTTTTGTTTTTGGCTGAGAAGCCGCTTCACTCAGATTCACATTACAATAGGGAAGAATAGACTATTGCAGCTTCCATTTCATGCTTACTTTAAAGGGACAGTTGATTACACAATCCTGATAATACGTGCAAAAACTCAGTAATCTCTTAAAAACACGTATAGTGTGCTGGTTTGTATTGGGTGTTATGAATATATCAGCCTATATTTTACATTGATGGCTGATTGGACATGTTAGAAAAGCTATTATACACAGCTCTGTGTTCATACGAGGTAAATGACTGTGCAACATTGTGTGCAGTGTACCATAGATTATTACAACACAATAAGAGTGTTCAATCAAAAAAGTGTGGCACTCAGATTACCATCTCACCTCTCTGATGGCCTAATCAATAATTAAACATTAATTTGGGTAAACATATTTTGCTTGCTACATGGATCATCTTACATATTTTATTATAAAATATTTATTGTACGAAGTGAATGGAGTCATGGTAGGAAAATATTACAATATTTCAATGGGTGTATATTAGATTAAGTCCTACCAATATTTCTAGCAATTCTGCTACTGTATACAAGTATAGTGTCATGTTTTCTTTCCTAAATTTTAATTTCAATATGCATAATACTTTTAAAATAATTACATTTTTTATTTTGAATAAAAAAAGAGCTGTACAAGAAGCCAGATTTTTAAAGTTTCTTCTAACCTTCAACCAAGTAATTTATTAATAAATTATCATCTCATGCCATCAAGAAGAGGAGCCCAATAAAACAGCTTTCTTAAAATGGGAATTTAAGTATAATTCACTTTCTTTCACATTATTTTGTTGCTGCGATACAGAGACAACTCACAAATATGCAGATTAGCAGGAAAACTTTAATACATTAAATTATTAGAATTCTGGATTGTTCTACATTTTATCAACAACTACAATCTTACTTAAAACCACTTGTTTTGGTGGTAGTGAATCATTTTTAAGACTATGACTATGGTAATTTGCTATTAGTTAGATAAGAATTTCCATCAGGTCACTATAGAAACTTTATTAATTGCATCATGATAATAACCCTTTCAGGCCCGAGACTCTAAAAAACATCAATATGCTTCATTTCATAAAAACAAAAAACTGTTGTATGAACATTTGACTCATTTAATGTCCAGTACAATGAACCTTGTTCTGACAGATATGATTATATGGATTTAAAAAACAACAATGCATAATATGGCAGAAACTGTGGGGGGGAAATTATTTCAACAGGAATGCACAAATAAATATTTACGTATGACTGAATAGCATAACAGTGCATCTACAGTCTGCGACTAAAATATCGTCAAACTCCCGAAGAAACATTGGCAAAAGAAAGTGTTTTGCTCGAAATTGTCAAAGTAAACAACTCAAAGGGTTAGGCTGTATTATTATTTAAATCATCCATTTTTCCATGTATTAAGTAATGATGAGAGTGTGCACTCTTGTGCGCATATCTTGGCATGACAGTGTTTATAGAGCGGACGGGCACTAACTGGATTTGGATTAGCGCTCTGTCACAGTGTGTGACCCCTAAGACTCTCTGTGATTTGACCTGGATTTCTTTCTTTATGCCTCTTCCAGTTCTGCTGGCCTTATCTGACAAACAAGCCTGCTAATGTGATCACGCAAATCCCTCTTGCAGTGCTCAGACCTGTGGGATGTGTGTGCCACTGTATGGCTGTGGCTCAAAACCAGTAATGTTGGCATAAATCTATCTAAAAAAGAATTTTTCAAAAGTGTTTATTGTATTTCCCCAAAACTACTTATTAAAAATATGTATAAACCTGTAATTGGCTCTCTTCCAGGTCCTATATGGGGGCATTGACATCAGGGATAAAAAATGTATAACATTAGAAAGATCCTAACCAAAGAAAAAGTTTTCCCTATTGCTGATTTGAAGTGGAAGCATTATTACCCCTGTTTTTTTCTTTCTTCAAATAAATGTATCTTTATCAATAAATATGTAATTCCAAACAAAGAAACTCAGTTAAAAAAAGAAAAAAAATATAAATCAATATTATCCCTTCAGTTACTTTATTGGTAAGTTCAAGGAAGGGGTTTCTTTGTTCTTTCTGTAAAGAGTCAGAAACAAATTGACACTTATTTTAAAGTTATATTTATACTAAATCATTGATCTCAATATCTCAAATTAAAGTCACCATGAAATTAAAATTGACCATTCTTATTTTTAGCGAATATTGCAGTATTTATTAGAAATGATTTATGCAATTGCTCTTGTAATCTTTAATTAAAAAAACTTCCCCAATTTACTAATTCCCTAACTTCCTAATTTAGAGGAATATTAGAAGTTTGATGAATTAAAAAAAAATATGTGCACAGATAAGTCATTATAATAAGTAGGCTACTGCAAAATTCTAATATATAAAAATTAGAATGGCCAGTTTTGTTTTTATGGTGTCTTTAATTATGACTAAAAAGGTAATAATTATAATACTAACGTTAAAGAATGACGTTTCATTGTCATCATTTACACTTTGTATGTCAAAAATACTACGTTTAAAGTCATAATTTCGAGTTTGCATCTCATATGACGACTTTTCACCTCATTATGATTTACAAAAGCACGATTTTTTTTAATATGTGGCTGAAAATGGACTTCCATATAGCAACTCCTGTTTTCAACTCCTCCCCCTGTAACCGGCTCTGCTCGCCCTTCATGTTCATGTCGATCACACACACACACTTTAACAAGTTGGTTTGCCACAGATGAAATGACCAACTTTCTCTTTGCTTTGATAGTTTCCCCTTCACTGTAGTCGACTTTATCGACTTTGAAACGATATCCTCTAACATGGGCGAACTTTTTTCGAACTTTTTATGAGATTGAACTTTGGATGACAAACAGTTTGAGGGAAACAGGACGGACTAGACGGACACATTATGGCAATATGTGGCAGACGGAGTCGGTCCAAGTTCATTCTGTACGTTCTCGGGGCTTTTGTAGTGGGATATTTAGTGTTTCATAGGAACACAAAGAGTGATGTCGGCCTGGCTAGTCGAAGAGAAGTGCCAGTCGAGCAGCGCGAAAATGTGGACGAAGATTTCCTGAAGAAACCGGTTTACGAGAAGCCTCCTTTAGACGTAAATGCTTTGGGAGAGATGGGTAGAGCTGTTAAACTAGACCTGACTGAAAAAGAAAAGCGAGAGGAGGAGGAGAGCATCAAAAAGCATCAGATAAACACTTATGTGAGCGATAAAATATCACTACACCGCAGACTGCCTGAAAGATGGAACCCACTGTAAGTCTCCATGCTGTACATGAATGTTTAAAGTTTGTTCTGATATTTAGCCTCAACAGATCATTAACTCTTTGCCATAAATGTATTAAGTTGATTTATTTGAATAGCATCAGAATGTAGAAGAGGATACAGATTGTAGTTTATTGTTTAAATCCCTATCGATTAAATGCGAAACAGGGAAGTAGTAGCCTAAATGTTTTTGTAAACAGTCCCTATCTTAGCCCCAGACCAGTGTTTAATGTGCGATTACAGATAGAGAACGTCTACAAAGTACCAGAGGAGGAGAAAAACGTGCAATGTGGCTCCGTCACATCTAGAGGTGCAGTTGCTTTCGTATAAATTATGCAGAATAAAAAACAAAACAAATCCAAGATCCAAAGGGGTTATTTTTATTTGGATTTTACAAAAAAAAAAAAACTATTGAAATGTTAATAAATAATAATAATCAATAAAATCCACAACAGTCAACCTTTTTGTTTTTCGGAACATGGACCCGTTTGTGGACCCCTAATTACAAAATGAATAAAAAAATTAGTTTGAAGTGACCAGTGGCCCCTCCCAAATCCAAATGCTGTGCATTATTATAGCCAGTTAGAGCAGTGGTTCTCAACCTTTTTGACTCCAAGCCCCTCCTTTTTCCGAGACAATATTTAAAGTTAATTTGTAACTATTAGTTATATCCTAAGTTAATATGTACCTCTGGCATGTCTGTTGTAATAAAACTAATTAACAAAAATATATGTCAGTTTAATGTTGCATATCTTTTTTCTTTTTTTTTTTTACATTTAATTTAAAATATTATGTTACTATAACACAAGACTTACTGAGGCCCCCAGTGAGCCTCGGCCCCTGGTTGAGAACCACTGACCTAGAGGAACATTCTGCAATTGGTTTTACCTTAATAGGTTAAAAATTAATGTAACTCATTTTATCAAACTGTTATTTTATTTACTCTCTTTGGCCGTGTTTTTAACGTGTTTTGTTTATTGTTTGCATCATATTTGTTAAATGAAGCCTTCAATATTTTATAATGACAATTAGGCTTGTGCAGATGCATCTGTGGTGGTTATTTTATTTATGTATTTTTTTTATTTCTATCTTTTATATGCAATGTTATATTTTTGAACCTGTAACTGTGCAGCACTCTGTGGTTTTATAATTACATTTTAGTTTGATTTAATATTGTGCCATGATTAGTGATGTGCTGTTGTGCCTAATGTGCCTAATTAGCAATAGCAAATGTCCCCTTGGGCATTAAGACAAAAAATATCCTGCAGTTACTGTGCATATTTGTTTATTATAATGCTACTGTAAACATGAATGTAATCTGGTGATGTACATCAGCAAGCAAGACATTAACTAACACGATCTGTCTATTCAGATGTAGAAACCTGAAATATGACTACCTGAGCCTGCCCACGACGTCGGTAGTGATAGCCTTCTACAATGAAGCCTGGTCCACACTACTGCGGACAGTGCACAGTGTCCTGGAGACCTCGCCTGACCTCCTGCTGACTGAAGTCATACTGGTGGATGACTACAGTGACCGAGGTATCAGTCTGAATGGAAACTTCTCGTGCAATCTTTGAGCACACGATTGTTAAAAGATCATATGTATTAAAAGTTAATCATATTAGGATGAACTTGGAACATTTTTTATTTGAGACAGGAAGGAAGTGGGAACCACCAAGAACAAGATCCTAGTAGCAACTGCATTGCAAACAGCTAAAATAACTGCCATAGATAACATTGCTATCATAAGGTTTTGCATGTGCAAACACCACTCACATTTTGTTTCTTTAGTGAAATCTGTTTGCTAAATTCTGAAGAATGATGAACTTAACAGATGTTTTTCTAAGTCGTTTTTTTTTTACTTTCCATAACAGGGAACTGTTGATGACAATGGACCAGGGTTATTATCAATAACGAAAACTAAAGCTATTAAAACATTTTTTATAATTGAAATAAAGCTGAAATAAAATAAAATATAAATATTCAATGAAAATTAGAAATGTTGCCTTGGCTAGTACTTGGAAGCACTAGAATTATTATCTGGAAATAAATAAAACTAAAACTGAAATAAAAATAAATAAAACCTAAATAGCAATATTTAAAAGAATAAAATAAAATGACAAAAGCACATAGTGAAATTTCTAAAAAAATTAAACTTTTTTTTAGACTAAAATTAACATTAAAAGAAAAAGAAAAAACATAAAAATAAAAGCTAGTTCAAAACAATAATAAAACTTAACACTGCAATTGACAAGTTAAAAGAAAATGAAAACATATATATTTATGTGAACATAAAATGTGCAAATGTATAAATAAACATAAAAATAATAATTATATTAATAACAAATTAAAAAATGCACATAAATAAACGAATAAAAATATAAATGATGGCTTACCCAACTTATACTGTCACCTATTCATGTTTCATAAATTTATCCTGTGTATAAAAAAATCCTGTGTAAAATGAGCAGGATGTTAATATAATAGTGTACATAAATAAGCATATAATAGCTGTTGTTTAAGTTCAAAATAATTAAAGATTTGAAAACTCTTTTCAATGAAATACCACAGCAACAACATCATCTCAGCTCCACCCTGTGGTGAAACAGCAAGTTGTTCCTTAATGCAAAAGCCAATTAGCATATTTCTGTTCTTAGTTCTTGTTTCCTTCAGGACTGCAGCTGTTACTGAGCACTTCTCATGACTTTGATCCACAGATCATTTAAAGGAGCCTCTAGAAAACTACATCGCCAATATCAAAAAGGTGCGTCTGATCCGAGCAAGGAAGAGAGAGGGTTTGGTGCGAGCGCGGCTCCTGGGAGCTTCCATTGCCACAGGAGATGTGCTGACCTTCCTCGATTGCCACTGTGAGTGTCATGAAGGCTGGTTGGAGCCTTTACTCCAGAGGTGAGACAGATAACCCCCTCTCTACAAACCCAAAACATGCAGTATTTTCAAAATGTGTGTATGCATTTGCTCTTTAGCAAATATTGTTATGGCAAAATGCTTTCAGCACAAGTTAATTTGTGTTTACTTTGCATTTGCAGAACATTTTTGCATGCTTTTTTATTTGCTACGTCACATCACAGTTTGTTTTATGAGACCTAATATTTATCTCCCTTTTTATCTTTAAATCTTGTAGAATTAAGGACGAGCCTTCGGCTGTGGTGTGTCCAGTAATTGACGTCATTGACTGGAACACCTTCGAGTTCCTGGGAAACCCTGGAGAACCTCAGATCGGGGGATTTGATTGGCGATTGGTGTTCACGTGGCACACTATCCCAGAACACGAGCAGAAACGCAGAAGTTCTGTCACTGATGTTGTCAGGTCTGTGCTTCATGGTTGCACAAAGTGGAAAACAATTTGTAGTACTAATGGAAACGTGTTTAATTTTTGGTCCTGTTCCAATTGAAAAACAGTGCAACATGGCGTTGATATGTTCAGTCTAAGTTTTGGTTGGTATGTCATTGGGATTTGAGCTTTATTATGCTTTGCCTGATTTAAACACACAATTCCATTTTTAATATCTGCAGATTTACAGATTTAATATGTTTTTTATGGCCATATTTCAGGCACCAGAACTGTTTAGGTGAACATAATTGAACGTGCTCTCTACTAATTAAATATCAACATTTAACATTAAACCCTGCCGTTATGCTTTTCCCAGAAGTTTATGTAATTTTACTAGTAGACACAGAAATAATTCTGTTTGTTGCTTTGATCCAGGTCTCCTACAATGGCTGGGGGTTTGTTTGCAGTCGATAAGAAGTACTTCCTTTACCTGGGCACATATGACACAGGAATGGAGGTGTGGGGTGGAGAGAACCTGGAGTTCTCATTCAGAGTAAGTGCATTTTGTTGCTTTTTCTGTAACATTTTCCTCTTGATTCTCTCCAGGTTTTGGCTTCCTGAAGGGGAAAAGCCTTTGGGCAGATGGTAACAATCCTAGTTTGAAAACTGTGTGATGAATCACACAATGTTAGGAGGTCGCTCAGCGCCTTTATTAAGTGTCTGCCAGCAAGTATGATGACTAAAGCGACCTTCACTGTTTACTTACTCATAATTTCTCTGATTACTCAGCTCATGCCCTGAAGGATTCTAACACTGTTACATAGACAGTAATGGTTCATTTGAGTTTTGAGTGCCTTGAACGCCTTGGTATGTGTTTTAACCAGATTCTGGCAGGAAACATCACAAAGTCCTGACAGATGCTCTTTCAGTGCAATATGACAGATCAGCTTTTTTATTCTCTGGACCAGTAGATCCTTTCCAAAATCTAGTGATTTGACTGTCTGTAAACCCAAGTGTATCCTACTGTGTCCTGCAGTACTACAAACCATACCCCTACAAATTACACCCCTACTACAAGTTACACCTCTACAATGAAACAGCCAATTAGAGGATCTTATCAGAGGGCGAATTCCAAACAGCATTTTTGCACTCTCGAAGAGCACTTTGGGAAGGGAACGCCAATTAAGGGGTGTTCCAAATGAAAGTGAACAACTAAATACTGAACAACTGAATTTACACAAGTCCATTAGCGTTGGGTGTATGCGATTGTCCCTTCAAAGAAGTAATTTTAGCGTTTATTTATGGTCATGTGACATATGGTGGTGAATCCTCATGATTCATTTTAAAGCTTGATGGTGGGAGAGTTCGAGTTAACGTATAAACAGATTCAAGTTGCTTTGTTTTGTTTGTAATATATAATATGCATTTTGTCATACAGTTCATATTAAGTTTAAGTTTAAGAATTCAAGGGTAAGAAATGTTTAATAGTAGATAGCAGATAGAGAATATACTCACACAAACACTCACATACAGAACACATATTTTCAAAACTTAATTATAAAATGTAATTTATTTGAAAAGTATATTAATAGCAATAATAAGTTGTTCCTGTTGTTAGAACAGCTAATGAACTGATGAACATCTAATGGAAATTTAACTATAAAATACTTCTTAATATACATTTTAATCTTATTGGGGTACAGTTAGCGTTAGGTTTAGGGTCGGGGGTAGTTTTAAAAAAGCTATAATTAGCATTAGTCTGTTATTGATTGTAGAATTTATTTTAGGTTTTGCTAATAGCTGTTATTTCATACTTCATAAGATTCGAAAGCAATGCAAGTTAGCCTTACAAACATTTCATTCATAAAACAAACATAAAGAGCTTTTTTCTTTGCAGGAGCAAACAGACACTTCTCTGTAAAAAGCTATGTTGGAGCTTATTATTTAAATTATTATTTTAATTGAATTCAAAATAGAAAATGCTGGAAAAATTTAAACTAAATAAATATTTTCCAGATAATATTTTAAGAATAATTTGCCTTGGCTTTATTATAATGATAAAACAAAAGCAAATTATGTAAAACAATATGTTGTCTTTATAATATCACAGATAATATTTTTTCTTACACAGTTTAAAAGGGTCTGTACAAGAAAAGATAGAATCATATTTGGGGGTCCCTGGCATCAAAAAATGTGTCTTAGGAGGCAGCATAATTTAATACCCAAATATGCCTATGATGCCTAAAATGCTGCCTATGGATTATTACGGATGGCTAATCTATGTCCTGTCTTTGTGGTGTTTTTCAGATCTGGCAGTGTGGAGGGACTCTGGAAATCCATCCTTGCTCTCACGTGGGTCACGTGTTTCCAAAGAAAGCGCCATATTCAAGAAACAAGGCCTTGGCCAACAGCGTGCGGGCGGCAGAAGTCTGGATGGATGAATTCAAAGAAGTTTATTATCACCGCAGCCCTCATGCACGTCTGGTACGCCTAATTGTGCGGTCTGTTGCATAACTTTGCTTTTGTTTGCTTGTCTGCTCGTTTTCAAAGAGTATGTTTATATCACCATCTATCTTTGAGATTAGTGGAAATAGACTCACGTAGCTACATAGTATTTGGCACAATCTGTTGATATGCTGTGAATGAATGGCATTTAGCTGGTGGGCTGAAACTCCTCAGGTGACATTCTCTGTGCTCAGTGTGAAATTACTATAGTGAGAAGTGCAGCAACTTTCAGTCCGTGTTTGTCATTCACGGTCCCCGCTGAGCCCTGTAGTTAAAGAGAGAGGTGCTCTTGGTGACAGATTTGGTGACCCTTTTCTCTCTGAAACTTGGAGATGCTGCCAGGTTGGCACTGCCAACTCGAAATCAATCTAATGTGATGCCAGCAGGTAAGGCTCTCCCTCTCTCTCTTCAGGTATAAACCACATGCAAACACTGGCCTTGCCAGCGTGGATCAGGTTTGACAACCTTCATACTCCGCTTCCACACAAATTCGTAAGAGGATCACTCTCTCTTTCACCCTCCGAGCCTCACGGCATATTTTATTCATGGCCAAAATCTCTGTCGATTGTGCCACATAGTCCTAAAGATCAACAAAACGAGGCTCTGTGATGGATCTTGATGATCAGAAAGCTTCATTTGACAGCCGCTCGATTGACCGTGTAGCTGGACTTTGTTGAGACTGAAGCCGGATCACAGACAGATCATCAATGTGTGTGATGTTGTGCCACCCGGCTGGCACTCACAGCAGGGCCGTACGTTATTGATGAATCACTATCAAGTTGGTTAATTAGAAGTACACTTCCTTTCATTCATCTTTCCGCAGAGCTGCTGAGCCTCTTCGACAGAGCTCTACTTCCAACAGATGTTCCTCATAAGGAATCATATCTCTGGCAACACTGTGCAGACCATCACTCAACAGTAATTCTTGCCTGACAGGCGGTTATGAGGAGGTACCACAGTCACAAACAAACAGGGGAACTTGGCCTTTATCAGTCTTGTTTGTTGAGGTGGGGTTGCAGCATTATTTTGCGAGAGGATGTTGCATCATGTAGTATTTTGTGGTATACCGCAGTGGGGTAATTGCATCAGAATGTTTAAAAAACAAGATGAGAAAGTTTGATTAGATGTTTGGTTTTATGTGATCATTTTATGAAAACAGATGATGTACTATGAAGAGAGAGCATTGTAGACAGTCTGTTCATGTGGCATTTACTAAAGCCCCAATATAATTAAAGCGAAATCGAAGAACAGACATCATTTCGAACAAAATCAGGCCAAAACTAAGTTTGTTTCAGTTTGAAACAACTTGCAAAAGCGAACTTACTGGAAAAATTTGCTCCGGCTGGTAAACACCAGCTACCATTGGTCTGTGCCGATGACATAATAGGTGGGTGTGCTCTGAGGCTCCACCCTCTATGATGTGAAAATGTTCTACAGTTCATTTCTTTTTTAAGTTTGTCAAGTTCAGATCAGAGTAAAAAATGAACACACTGCAGACTGAGTGGTGATTCTAATTGAAGGAAACACAATACTGTTTTTTCATGTTTACTACTGTAAAGCTGCTTGCTTTAAAGCAGTCTTTTGTATAAAGTGCTATATAAACATCAATTGACTCGAATTGAAGTGCCGAATTGCAGAGCTAGCGCGAACACATCGCTATGATCAGATGCTTTCTTAACTGCTGCTTTCTCACTGCTGTCATTTTTCTTGTTTATTTTGTTATTGAGAGGAAAACGCTCAGCACATATTTACATATTCGTATAAATGCCGCTGAACATTCATATAAATGTTCACTTACAGTATACCGCTTAAAGGTATGTCAAGCTTCTTCTTACCCCTTTTTTTTTATTTAACAGACAGACATACAGACCAAAATAGTGCAGTAACGAACAATCTAGTAATTCCAGAAAGTGAAATAAGTGTGTGTGTGTGTGTGTGTGTGTGTGTGTGTGTGTGTGTGTGTGTGTGTGTGTGTGTGTGTGTGTGTATGCATAAGCAAAGTAACCATTTATTATTTATTACCATCTTCATTTCATTTCACTTCGTTCATACTGACGAGTTGCGCCTAACAATGTCATGCGATATATTGCCCAGCCCTAGTCTTAAGGCAAGAATTATGGTTGCTCATACTTTATGGATTCCTAAAGACCTATTCACACTGAATGTTCGTCTGTCAATATTTTTATTTTAAAGACCAAATTTTTGTCTCTGTTTGACAAAGAAAACATACTGACCAATGGCATATGAGCTTTCGTTTAAGCCTGTTTTGCACATACTGTGGGACGTGAGCTACACATGTTAATTTTGGTGCCCACGTTGAACTTGGCAGATCTGAGCACTCTAGAAAACAAAAAACATTAAATACGAAAATGAACAAATCGAAACTGTAAACTCTGAATGCAGATGATTGAAGGAGCCAAATTTGTCTACTGTATGTAAATGATCTATCATTCTGAGGTAAATGTGGTGCTCCTCCTCAATTAGATACAATTTCATAATGATTAATGTGTAATGGCTCTTAATTACCCCCAATTATTCAATTGGCTGTATTGAATAAAATATTGGTCCTCCTTTCCTTCCTTCCTGGTGTTTTTTCTTAATGAAGATGATTTAATCTGTATTTATATAGTAATATATGTATAATGTTTAATGTATAATATATATATTATTATGCATCACTGTACCTTATGCTATATTAGAGCAATTATTAACTTGCTTTCTTTGCTTGTTTTCAGGAAGCATATGGTGATGTGACGGACAGACGGAAACTCCGAATGCGTCTTAGGTGTAAAGATTTTAAGTGGTTCTTGGATAACATCTATCCTGACATTCAAGTCCCAGAGGACAGGCCTGGAATGTTTGGCATGGTGAGAGGATGCAAACTTCTTGTGTTTACATGCACAGCTTTGTAACAGCAGAGCTCCAGAAGTAAAAATGCCATTATCCGCAGCTGTTAGCTTGTTCTTTTGGTTCAAAGTTTAAAATGCAAGGCAAGAAAATTGTGACATGATGGAATGAGTTCACTTCCTTTACAATCAAGAAAGCGAGTGGAAAAGTGTAGACTACATTCAAAATATGGGACTATTTCATTTAAAAGTTGAAATAATCAGAACTTTTTCTGATTTTTAGAAATAATATAGGTTAAAATGAAAAGGAAATATTAATGTCTATATAGTTTTCTCTTTAACTTTTCACTCATATTATGCTGATAATATAATTTGTTGAAAAAAATATATATATTAAATAAGAAAAATTGGATTTTTGGACCCTATTGTTGGAATATTTCTTTGTTTCTTCTCAATTGTAGCTGAAGAGTAAAGGAAAGGCCAACTACTGTTTTGACTACAACCCACCTGATGATCATAATATGGCCGGTCACCGGGTCATTCTTTACCCGTGTCACGGCATGGGACAAAACCAGGTAACTTTCATTCTCTCAACTGTAACGACAGACATCCGGGCTGCTCCAAGAGGTGTAAAAAGTACCTGAAAACCATACTTGAGTAGAAGTACAGATACCTTACAGCGGAAATGACTCCATTACAAGTTACAAGCCACCAATTTCAGTACAACTTGAGTAAAAGTCTTAGAGTATCTGATTTTAACAGCACTTAAGTATTTTACTCGTACTGAATGTAGGCTCAAAGATGCACTAGTCCTCAACACCTAAGAGATATGCCAGTGAAAAACAAGAAACGGGTCGATTATTGAGGAGAGCAATCACATTTTCTAAAATCAAAATAAAACTGAACACCCCAAAATTGCAATAAACCAAGGTCGACACAACTTAAACGTCTACAAACACTCATGTCTCAGTTAAGCTCAAGGGCTCAAAAAGGGCATAAGTAAACAAATATCCTTCAAAATGGTCTGTTCAGTATAACAGATAATTAAATTACTGTTACTTGACTACATGTCCTCATCTCTTATATGAAACATGTGTTCGTGTAAAGTAGCCATGTTGACAAGTTTGGGTGAGTAAGGGCACAAGATATAGTACCTTCAATGCCCTGCCAATGGTGATATTGCTTCTTTTGCAACCGCAGAAAAAGTAGAAAAGGTTAGGTGACATGCAAAATGTGAAGAGTAATTGCATTACTCATCACAAATGTATTGAAGTAAAGAGTACATATACTTATTCAAAACAATACACAGAGATTTAATGCATCCTCAGGAATACACATGGAAGTGTCTCTCACAGCTGTAATGTATTATTAAAATGCCATTCTAATATGGCGCAGTAAATAATGTGTTGTGTACTTCACAGCACGCTTGTTTTTAAAGTGACTTTAGCCGCCTGGCACAGCAGCGTGACTTCGTTCGTCTCCTCCCTCTCTGTGGGGAGGCAGATGAGCCCTAGAGACTTATCAGTGCACAATATCAGCTATGTACAGCACAACAACACTCTTCTAATGGATTCTCTCTGTGAATACAAGAGAAATGTTCTTCTCATTCTGTCTGGTTTAGTACATATGGGTCAATCCTGTTATGCAGTACATTTTGAGATTTAAAGGGGACCTATTTCACCATTTTTCAAAGTTTTGAATTTGTTTTTTTAATTTGTAATATTTCGCAATATTACTGTTTTAACTGTATTTTTGAGTAAATAAATGCAGCCTTGGTGAGCATAAGAGATTCTTTCAAAAACATAAAAACATTTTAATGTTTCCAAACTTTTGACAGATGCTATACACTTATTATTATATAATATTATGTTTGCTTTTATTACACAATTATCAAAAGAGGTAATGTAATGAGGCCATTTCTTGTTCTTTACCTTACAGCCTACTCTTTACCTAATAGGCCCGTAGGTGTCACATGGACTTCATTTAAAGCAACACTAAGGAAAATTTTGACCTTAAAATAATGTTTCCAAAATTGTATCAGTGGTTCATCAAGTCGTAACAGGGTGAAAGGCACTTCTGGATTCGCTTTGCAGCCCTATATCTGCAATAACCACACTATGCAAGTTTGCCAAACCGGGTCACGTTTCTGTAGTTCGAATGAGACATAAGAAAACTACAAATTTGACTTGCTTTACGTCAAGCGTCACAATATTCATTATTTAGTTTTTCTTTGTTTCTGATGTCGCAATACATCATACTTTCATAAAATCATGCAACATACTCTACCTTGTCTGTGGACATCGTTCATTCCAAAGCCGGTGCTGGATAAACAGCGAGCGTGCGTGCGACAGTAGGCTGCGGTAGGCTAAATTATTTACGACATTGATAATGGACAATTCTGCTTCCAACCTGTAGGGCGACCGAAGAGGAAAAGTTCCTTAGTGTTGCTTTAACCAACTATAATAGCTTCATCAAACGGAAAGTCAAGACAAAAATTTAATTGATTAAAATAATGTGATTTAAACACTATATTTCCTATTAATACAACTACTGGTAATGCATGGTTTTGTTGAGTGCTTTGTAATTTGTCTTCACATTTGATATTTTAAGAGAAGCAATTCATCTGCAAATTAGACAAAACAAAGATCCAGATTGCTCCACAAATGCAAATTCATACAGACAGATTCAAATTCAAATTCATACATCTTTTAATATGTTTAAACACTGCAAACAGATGGTGGCTCTGTTGTTTTCAACTGCTTTACATTATGAAAACTGGTTTGTTGTCGGAAAGATCAGGAATCATGGAGGACACCAGGTTTATTCTTGCCTATTTATTGGGGAAATCTTATTAAAGATAAAATGATATTAATCGTCTCATTTATTGACAACCATGTAAACATGGTGCTATCTAGATAGTCAGCTTGCTGACAATTGTGTAATTTTGGTCAAATGCAGGCTATTTTCACTGTGTAAAAAACTTCAAATGGTTATTTATACATGCAAATATGCACTACTTTAACGACAAGACAAGGCGATGTATGAGCTAATAAAGAATACCCATCATGAGAGGGCATTCATGTCCAAATTCCTACTTGGATTTGTAAACTCGCATTTACGATAATCGATAGCATGCGAAGGCAGCATTAGGAGCATCAAACTGCACACACGGTTTCGTGAAGGAACAGACTGGCTGAATGACACTTTCATTCAAGCCGAATTTCACAATGTACATTGCCAAACTCCAACAAAAATGTTTGTCAGTTTTGTAAGATCATCTGTGTTTTTTTTGCAGCCCAGAGAAAGCGTTTGCGCATGATTGCCAGATCAGGGAAGATTAAGTAAAATAAGTATTAGACTGGTAAACCCAGCACGATCTGCAGGCGATTTGATTTCGCCCTGCAGCTCAGGCTGGAAACCTGTACATTCTTCTATCCTGCTTCCGTTACAAATTTGCAGGGACCAATCACAAACTGGCTTATCTACCTGGCGCGCTATTGGCGGGTTTAATCCAATCCAATTCCTTTTAACCTCTTGACGATGCTCAATGGCTTGTTTAGTTTAGCAAACAAATCGCTCGAGTAGGTGTAAATACCACTCACTTTCATGGTTTTTTTTGCACAACCTGCAAAAATCGCTTGATGACATTGCTGCTTCTGCAAATGGCTGATCAATGCTCCAAACCAACACGTTTGTTGACACATTTCCTGCCTGGAGTTTTCGCTGCAAAGTACGTCACCTGGATCGTTGGTCTGATTGGTTGAGGACTATCCAATTGCGTACAGAGTCATTTGAACTATGCCCGTTGATCACGCCTCTTGTGCAGTAGAAAATACAGAGCAAGACTCCTCAGACCAATGTTCAGTCTTAAAAGATTGAGCTTGGTCTGGTGATAGCCAGACTAAGGAAGTATCATTTTAAGAGAAAAACTAAGTTTTGGGCATCTTGACACCTGCAACCCCAAGCAGGAAAGATAGTGGGGGCTTGTAACCAATACAAGATAACGGAAATGTCAAATAAAAATTATATTTCTAGGACAAATATCCAGCAGGCCAGTATTGATTTTTTTATTTTATTAATCGAGAGAAGCTGATATCGTTATCACGATTAAAATACGATTTATTGTGCAGCCCTAAATTTAAAGTATTTCTGTAAAAGAGTATAGCAGACGTTTAGAAATGTGTTCTGGTCAAGATCAGGCAACTTTATTGAATTATAGTGTAATTAGTTACATGATATACATTATTTATGATATACAATTCTTTTACAGCATGAAATGTTTTAGAGATAGAGGCAGAATTCCATCAAATCCATTACTAATACACTTTGTTGTTGTTCTCCCATCAAAAATCATGTCACTTCTTGGAGGATGATGTCTTTGAGGAACTGGATTTTGGATATTACTAAAAATTAAAGGATGTTAGTCAGTGAAGATAATGAGGACACAGGAAACATTTTGATTAGAGAAAGAAATAAAAACTCCTGGAATATTTTTTTTTATAAATTAGCCAGTTTTTGATGTCTTTAAAGTAGTGAAATTATTTGTAGTTCACTTTTATGTTCACTTAAGTGTGATATTACGATAAAAGAAAACGAATATGTTTTCCAGGTTTAAAAAATGTGATTAAATATTTGATCTAATACATTAAGATACTATATGATGGGGACAAAATGTACTGCATAACATGATTGACCCGTATGTGTCTCTCTATCAGATGTTGCCGTTTTTGGATTTGTCTTTGAATAAGATTTGATGTGTTGAGCTTCTGTGTGTGAATATTTTCCTTTCTTGTTTTGTGACAGTTCTTCGAGTACTCAACGCTCCAAGAGATCCGTTATAACACGAGGGATCCTGCAGGCTGTATCGTAGCTGATCCCATTTCCACATTCCTTACCATACAGCACTGCAGTAAACCCAGGGAACCTGTGCCTGAAGACCAGAAGTTTATATTCAGAGAGGTGAGATCATTGAACACATCAGTACAAACAGTTTTATTAAAACGAATTACATAAATCCCAAATAATCTCATATATATATATATATATATATATATATATATACACACACACACACACTACTGTTCAAAGGTTTGGGGTCAGTAAGATTTTTTTCTGAAAGAAATTAATATTTTTATTAGCAAGGATTCATGAAATTGATCAAAAAGTGACAGTAAAGACATTGATAATGTTACAAAAGATTATATTTCAAATAAAGGCTGTTGTTTTGAACTTTCTATTCATCAAAGAAAAAATCACGGTTTCCACAAAAATATTAAGCTTCATTTGATGATGATAATAATAAATGTTTCTTGAGCACCAAATATGCATATTAGAATGATTTCTGAAGGATCATGTGACACTGAAGACTGGAGTAATGATGCTGAAAATTCAGCTTTTTCATCACTGGAATATATTTTAAAATAGAAGACTTCTGGGGGAAAAAAAAATCACAATATTACTATTTTAATTGTATTAGATCAATTAAATGCAGCATAAGAGACTTCTTTCAAAAACATTAAAAAATCTTATCAACCTCAAACTTTTAAACAGTATTGTATTTGCTGAATGTACGTGTGTGTGTGTGTGTGTGTGTGTGTGTGTGTGTGTATGTATATAAAATGTATTAGTTTTACATTTACAGGTGTCATCATGTGGTTTGGTAGGTAGTCAGGACAAGAATTGTACACACTAACATGCATGCTTTGTAGCACTTCAAGTGTCCTTCAAACGGGCCAAGTAAATGTCACATTAAAGCGTTACTTGAGAAAGTCATGGACAGCAAGAGGTTTCAGTGTGTCATTTCAGAAGCAAGCCTTAGTGTGAACTCTTTGCCAGTACAGCGAGCACCTGAAGAGCAGCGTGACGACAGCAGGTTTCTCACTAGACTGTGGGGAATTAGAGCTGGGAGCCAATTAAATGCTAGGGGTGGCTGAGCTTCCTGTTCTAGTGGGCCAGAGGCTTTTATAGTATTTGAACAAACCCCTGACTGTAAGTATTAAAATTAGGCATGTCATAATCTTTGCATTTGCAGGATGGCTCTCTCTACCACGTTCAGTCACAGAAATGTGTTGAGGCAGTGGACCGGACTGACAATGGGAACCCTGGCCCCGCTCTCCGCTCCTGCTCCGACTCGGACTCCCAGAAGTGGTTCTTTGAAGAGAGAACATAGCAAAGGTTCTCTCTACACCTTTCATATCAGCTGCTCCAACTCCACTGCAGTTTATTGATCATTCCAATTCCTCCGCTTAGGATTGATAGTGCCTTCCTGTTACAAGAGGTGCACAGTTCATACTGTGATTAATGTATTAGATTTGAGATTTTTTGCAGTGTATTAAAATTCATCATTTATAATAGAGTCGTTCAGTTTTTAATCCTGAAACCTGAAGAGAGTGACCATTTTCGTGCCAATGAGTGTTCTCTGAAACTTCAAGAGTTTTGGATTTATGAGTAAAATAACACGTGTAAACATACGTTGAGTAATATAATATACACTACCTTTCACTACCGTTTGTCAGTACGCTGACACAAATTAATATTTTTTTTCAGCAAGGGTGCGTTGAATTGATCAAAATAGACATTAAAGAGTTTCTTAATGTTAAAAAGATTTATTTAAAATAAATGCTGTTATTTCTATTCATCAAAGAATCCTGAACGAATGTATCTCGGTTTCTACTAGGATATTAAGCAGCACTGTTTTCGACATTGATAATAATAAGAAATATTTCTTGAGCAGCAAATCAGCAAATTGGAATGATTTCTGAAGCCTGGAGTAATGATGCTGAAAATTCAGCTGATTAAAATTCAGTTATTTTTAAGTTTTAATAATATTTCACAATATTGCTGTTTTTACTGTATTTTAGATCAAATAAATGCAGCCTTGGTGAGCAGAAGAGACTTCAAAAACAAAGAAAAATCTTACACACCCCAAATTTTGAACGCTAGTATATGTTGCATAATAAAATGTGAAAGTCTCAAAACCACAGACCTTATTTTAATCATAAATCCAAAACTGCCTTTCTTAAAGCCCACAGGAAGTGAATTAGTCTTCCAGACTGACATGCAAATAGACATTGTCATTGAACACATCCATTTCTCTGCAAAGAAATAAACACTGTATTTATCATTTAATTTTACAGGAAGGTAATTTGAGTTATTTTAATCAGTCAGTGCTGCCATCTCCCCTGCTATTCTGCAAAGTAGCTTCTATTAGAATTTTTCGACTTGACATTTTCAGCTTCTAGCATTTTTAAAATCTCCCCCTTCTGTGATCTGGTACCTGATGAAACTTAGAGCCCCTTGGCAGCTTCGTCGTGTGTTTATTTTCGGCTGAGTATTGAGTTTAGGTTCAGAGAAGCAGCAGTGATGGCAGTGCTGCCATTCTCTTTCCAACCACTAGATGGTGCCAAATTCTCCATTTTACTCCATGTCCTCCATGTTGTAACATCAGCTCATATTTACAGTCCATGTCTGTTATTACAGTAGCTCACTATGCGCTGACTGAGATGCTAGGTTACACTTTTTATACACAATTACAGTTAAAAATGTACAATGATTGTTGTTTCTGAAAGCGTATGGCAGCCTACCTCTAGTCATTTACCTGCTGTATGTGATTGTTGTGCATTTGAAGGGAACAAAACAGAGCTGGATGTCACAGCAAATACTAGATTGTAGTGGCCAAAGTTCTGTGATTTTGCTTTATTTTCCAATGCAAGTCTAGTTAGAGTATGTGGATATAATGGTGCTTTTCCACTAGGTACAGTGGAAAACCCCCCAAAAGTGAGCCGTACCATGCAGTGACAAAGCACCATAAATGTCTTTAAATTCTGGCCATGTTTCCCATGCTGAATGATCGTTTCTGTCAGGCTAACGTCATTTGTCATGAATTTGTTTGATTAACTTTCTCAGTTATTTATTAAGTAAAAGTGTGGTGCAGGGATTACGTATTTTTGTAGGCCAACCCAGAAGTTAGCATCACCCTGGTTCCCTAGCTACAAATTATTATTATTTTTTTTCATTGGCTTTTGGATTATTGCTGAAAATAAGGTCTGTGAATAACAGAAGCTTATGATCCTTAGATGTTTTGTTCGTAGAATTAATCTTCACAAGTGAACACAACTTTTATGGATTATGAATCGGCAAGTCAAAAGATAAACGTATATGAACTACACCACAGTCGAATGACTTCAACATCACCATAATTGTTAGTTCGAGTTATAATAGTTTGCAAGAGCAACGGGGCTGTGAAAACGGACTAGTGAGTAGATGAGTTTACCTGATGATGTCCCGACAACCTCTGTTTCCTCACATTTAGACACTTGTTAGCAACCGCCTTTTATGAGACAAGTAAAAGCTTTAAAAAATCACAAGAAGGTATTACTGATATATTTTATATCATAGAATAAAACGTGAAATATCTTGAGATTGTGTTAACCACATACCTTATTTCAAGCATTTAAACCAAAAAAAAAAAAACATTCAAAAGACCCATTGACTTCAGGACAGTGGAACCGGAAATGTTAAAATGCTAACTCGTTTCCAGATTTTGTCCTACAAAAAATGTAATTCCTGCACCACTCTATTGTTGGAGTCCTTGACATTGCTGGTATGTTTAAAAACAGTTTTTTTTTTTAATGAAAGAATTAGTTTAGTCAAATATTAACTGAACGTCGTGTCGTTCCAAACCTGTATGAATTTGTTCTTTGGAACACAAAAGAAGATATTTTGAAGAATGTACATGCTGATATTTCCCCCCCAAAAAGGCACTTTATAAGTTTCATAAAAGTGGTCCATACAATATTCGTCTGAGGTCAAATGGAAGTTTTGTATGAAGAATGGGCAAAATTAAAGTAGTTATTGATTGAAAATTCTCATTCACTTTCATTTTATAAAAAAAAAAAAAAAAAAGCAGCTGCAACATTCTGCTATAAATTTCTCTTGTGTTCCACAAAGAAAAATGTTTTTGAAAGACTAAATTAAGACAAATGTTTTATTTTTAAAGACATTTAACATGTTTTAAGTGACTTAAGAGTGTTCAAAGTACGTGAACAGTTCATTTTTCTAAAACGGGTGAGAGGAAAGTTTTCTATGGTGAGGTTTATGGAGCTTTTTTTTTTTTTTTGCAATAGTCTATAAGGTGATGGGCTAACTTATCATTGTCAAAGGGAGAATTGGTTTACTGATGTGATTTTCTCTGAGAACATGTGACATGAGCTCAATACTGGACAGATGTTTCCAGGGCTTCAATAGATAAGAAGGTGATTGAGAGATTGATTATGTGATGATTATAAAATGAGAACCCATTATGTTTGAATCGGTAGGATTTTTCCTTTCTATCAAAGCCTAAGAATTGACAATGGGTTTGTTTGATGAGGTCAAAAAAGATGCGTGGATGGCTATAAGTCGTATTGAGACCATTTTGTCTATGGTCATTTTTGTATACTCCATACAATGGAAGAACAAAACACAAACAATGATACATTGTCTAGATAAATGTGGTTTAAAGTTCATATTATCCCCTCCCAAATTAAATAAATGGCCAAAACAGTGGTGTTGGTTACAGCGGCAGTGAGTATGCACTTTTCTTGGAATAATAAATGATTTCTAATTTCATTTTACTTTCCATTTAATTTTGCTGAAGGCAGAATGTTTTGAAACCATATCTATGCTGGAAGAAAAATTCAGGTAGCTTTTATGCTGTTATGTAAGTGACCTTAACATCAGAAATGAAGGTATTCTTTCTCTTTTTCTTTTTTTGAAAATGCTTTAATTATGGTTACTAAAATGTCTTATTTCTAACTAAAGGTGCACTCAGTTTTGTTTGTTACGCTACGGTAGTCAGCAATGATTAATTTATTCCGCAAAGTTTCTGAACCAAGATTAGTACTACTGTATTTAATGGTCATGTGATCTCAACATAAAACCGCTTTTATTAGGCATCTGATGTGAGTGTACTGTCTATTTCTTTGTCTGAAACCTTTTTGTGAGGAAGAAAAATGATTGAGTGCACCTTTTAATTGTAATGAAAATTGAACAATGAAAGTTGCTCTAACTTAAAATTGAATTCGTGTTTGACTTTTTACACATTAAAGCCATCGAATAACATCCCAATGTGTGCCTGTCTTCTTTCTTCACCAACAACCGACAATACCTGGCAATCTTTTTTTTCCGCTGTATTACACACTCCCGTCTCTTTCCAGCAAGCGTTTGATTTCGTATTCTGGCACGTCACTCGTGTTACTGTGGAAAATAAATGGCAAACTTTTCCCTTTATAAAGCACTAATCTCGTTCTCCCTGTGCATGCGTGTTTGTTCTTTCCGTTTATGTCGGAGTCGCAGTCGCAGAGAGACGATGGAGGTGTCATTGGCAGTCTATCTGACTGGCTTGAAGATGTGCAGCTGAGTATGAGGAAGCGCTCATGCCAAGATGCTCCTCATGCGCTCTGCCCCGCAGTCATTCTCAATTACTCATTCATGATGTGCGTCTGTTTGATATTTCATACTGTTTGTGGGCTTCTTTTGTATGGTGTCATCTGCCTCGCTCTCCGGGTGCAGGATGGGATTAGTTTGGAACACTCCGGCAGGCTTTAGGAAAAACAGGGTCATGGAATGAAGCTTTGGAAGCCTTCAGATCACACCAGCCCTGCTGCCAGAAAGGCGTTAAATGTGCCTTCACTGTGAATCAGTGTGGAGAACCTTATTTTCGTCTCGCTTAAGCTTCAACTTCTTTTTCTTCGGCAACGGCGTCCGTGTTGGTACACGGTAGTCATCGGCAAATGGGATTTCGACCACGTCAATTTTTTGCTTTAGAAAAGGCCATTAAATATTGAAATGATCTCTATGTTGAAAACGGCTCTCACCTCTTTGTGATGCGTTTGGGATCTTAGATATGACGGCAGCTTGCTCGCCTACATCCCATGTGTTGCTCGACAAGGTCTCTCTGTATACCCGAGCTTCTCTTTTCAGAGATGGAAATAAGCTTGATTTGGCAAAGTGAGATGAGAAAGACACTGACAGATACACACTATCATTTTCTACACTGTCTGTTCAGCAAATGACTGGATAGCCTTCACTGTGAACGACTGATTTCACCCCATTTTGCATTGTAAAAGTCACATGTTCAGCATAAAGCTTCACCGCTTAACATGCTGTTGCATGTGAACCCCCTTTAACTCTTTTTTCCGCCATTGACGGAAATTTCTGGCTTTTCGTTTTTTTCACTGTTAATACTGTAGGGATACATTTAACCCCACGTTAGGTTGTGGCCCGCGCTCCCCTATGGCAAGCCGTTTTAACTTTAATTCATTTCCAGGATATTAATTACATTTTCACTAGTTAAAATGATAATTATTGAAATCGTGAATTGGATTTCTACTAGTAACAATGGCAATTTTTGATTTCAGGAATTACATTTCCACTAGTAACAATGCTAGTTCTTGATATCAACAATATAAAGTTCAAGAGACGACGGTGTCCGTGCTGGAGACGGAGACTTTGGTGTCCATGCCGGAGACGCTGGTGTCCGTCCCGGAGACCGCAGTGTCCGTGCTGGAGACGGTGGTGTCCGTGCCGGTGTCCATGCCGGAGACGATGGTGTCCGTTCTGGAAACACTGGTGTCCGTTCTGGAAACGTTGGTGTCCGTGCTGGAGACGATGGTGTCCATTCCGGAGACTGTTGGTGTCCGTGCCGGAGACATCAGTGTTTGTGCTGGGGAAGCCGTGTCCGTTCCGGAGGTGTCCATGCCAGAGACATTGGTTCTGTGGCGGTGTCCGTGCCGGAGACATTGTTGTCCCTGCCGGAGACGCTGGTGTCCGTTCCGGAGACGCTGGTGTCCGTTTCCAGAGATGTTGGTGTCTGTGCCGGAGACGGTGGTGTCCGTGCTGGAGACATCGGTGTTTGTGCCGGAGACGCCGGTGTTTGTGCTGGTGTCCGTTCCAGAGACGGTGGTGTCCGTGCCGGAGACATTAGTGTTGGTGGAGGTTTCCCTGCTGGAGATGTTGGTGTCCTTGTCCATATCCGTAACAGAGACGCCGGTGTTCGATCCTAAGACATTGGTGTCCGTGCCATAGACGTTGGTGTCCTTTCCGGAGACGTTGATGTCTGTGCCAGAGACATTAGTGTCCGTGCCGCTGTCCGAAGCGGAGACGGTGGTGTCCGTACTGGAGACATTGATGTCCGTGCCGGAGACTGTGGTGTCCGTGCCGGAGACGGTAGTGTCCCTGCCAGTGACGATGGTGTCTCTCAGTCTTTATTCACCTTTTTCTCATTTTCTATCAATAGAATTCATAAAAGTATGGAATAGATTAGCATAGTTCTAATAGGGGCACATTGTAACGCAGTGTTACAACATGCCCCACCTGCACAACTGGGATTTAAACCCTGCTATTGTCTTCTGTGTTGATATGGCAACTAGTAAATACACTAAGTTTCGTCACGCTAGCATGTGTGGAAGTATTTAAAACAAAGGTGTTACAACTAGATACACAGCCCACGGCGCAAATTACAAGACGAAAAAAATGGAAAAATAGAAAATCGTAAGATTTCACTTATTCAAATGATTGTTTCTTAAGTTCTAATTTAGCAAAAGTAAGATTGAAAAGAGAGGAGAAAATGGCGAGTATCCATTGATGATGTAACTTAAAAAGAAGAAAAATGAATGTCTGGTTTTGATTTTTCATTTTTGCATTTGCGTTGTATGGTCTGAAAACTAAATTGTGAACACGGGCCATGCCTCTAGCGCACCGCAGGTCATGTGACAAGAACCAACCAATCAGCTTTACCCTTTCCGTAACAACATTGAGTCAGTCATCAACATGATGTGGAGTGCCCTGTTCATGGTTGCATAGCAACGACAGACGCCACGGGAGCGCAAGCGCTTTGGAAAGGAGGAGACAGCGGCACAGCCGCGCCTTCCACGCGTTTTTAAACACGATATATGAACGGCCCCTGAAAATGTTTTGTTTGTCTTTGAAATGCTTGAAAATGTTATTTGTTGACAAACGAACAGACTACTGCTAATTAATCTGAATATAGCGCTTAAAAATGATCCACATTCTCTGCTACATCAGCCATCATGTGAACGCTTACAAAATGATTGACAGGCTGAGAGCACCTCAAAGCCTTTTCAATTTTTCATTCACTATGCCGGTTCTGAGCGCGGCCCGCTGTCCTATTCTGTTTCACTGTAGTGAGACAGCGAGCCTTGATATTTCAGGACACTGAATTCAGCCATCTCTATATTTTTTGGGATATTTTTGAGTTCTGTTTCATTAAAAATCACTTAATTCACTCAGCACCAGGGGCCGGTTTCACAAAGCTATTTTAGACCGGTCTATAGTGTTAGACAAGTCTATAATTTGCTCATAGACAGTCTAATGCAAGTTAGACTGTTTCACAAAAATAAAGACTGACTTAATTTAGACCAAAAAAATTAGACACCTTACCCCCGCTAACTTAGGTCTAAGACTCTGTTACCTTGGCAACCAGCAGTAACAATCAGTTACATTACAAACTGCCAAAAGAAAAGGGAAAATGGTTCATAATTTAAACATTTCTTCTTGTTACTAACGTTACATTCCCAAGTAAAATGTCCTTGTAACTGTTAGGGCCGTTACATAGTCAACGCGAGCAACGATCGAGGCGCTCCCTTTCATACGCAAGCGTCACGGGCGATGCGTGAAATGCAATACACCGTGACTGTACTATGAGGTGTGATTTGTGCACTTTTTGGCGATCGCGAAGCAAACTGAGAGGTGAACTAACGTGTATACGCTCGCCAGTCGTCTGGCCAAAATCCCATAGTAATCAGGCGTCAGATGTAAGATATGAGACGTTAGACGTCACGGCCACGTGTTGGAGCTGCGTTCAAAGTGCGCGGTGACGTGGCGGCGACGTAGCTGTGTAAGGAATTTTTTTACTTTGCGTGTGGATAACGTACGTGTGGATAAACGCCTGGATAACGTACGTGTGGATAAACGCCTGGATAACGTACGTGTGGATAAACGTCTGGATAACGTACGCGTGGATAAACGTCTGGATAAAACTGGCTAAATTCTATTTTCTTTAATATTGTACCTTTTTAATTTGGGATATGATCATTCATAACACACTGTTTTCATGTTTTTATGAGTTGTACAAAAGTGTAGGCCTACACACTATTAGTAATATATCTCATGTATATATGTTTATATATTTATTTATGTGTATGTTTAAAGGTAATATTGTAAATAAAAAACAGAAGTAAGGTTAAAAAAATAAAGGTAGCCTATTAATTTATTTTTTAACTGGTCATTGACTGATTTTAATTTACCTGTTAAACGTAATGTTTTATGGGTTTCTCTGTCTGTTCTGTATGCATGTCTCCTCAGCTCATTAATAGGGACTTTATACAAAAAGAACATGTTTTTCTCGTAATAACGAGATGTTATGTCATTAAAACGACATATTTTCTTGACCTTATAAGGACATATGTAGTCATGTACAAAATATGCCTTTATCCACATAAGATTGAAAGCCTATCACGCCTTTATCACACTTCTACATTCAAAGAGCTTAAGCAAATAATAGCAGCCCCCAATCAGAGGCGAACAATTAATCAAATTAAACAAATTAATCAATGAGGCCCTTTTTAAAAAATATATTTTATATAGCCTAGGCCTATAAGTTTTTTTATATAATATATAATATATAATATTTATTTTTGTTAATAGGCTATACCTTTATTACCTAGAGATATAATTAAACAAAAAGTAGTCATCTAACAGAACATAGCCTAAGTTGTTTATTTTTTACAACATTATGTTCTTATTTTGTTTAATTAACGAAATGTCAATATTCGTCTTTATAACAGAAAATACAATACAAAAATCTTTAAGATACAGCCTACAGTCTTCACATGCCGGATTGTCACCTTCTAAACAGTCCTTTGTGTGGTGGAATAAGCAATGCTATAGAAATATATTGTTAGTTTCTTAATTTAAACTTTATTTTATTAGTTCATTAACTAATTATGCTAACTCAACTAATTTAATGTAAATAGCTGGATACTAATTACCTACTAATTAAATAATGTCAAATAGTAGGCTATTGATTAGAGTTGCCATAGACTTGTCTAGACTAGTCATTCATTTAAGCAATTAGGACTAATCGCACGTTTATATTCAATCCTGGCTGCATAGGCTATAGCCTTCCGCGCTCAAGCCCATGCATAAAACTTGCCGCAAAGCACCGGCAAAAGTAGGCTAATGATAATAAATGTGTCTGAAAAAAATAACGAAGCATTTTAACTGTTTATTAATAAACTAGTCTTTTCTAAATCAATGTAGGCTGCCAGCAAACATATCAAACAGGGCGCGCTTTCATGATCTCCGTGAATTGGAGCGCGTCTCAAAAATAAACTGAAAAACAGTGTATAGACAAGCCTCACAGACATGAGAAATATAGCTATCTATATAAAGCTTATAAAAAGTGTCCACCAACGAAAAAAATACGGTACCATCTGATTATGTAATCCTGTCCGTATGAAAGGCGCATCTAGGCTACAGCGGAGATGTATGGAGTTTTATTTTATTTTACAAAAGCGCAACGTTTTCTTCTTGTTGTGAGTTTACACAAATAAAAGTAGTGGCGACTGATGTATTATTCTTTTCTGTATGACCAGAAATGATGGAGTATTTTTAGTTGTTTCCACTGTTGATAGGAAAATGCGAGTGATGGCACCGGCGCCATGTCATGCAGCGCGCGCTCCACACTCCGCACAAACAGTGGATATGCGCTTTATAATAGCGAACATTTATCTAGGTTAACGTTAGAGCGAGCGGCCATGCCAGACGGATAATCCTCTTCATGTTTAACAAATCAAATTATGTTGCATTTTCTTGCGCCAGTTTGAAAAGGGCGGCTGAAACACTTAGCCTATACAGATAAACGCCAAACGCTGGTGTTTTTCTTTAAACAAATTCGTTTAGGCTTTAAAATAAATATTGTTTGAGGGCTAATAAATGCCACAATAATTTGTTTATTTTATTGCCTACTTATGTTTTTCATTTTTCTTTTACATTGAATACAATTTAAAGGATTTGCTGTGCACCGGCTTCGAAAGACACGTTAAGAGACACCTTTATTTTCTTTATAATAAAAGGTTTCTATGGAAGGGAAACGCTTAACGTGTAATTAAATGCGTTGCGTTCATATTCGGGCTCATCTGCTTTTCTGGATAGTATGGTTTATTAATAAGGTGTGTGCAGAATTTGATATTTTAACATTGTCCATTAGGGGCTGCTATTGCTTCAGATTTTTGAACGTTGAAGTGATAAAAAATGATTGGCTATAAATTGTATGTGGATAAAGGCATATTTTGTACATGACTACACATGTCCTTATAAGGCCAAGAAAATATGTCGTACATAAGATCTCGTTATTACGAGAAGAGATAAAACGACATAAGATCTCGTTATTACGACATAATTGAGTGGAAAAAAATAATATTTGTTGCAGCAATGCGTCACCGTACTAACAAGCCCAATTAAAGACTGCTACCTGTTCTTTTGCCTTGTTACATTGTGGGCGTTCATCCTGTGTTTGTTTGTTCCTGGAGGTGTTCAACACACTGTCAGCTTATGAGAGTTTGTATGTAATTACATTTACTTGACTTCAGCGTGTTTCTTTTTGTGTCTTCATTGCTTGGTTTGTAAATTAAAACAATTGCAACCAATACATTTAAAAAAAAAAAAAAAAAAAAAAAAGGTTTACTACTTCTAACTGAATGTAAATATTGTCAGTGCACTGAACTTGAAAAGTATTTGCACGACTATAATAACAACAACAACAACAACATATGGTTAATGCAAAATTTTAGCCAAATAATCCAACGATTTATATTTGTGTTAAATTTATTGGTCAAAACTATACTAACACAATAACATATCAATAGTTCAATATTAACACATCACTGTTAGTTTCTGGGTAATTTTTAACATTTTTTTTTAACCTAGGCATTTTATTTAGACATGTTTACTAAATGTTTAGTTTTATAAAATTGCTGTAGGCAATAAAATCTGTCAAATACCAACTGCAAGATTTAATTAATTGATTTACCTTTTTCTAACTGGCAGCCTTAAGTAATATAGCTAACACTTGTTGCAGTCCTACTATATTAAATCTTGGGTAAATATAATTATACTAATTATTATTATACTGATTACTAATAGTGTCTACACTGTTGCCCAACCCACAAAAGCATGAAAACGTGTGTGTTTGATCATATCCTAAATTAAAAAGGTACAATAGTAAAGATAATAGAATATAGCCTAAGTATTAATCCAGACGTTTATCCACACGTTCATCCACACGTACGTTATCCAGGCGTTCATCCACACGTTTATCCACACGTACGTTATCCAGGCGTTCATCCACACGTTTATCCACACGTACGTTATCCAGACGTTCATCCACACGCACGATATCATACGTCATTGTTCACGGCAAGGTACGCGACGATTGACACGGTGATTGCTTAGTTTGCAAAGTAAATGCACAAATCACACCTCATACTGTTCAACCGTCTATTTCGCTTCAAACGCTCGCTTTATGCGCGCGTCCTATTCGCATTGGACGCGCGAATGGATTCAAAATGTTCAAGCGTCGAACTAGACGCGATAGACGCGAATTTGACGCTCTATTCGTGTTTGGTGTGAACGCTGCATAATAACAGGCTGCGATGTCAAGATTGCAATGCTGGAATGTAGTGGTGGGCGATACTGCAAATTTCGGTATCGATCCGATACCAAGTAAATACAGGGCCAGTATCACCGATATCGATACCGATACTTTTTCATTTTAAAGGATGCACTTGAACTTGTATGCACTTTCCTGTGCTAGAGCAGTGTGTCATGATATATGAGGTGAATGCATCATTATTAATATGCTAAATCTGAATACGTTTTCATGACTACTAAATATTTTGTGATTTGTGCTCTCAACTCGCCTGTAATTAGTCAGTGACTTTTACAAAACTACCCTAATTATAGTACTAGCCTACTAGTATACTAGCCTACTGTTCAAAAGTTTGGGGTCTTTAAGATTTTTAATTCTCTTCTGCATTTATTTGATCAAAAATACAGTATAAACTGGAATATTACAATTTAACATAGGTTTTCTATGTCATAGTAAACTGTAATTTATTCATGTGATCAAAGCTGAATTTTCGGCATCATTACTCATGATGATAATTCATTTTAATATGCTGATTTGCTGCTCAGGAAACATTTCTTATTATTATCAATGTTGAAAACAGTTTCATATTTTTGTGGAAACCATGATAGATTTTATGCAGAATTATTTGATGAACAAAGTTGAAAGAACAGCATTTATATGAAGTAGATTTTTTTTAACAGTGTAAAACCCTTGACTGTCACTTTTGATCAATTTTATGCATCGATCCTTGTTGAATAAAAATATTAATTTCATTAAAAAAATCTTACTGACGTCAACATTTTGAACCGTTATGTACACTTTTGGTTTGTTTATTGCGAAATAACTCCCGATTGTTTCTCTGTCATCTAAGCAAGGCTTCGTTTCCCAAACGCACTGGACCTGTGAGCACCAGCATCGAACGCTCTCTGTGATTGATTGGTTTCGTTTTGTATCCAGATGACATGGAGAAAAGTTCTATCCTACACAATTATCCGCTAACATTCGCTTATTTTTCAACTTAGAAGCTTATTTTATGCACTGAATTGCATGCTAAATTAATAAAAAATGACTGGTAAAAAAAACACACACTTGGATCGATATTTTTATGTGAGGATCGATCCTTTTTTCGATACCACGTCAGTATCGATATATCGATACTTCAGGATCGATCCGCCCACCTCTACTGGAATGTGTGTGTGTATGTCAGAGAGAGAGATGGCACGGGCGCGATCGAACAGTGGAAACATAAAAACATACTCCGTCATTTATACTCCTCCAACAAACACTTATTTTCCACTGGGGTAAACTGCACTGAGCGGTTGAATGCGCTTACTCGATCCGCCATGTTTTTTTTGTTTTGAAAAGTGTCTTATTTTTTTACCCAGAGTGCATTGCAGTGTAGTCCTACTTAAGATAGTCAGAGTTTTAAGTGCTTTGTGCAACGGTCTGATTTAGATGTCTATCTGAAGTCTGACTATCTACTATATCTAAGCCATAGTCAAAGTCTATCTTTGTGAAACCGGCCCCTGTAAACATAGTTAGAGCCTTATTCTGGTTTCCTCGGTAACACTAAACTATCATTTGAAAAATAACAAGGATGGATACTGTTGCTTTTCTAATGTAGACGCTGTAACAGATTTGACAGTTGTTAAATGTGCAAGTTAGGCTCGTTACTTGGTAAATATGATGGAGATGTTTTGAGGGACATTAAAGGTAAGAATGTAATTGTATTGCAGCTATTACATGTTTAGATCCAGGTTTCTTTGTTGTGGCCTGATGTAAGACGTTACGCCTCCTCTCCAAGCTTTTTGAAGATTACTATTGGGGTTGTATAATTTAACTCCTAATGGAGTTGCGTTCTGCGTTCCCCTCTTTTCCTTCTCTTTCTGCGTCTCTCCTGCCACTTAAAAGGAGGACTTCTTTTCATTTGCTATGCACTGTATCCTTTTTAAATATCAGTTTATTGTAGGCTATTTTTGAATTTCTTTAAGAATTTCCCCAGAATTGGAATAATTTATACTATTTGTGTCTAAGGGGCCGTTCACACAGAACGCATTTTTCCATTCAAATGCGCTACTTTTCCATTGTTTTTCTAGACTGGCGTGTATAACCGTCGCGCTCGCGCCTTGCGACTTGTTGCAGCGTCTACCGCACGTTCTAAAAACCAATTCACCGTTAGTTCCACTGCCTGCGTCTAGCGCTTTTCAAAGCAAAAAACAAAACAAAAAAAACCTACAAACCAAACCGCGTTCTGTGTGAACGAGCCTTAAGCCAACGTTATTGCTCCAGTCACAGTTGCATTTGGATACCACATATAATTACCTCGTTTGATTTATTTATGGATTGCATTTACCCATCTCAGCTGTTTGTTTCTCCTCTCAAGTCATTTTTCAAAGGGTCTGTGCAATAACCAGCCTCCAAAAAACTGCCATTACGGACACTGATGCCAGACAATTTACAAAGGAAGGTAACTTTGTCATCTTTGTCTGTTCCTTTAATGATTTGAGGTGACAGAATGTCGCCCACAGACGGATACGCACAGACTCTTAAGTGAATTGATTAGATTACCTTCACTAAAGCCTGGAGTACATCAGTATGGAAAGTGCCTGCTGCTCTTCACAAAGTCACAGAAGTGCAACTTAGAATCGAGTACCATTTGTTTTGTCCTTTGTTTTTTTGTTTTGTTTGTCATTGAAGTATTGAGGTTATATTCAGTTGAAATTTTACCATATCATGTTTTCTTCACCAATATTTCTTAATACTTCAACTAATATATCCAATATTAGTTTTTGTTAATATTGTTAATAATATTAGCCTACCTATATCTTACTCACCTTACCTCAGCGAGCTGGTTTTGTAGGCTATTCTCTTTTTGGACTGAAGAGTAAGTTTTCAGTTCTAAAAGTTTTATTTCCAAAGTTGAGGAAAAATTACATTTCTCACGATTTGACCCCTTTAAGCAGGATCAAACAGGATTGTTAGAGTGACACATTATGGGATTTCAAGTTGATAGTTATGTTGTTGTTGGAGTCTTTCTTTGTATTTCATCAGATTTATTGATTTACAGTGCAACTCATATCCTCTCTTACCATTTCAACAAGTAGAAAGGAAATTGTCTATAGCATGTAATCACAGTGACTGAGGGGAAATCAATCTTGGGCAAAGCATATATCTTAGATATATTTACAGATTTGTTAAAGGTCAAAATGAATTAAACCCATTTTTCACCATTTTTGTGTTCTTTCAAAAATGTTTGACCTTTTGGTTTAAATGCTGATCTTTCTCTCTCTCTCTCTCTCTCTCTCTCTCTCTCTCTCTCTCTCTCTCTCTCTCTCTCTCTCTCTCTCTCTCTCTCTCTCTCTCTCTCTCTCTCTCTCTCTCTCTCTTGTCACAGATTATTTGTCAATGTCTGTTAGTGTTCAAGGACAAGAATAAACCCTAAAGTGTATTTAAAAAACAGTCGAGGTCAGAACAGCCTTGCAAACTTTGCAAGGGTGCCGTCCAAAAGCATGGAGAGACCGGATGTTAAACCTAGACGATCCAAGTTTCTCCCAAGGCTAGACACCATAAAACGTGGACCTTTTGGTCACCTTCAAGCCGTCACCAAAACAACTGACCCCACAGGAATCAACCTTTCCAGAGACCTTCAAAGCTCAGGACTAAACGCTTGTTTTATCCAAACTGTAACGGCGACAAAAAGGGTTTGTGGGACTAAAAGGTATACGTGCGCAGGCTGTCTGTGCTACTACAATGAGCTGAAGCAGCTGATGGCACACATAAAGCAGGGCTGGATAGAAGGCTACAGCTGCAGAGCATTCTACCGTAAGCTGAAGGACATGCAGGACTGCAGGGAGTTACTGACCATACATGAAGAAACAGCAGCTGCTTCTGAAAGCGACCCTCGGCTTTCCGCCACCTCGAGTCAGAGGCAGAACACCGGAGACGAGAAGTTGAACATGATCCTCAGGTGGCTGCAGGACATTGCAATATAACCACAGTGAAGGGAGGAGATGGATTGATAGTCAAAAGTCATGTCAAGTTGTTGGGAAGGATTTCATTAAAACCTTATGGCTGCTTTTTTTGCAATTTAGATTTTCTGAGAAATTTTGTTGAAATGTCCTGGTTGTTTTTTCCCCATACAATGACTGAATGGGGACAGCAACTGTCAAGTTTCAAAAAGAAGCTCATAAAATTGGTCCATAAATGGCTTGTGCATTACATTTCAGATCTTCTGAAATCATATAGCTTTATGTGAAGAAGAAAAATGATTCACTGATAAACCTATTTTACTCTTGTACAGTTAAATCTCTTTTGCACTTTAATACATAGACATATGGCTGATTAAGATGTGTTGAGCCAAGTTTGATGTATAGGCTACCGTTCAAGTTTGACCTTGTCTAGATTTTTGTTTTGAAAGAAGTCTCACCATGGCTGCATTTAAAAATACAGTAAAATCAATAATAATGTGAAATATTATTACCATGTAAAATATCTTTTCTATTTTAATACAATAAAAATGTAATTTATTCCTGTGATGGCAAAGCTGTATTTTCAGCAGCCATTACTCGAGTCTTTGAGGGAAAAAGAGCTGCCAGGACACAAAACGGGGGTGAATAAATTATACAGAATTTACATTTTATGGTAAGCAAGGTTGCATTAAAACCTAAAAATATCCTCCACAGCTTTATGTATTGTGATGCTGCATCAATATTTAAAAATTATTTAGAGACAATTACTCGCACCTTAAGCAATATTACCGGTTCCTATTTAAGACAAGCCTGAGAAGTGTAGAAAATATTTCCATGATGACACGGTGATTAGCACAGTCACAACACATATCACACTTGCATGGCAAAGTATGGAATCTGCTCATCTTTCCATCCCAAAACGAATGTTCATGGCATTTCCTGTCAAAACACGCATGTATCATTCTGGGAAGAGGGAAAAATCCAGTCAACACATTTAAAACAGCTGAGGTCTGTTCATTTCAGAATTATGTCATACAGTATCTATCTATCTATCTATCTATCTATCTATCTATCTATCTATCTATCTATCTATCTATCTATCTATCTATCTATCTATCTATCTATCTATCTATCTATCTATCTATCTATCTATCTATCTATCTATGTCTGTCTATCTTATCTCTGTCTAACTATCTATTTGTCTGTCTTTCTGTCTGTCTGCCTGTCTAGTTTTTCCATCCATCCATCTTTAAATCTAATTTTCCATCCATCCATCCATCATTTTTTATCTAATCCATCCATCCATCATTATATTTATCAAATTTTCCCCATCCTTCCATCTTATCCATCCATCCATTGACAAACATAATGTCTTTTAGGCGTGTTTTGTAAGGGAGACAGTTGCTTGCAGCAAGCAAGACACGTGAGATAAAAGATCTTTGTGATGTGTCAGGCAAAGAAAGAGAAGTGTCCTCTGACAGTTTTTATTTTGTGGTGGGAGACTGAAGCACAAGTGCTTTGAAAGCTGTTTTACAAAGCATTCATGTGTCACTCATAGCTCGCACATGACAGCCACCTTAAAAGATTTGAAGAGATCCACTGCTGACAGGCATGGTGGCATCACTGTAAAGCCCTCATCTATTTTTCTGTCAGGAGTACAATCTTTTTGTTGTTGGATAGCATAGATTACATATTCTCTCTTCTGAGAATGTCACAGATTCCTCAAATTCCTAGGGAGATACTGCTGAGACATTTGCATGTGCGCTTAAAGCCCATGTTTAGGAATTGCCGCTACAGGGCGTCCTGTCTTTCTCTGACAGGACGGCTGGTGTTTCCTGCCACAATAGATTGGTCGGCTGTCTCTGCAGTAGGTGAGTGGGCTGTGAAGAGATTGTGTGCAGGGGGTGCCGGTGTCTTGCCAAGAAACCGACCTTTTCAAAGAGGCAATCGATGAGGCCCAGCACCGGGGCTCCGGAACATTCATGCCTGTCAGGTGGGTGGGAGGAAGTTCATACAGACAGCGGTGGCGTGCTAATTGCTCGGGCTTGCTGGCACCCCTACTGTTTTGGTGCAGATGGTGAGGGTCTGTGTCCCTGTGGTGTCCACACTAGCCTTAGGAGGGCTACAGTTTTCGTACTGAAGTCTTGCCAAAGCATGCTTATCTCCATATGAGACCACACCTACAACCGGCACTCTATTAGCAACATAGACACATTGGATCAGAAGCTTAGACTGTAAATTAAATACGATTTCTGTAGAAAATTTGAGTGGAAAACTCACTGTCACTGTACTGGAGTGTTGTGGGAGGTTGCCAGGGCGTTGCCGCATTGGCATGTGGTTGTTAGGCGGCCGCTAATCGGCATATTAGCCCAAGTAAAATAAAAAGAGCCACATCTTAAAGTCTATGGCTGCATCCAAAATCACGTAATCTTGACTTTGAGTACTTCTTTTGAATAAGTAATTACATTGCTACTGTTCTATATAGTATGAACATGTTATGTGACTGGCTTCGAAATGGCACCCTCAGACTGTGGTGTGGGAATCAGCCAAAGAAGAACAGTCAAAGAAGAAATCTAAAACCGCGGGCTGCAGTGGTTCGGTCACGTATGCTATGAACGAACAACATCTACCGTATCGACTACTTTGGCAGCAGCGGCCTGCGAACTGAAAGGTTCAACAAATGGAGCTTAAAGGAACACAGCGACTTTTTTGGGACTTTAGCTTATTCACTGTATCCCTCAGAGTTAGATAAGTCCATACATACCCTTCTCATCTCCGTGCGTGCCGTAACTCTGTCTGACGCACCCACCGCTAGCCTAGCTTAGCACAAATACTGGAGGTAAATGGCTCCATCTAGCATACTGCTCCCAATAAGTGACAAAATAACGCCAACATTTTCCTATTTACATGTTGTGATTTGTATAGTCACAGCGTGTACAAATAACAAGGTCAAATGAGACACAGCCATCTTCTAACCGTCTACATACTGGGAACTAATTTCTCAGAGGGCGAAGTACTGCTACTTCTGCGGAGTGATTTGCAGAAAGTCCTACAATTCCTCAAAGTCAGCCACGATCACCAGTCACGTTCGCTACTAGCTAACAGTTTTGTTGACGGAAGTAACAATGGTGCTTTTCAGTTGTTGCACTAATCACTCCACCCAATTAGCAGTGCTTCGCCTTCTGAGAATATAGTTCCCAGAATGTATACAGGGATAGGGGCGCCATTGGGAAAGTTGTGTCAAAAGGGAGGCCCACTGTCTTAGACTTTGAAAACCCCTAACCTACAGCATCGGTTGTGTTGCTTCACTGCCATTCACAACTCCTTTCCCGTGGCCACTTGATTGTAAAGTGTCCATTGGATGTGCACCTCAGAATCTCACCAGAAGTAAGTCATCCAGGTACTTTTCACCTACTGTTTTATGAGTTCTGTAAATTTGGACATACTATTTTTTTCACATACTGTTTTTTTCCTACTATACTGAAGGGAAGTATGCAATTTCAGATGCAGCCTCTAGTCTATGATATTCTAGTCTCTAGATATGCCTTGGGTCTCTCCTTCAGGAAAAAGGCCTTCTCACATCACGACAAATATTCGATAATTGATAAACATTTTTATTTGAATGAATGGTTGTTTAATGCATCTGTTCAGACTGTATGGAGCTATTCTTGTGCCAATAAAAATGAACGTAGCTTTTCAAGAAACTAATGAAAATATAAATTGAAACTAAATAAATTATCTCTAAAACTGAAAAAGAATAAATCGCAGGCAAATTTTTTGACTTCGTTTTTAATACACTGCATGTTTTGCTAACTATTTCTCATATTTCAATCGCTGATCTGAACTTACAAATGCGCTTCCAGAGTTTTCATTTAGGCTTCTGAAGTTTTCGTTTTCACTCCCAGAGTTTTCGTTCGCCGTTCTGACACATTTCTCTCGTGGGGGCGGGGCTAGTAGCAGTGTGTTCTCATTGGTTACTGAGCTTTTGATTGATAGCTTCGTGACCTGGAAGTGAAGACGTCAGTGGTGTGTTTATGTGTGGATGTGAGCGTCTGTAATCGCAGCTTTCTATTTCATTTTAGTGATAAGTTATGTTTGTTTTTTAATTTTATCTGTATTTACCTGCTGCTACTACTTAGTTACTACTACTTACTACTACTCACAAGAGATCTATTCAGTCTATTCAGGTGTAATTGCACATTAAAGTACTGTCTGTATATAATACTTAAAATATTGTAGTGTCCAATGTTTTCGGAGAATATTTGTTTATTCCTGATGATTATTTTGCATGTTAGGCTCTGATTAGGTTCAGCTGTTACAATTTAAAGAGAATATTAGCAAACGTGTGTGATATATTCAGCCGTCAAGAAAGTCAAACTTCAACCAGGTAATCAAGGTTGGCATTTGGCAACCATGGCCATCACACTACTCATTGTTAGCATGATATACGTTTACACCATCAAAATTAATGATCACTTAAATAAGAGGAATTTAAACAAAATGAAAATTACAGTCGTGGCCTGCTGTCAGATACAGACCTCAAAGGGCATTTCATTACATATGTCACACAAAGAATGTTCTTATTGCCATTTTTTTAAATTGATAATTATATTTAGTTATTTCATTTAATTAACATTTTCATTTAATTTAAATATATTTTAACAATCATCAACCGTTTCAATCGTGACTTATACAACCAGTTAAATTAATGTAATTGAAAATATGAATTCCAATAAATGTACATTCTTTATTGTCACTAAAGCATATACACAAGTATCAGAGTGAAGGTCTTGGATGCAATTATGTTGTGACTGGAAAGACCAGAATCCACAAAACATTAACTGCATAATATACATGCAATGCACAGTATTCTCATGATATACATTACTATACAAAATGCACAATTACAAATACACATTTTAAAAATTAATATACATTTTAAATGTTGCAATGATTCTTTAAACAGTTCCTGTTGCAGTACAAGTAACAAAGCAGTGACTGGACACAAGCAGAACAAGGATTGTCCACCCAAAACATGAGCATTCTCTCATCATTTAGGCTACTCTTCCTTCATGCCATCCCAGATGTATATGACTTTCTTCTTCATATAAACATAGACAAAGATATTTAAGGAAATAATCCATCTCTGTGAGTCCATAATACAAGTGGATTGTAACCAATGTACGTATGATTTTTAATAGTTAAAACAGTTTACATTATTATTATTATTTTATCTAGCGTATTGTTTGACTTCAGAAGGCATTGATTCATCCACTGAGGTCGCATGGATTACCGTCACGCTCACTGTGTGTGATTTTTAAAGCGTCTTTAGGACTCGCAGAGATGGATTACTTTCCTTACAATCTTAATTCGTGTTTATCTGTAGAAAGAAAGTAAAATGCATCTGGGACAGCATGAGGGTGAGTAAAATAAGAGAGAATTGTATTTTTGGGTGAACTATCCCCTCAACATTCATATGCTATTGGTATGCTAATCCAAGATTAGCATAGTTTAATAAGAATAAAGTGAAACCTCTTGTGTACTTGCGAACTATGTTTGTTTTAATCTAGAGGAAATTGAAATATTTGCTATATTAAAATAAATCAGGTGACTGAAGATCAAGATCCCAGTTATTCAAAGGTGATGTGTCTGAACAAAGTGAGATTATTGTCTGACAGGGACAGTGGATCTCTGGTACTATCACTCCATCAGCATCACTCTGTGTCAGCATCAGTTTTATGGAAAAGTTGCTCCACTCCCTGGAAAATGAGAGAAGAAATGTATTATAATCTAACAATACAAACTGCTTTGAACTCCCCATACAGTAACAATTTGCAGACTTAAAATATTTATTATATATACAGTATATTTAAGGGATTTTACAGTACTAAATATTTACCTCGGAGTCAAGCAGCATTTATCATCTGTAATACTGTTGTGTAACCAGTAGATGGCTGTATAGCCCTATATATAAACATATGGATGTGTATTCCCTATAGCTGGATGTTTTCAGTCATAATTACTTGCATGTATTAAGTTTTTAATGTGGACATATATTTATTATTAAAGACTATTAAAGATTTAACATTTGTCAAATAAATGTTCATTTGAAGTGCACTTTTTTTCATTATTATTAGTCAGATATGGACACAGAAAAAGCATTTTGTTACTCATACTAGCTACATATAATAGCTTTATTAGTCATCTTTATCACACAAAAGTAATCAGAATAAATACTGCAACCAGGGCAATACTTCAAAATAATTGAGTGTTTACATATTACGAACAGAGACGTGGTCAAGTCGTGTCTCTCCTCTTTCAAAAACTCTGCATCGCAAATTAATCAGAAATTGAGGAATTCAGGTTTAAATAGCTTTATTGGCATGGTAAAAAAGGCTTTACATTGCCAAAGTTGAATCAGGCAGTGATTGACAGCACTCTGGTCCTATGGCATCGGTCATTGACTGATACAGTACAGATAGGCTACTGTACAGTACTCTAGCTCAAAGTTGTTTGGGGTGGCTGGGGGGAAATATGATCTAATCGAAGCAAATATGATCTAATCGAAGACTGTAACCGAATGTAGATAAACAAGTCATGTAATGATTGGGCTAACAGTTAAATCAAGACAACACAGCTCAGCTGTATAATGTTATGGGCTCTCACTGAGCTCTAATGCCTCTCCACCTGAAAAAAGCCAGTACTGTATTATAAATAGTATTAGTATAGTATATATAAAAAAAAAAATCAGACTTACCACGAGTAAGCTTATCCAGTAACGTTATCCTCCTGATATAGCGACGATGACTAATGATAAATATCATTCGTCTGTACTATTCCTTCTATAAGAGATCATCTCAACAATATAGTGTAGCAGCAAATAAATACAGATATAAACTTAATATCGCTAAAATGAAATAGAAAGCTGCGATTACAGAGCTCACATCCACACATAAACACACCACTGACGTCTTCACTTCCAGGTCACGAAGCTATCAATCAAAAGCTCAGTAACCAATGAGAACACACTGCTACTAGCCCCGCCCCCACGAGAGAAATGTGTCAGAACGGCAAACGAAAACTCTGGGAGTGAAAACGAAAACTTCAGAAGCCTAAATGAAAACTCTGGAAGCGCATTTGTAAGTTCAGATCAGCGATTGAAATATGAGAAATAGTTAGCAAAACATGCAGTGTATTAAAAACGAAGTCAAAAAATTTGCCTGCGATTTATTCTTTTTCAGTTTTAGAGATAATTTATTTAGTTTCAATTTATATTTTCATTAGTTTCTTGAAAAGCTACGTTCATTTTTATTGGCACAAGAATAGCTCCATAAGACTGACACAAACATTGGCATGTGACAGAGATTTTTTTTTTCACCCAGGAGGAGCTCTTTTCCATTGCACTTTACGAAGACTGGCCAACCAATACAATTTGCACTGTAACATAAACTAAGCATATGTTTTTTTTTTTGTTTTTTTTGTAAATTTGTATGTTTTCAGACAAATCACATTTGAAAATCGGACTGAATTTTTGTGCAAGAAAATGGTATTGGTGTAAACAAGCCTTAATTCTACAGAATTGAGAATGAAGAATAAGTCTGGCAACTTAGTAGCCTGGCAAGCCAGACCCACATGAAGATGTTGGGTCTGGGAACTCATTATTGGCAGGGCGTAATCTGAGGGGTGGGATAAACGGTTGTCTATCAAATTCCCTCTGCACGCCACGCAATAGGATAGCGCTACAACCAACCAGAACGTTTTCCCACCAGCGGAGCTAGTTGATAGATTAAACGTTTGCTGGTCGGCAAAACTACGAACACATTTTCTTAATGACTTACTGTAAGTGCCGTTCTTTGTTCTTCTCTCAAAGAAAAGCTAAACTCCAAGTCTTCCAGAGTAGCGGCCAATTCGCCGATTCGAAAGATGGCTGTTCGCCAGCAGTAGCAGCCATTCTTTGTTTTCAAGTAGTAGGGAACCGTCGCAACTCTGTCGTCATTATGTTAAGCCCGTCTGCCGACTCTATACACGATATGATTGGCTTGACTAGAGTTTGGTTTTTCCAGCTCACAAGTCAACAGAGAGTTGCTACACCACCCTGGCTGCAAAATAAAATTTGCTGCGGCTAGGGTGCGTCTAGATTTCTAGGCTAGCGACTTAGCAAAGTAATTATTTTAGCAAACTTTTATTTTAACATCCCTCATGATTTGAGCTGTTATTCAACTGTTTTTCCCTACTCTTAAATGGGTCATCGGATGCCCATTTTCCACAAGTTGGTATGATTCTTTACGTTAAAAAGGTTCAAATTCCTAAATGGTTGTGTAAAACAACACCCTTTTTACCTCCTCAAAAAGTAATTTGTTCACAGTGACCTGTTTCGGTGTATGTCTCTTTAAATGATAATGAGCACCTGCTCACCCCACCCCTCTCTTCCATGGGGGGTGTCGAATGGCTGAGGGCAGAAATATGCTAATACGGGAGTGGTCGTGGGTGGAGCATGAGCATTATGACATCATAGTGCTCAGAAAATCCAAACGGCCTGATTATTGAGTGTTTAGACTTTTTGAGGATTAAAAAAAAGGAGTGAATGGATTTTTTTTCATTGTATGGTGGTTGTGTCCACACACTGCGAAGACACATTTATATGCAAACACCATATAAAAGTGAATTTTGCATCCGATGACCCCTTTAAGAATGAGCAATAGAAATAGTGAAGTTTAGCAAGCACTACTAACTGGTGCTTGCATCAGCTGTACAGTAGTACTGTATTTTTCGTGACATCTTTTCATTCATTCAAGGAAAGTTTATAGATTTTCTTTTGCAACAATAAATAAATAAATAGAATAAATCTGTGAATATATTGAAAAAAGGGGGGATGGGGGTTCATGGTCTCCTTTAGTGGTCGATGCTCTCAGATCAAACACTGTACTGTTGCTCTTGTGCCATGGTTCTCTTTGGTATGTAAATGAATCTTCTGTGGCTTTCTTCATTCAAGCCCTAAGTGGTGATGTGGGGTCTCTATTTTAGGAAATGGAGGGAGTCACTGGAATCAAGGCAGCCATTTTCTAAAGTCTGTATTATACTTATTGAGAATTCATTGAATATTCATTTTATTATATATATGCAATGCTATACCGCTAGCTTATTTTGGGCTAAAACATACTTTATTTTGCATTCGATATCCTTGATTTGAAATAGCTACATGATTTATCCTTCCTGAATAACTCGGAGTGCCAACCACCACATCCTTCTGTGATTCACAGATCTAAGCCACGTGAATCCGAGACTCCATCTGTCAAGTTTTTCCATATCACTGTAGGCTTCTGGGCTTGTGAATATTACTGTATCTGTGATGAGGTGAGAAGGATAGTGGCAGTTTGCCTGGCAGTTGGGCTTCTTCTCCTAATGAGAGAAGTCTGCATCATTATCGATTGACCTGGTCACTGGATGCGTGTCTCAGACTCTTAATGGGATGATGGGGCGGCATGCTGAGGGAAGGAAACATGTGCCAACAGCGGGCAAGCGCTGAAATGTGTGTGGGCAACAGGAGATTAGTGAGCAAAATTGTTTGGACGAGACAGTGTTTTTAAGAGGTTTTCTGTACAAATCTTGTTTCAGGTAAAATATTACAGGTTAATTAGTCCTTTTGCAATTAGGTTGTTTGCTTTTGTTGGATATTGCTTTTTTGGCCAGATAATTCAATATGAATAAAAGACCAAGTTTCTGTTGCTTCTGGCACAAGTTTAGCTTTATTTATTTATTGTTTGTTTGTTTACTTATTTTTATTTACTTATTTATTTATTTATTTTATAAAATGCCGGTAGTATATATGCTAGTATACTACATATAGCAGTAGTGTGTATATGTTTATGGTCAGTAAGATATTTTGGTTATTGGTTATTTAGGTGTCATTGTAATTAACAACATGTACTTACTATAGAGTTAGGATAGGATTAAGGATTGGTTGAGGGTTAGTTGCATGTAATTATGCATAATTTACTATTACTATGGTAAGTACATGTAACATATGTAACAAGGACACTGTAAAATAAAGTGTTACTGATATTTTTTATTGAGCAAGGATGCATTAAGTTAATCAAAATGTATGCTTTCACAAAAATATGAGCAACCGTTTTTAACATTGATACTAATAATGTTTCTTAAGGCGCAAATCAGCATATTAGAATTATTTCTGAAGAATTATGTGACAATGAAGCCTGGAATAACAATGCTAAAAATTCAGCTTTGCATCACATTGCATACAATTGTTGTAATATTTCACAATATTACTGTTTTACTGTATTTTTTATCAAAAAATATGCCTTGGGTGAGCATTGGTGAGACTTCTTTCAAAACATTAAACAACTTTTATATATTATTATTATTGTCATATATGAACTTTATCATCAACCAAATTAAATCTATTTTCGTCAATGCTAAATCCTTTCTGATTACTCCATCTATGACGCATGCTATTAAGTATTCCAGGATTTCTATTAATGTAAAACAGAAAATGAGATCTTAATGCACTTTCTGTCTGGGTCTGCTCCACTCTCCTCAGAGATCAAACCCATCAGGACTCCATCACCAATCCATACTGCTAAGTGTTTCAAATTGTCATTAACCTTGTCTATGTAATTTTATTCCAGCCATTTAAGTCACATGCCCTTTCTGGAACAAACATTCCTTCTCCTTGGATTCAACTCATTCCATAACTCTGATCCTGGAGCAAAATTCCAGTGTAAAGGGAAGGACATCCATGGTGCATGTGTGGTATAGGCTTCATTAGTGTGTGTGTGTGTGTGTGTGTGTGTGTGTGTGTGTGTGTGTGTGTGTGTGTGTGTGTGTGTGTGTGTGTGTGTGTGTGTGTGTGTGTGTGTGAAATGCATGTTTATTGGAGAAACAACTGCGTTCATGTGCTGCACAACTGGGCAACTGGGTTATAATGAAAACAAGGAGAGAAAAGAATGCACTAATGCAGAGAACTAATATAAACTGCATCTCAATTCAGAGGCTGCATCCTTTGAAGGTGAATGTGTCACATCGGTAGGACAAAGGCTGTCCCAATTCAAACAAATGCATCCTTCTTTCCCTGAGCCACAAAAAAATTAGCCTATTCGCCAAAAACGCAGCCAAGCCTATCACTTTTTTTTTTTGGTAAGTATTGGGTCTTATCTTGCTGTGTGTATTTAACTCTTTCACCGCCATTGATGGACATTTCCGTCATTTGTGAGACGACGGTTCTCCCCCACTGACGGAATTTTCCGGCTTTCCGTGTTTTAACTGTTACACGGTAGGGGGCACTATGACACATTTTCTAAAAAGAGTACTGTATGGGGCGCCGTTTGTAAAGCGGCTCACGCTGAAAATAACAGCAACATTTTGTCACATTTAGCTTCAAACAATGTTTAAAAAACTGGTATGAGTTTTTGACGGTCACTTTTTACCACATTTACAACAATATTTGTCAACTTAGAGATATTTTAAATAGTTAAATCTAAATATTAAATGTTACACCTAAATGTTAAATATTAAATCTAAATGCTAAATCTAAATCTAAATGTTAAATCTAAATCTAAATGTTAAATCTAAATGTTAAATGTTAAATCTAAATCTAAATGTTAAATCTAAATATTAAATCTAAATCTAAATGTTAAATCTAAATGTTAAATCTAAATCTAAATGTTAAATCTAAATATTAAATCTAAATGTTAAATGTTAAATCTAAATCTAAATGTTAAATCTAAATATTAAATCTAAATCTAAATGTTAAATCTAAATGTTAAATCTAAATCTAAATGTTAAATCTAAATCTAAATGTTAAATCTAAATGTTAAATCTAAATCTAAATCTAAATGTTGAATCTAAATCTAAATGTTGAATCTAAATGTTTTGGGTGAAACTAAATATTTAACTAATATGCAAATTCAAAATGCCGGAAGTGGCAAAATAAAAGCTCGAGGTGGTCAGTCTGTGTTTATAGCATGGTTTATAGTGTCAAATAACGAATAAAAACCATCTCATAATAATAACTATAATATAACGATAATAACTTCCTAAAATAATAAACACGTTTGGAGAAACTGTAGAGTCTCGTGATGACAGAGCGATGACATGACATTCAGTCAAAGTGAGCCCCCTAGTGGCTGGCTATTATGGCTACAGGTCATAAGTCCCGCACTTTTCATAAAAGTGACACTAGCCTACTCTTCAAATACAGTTTCTCCAAACGTGTTTATTATTTTAGGTAGTTATTATCACGATAATCTATGTCCAAGAGTCCATTTCCTCGGATGAGATGGTTTTTATTCGTTATTTGACACTATAAACCATGCTATAAACACACACTGACCACCTCGAGCTTTTATTTTGGCACTTCCTGTTACCGGCATTTTGAATTTGCATATTAGTTAAATATTTAGTTTCACCCCAAACATTTAGATTCAACATTTAGATTTAGATTTAACATTTAGATTTAGATTCAACATTTAGATTTAGATTTAGATTTAACATTTAGATTTAACATTTAGATTTAGATTCAACATTTAGATTTAGATTTAGATTTAACATTTAGATTTAACATTTAGATTTAGATTTAACATTTAGATTTAACATTTAGATTTAGATTTAATATTTAGATTTAACATTTAGATTTAGATTTAACATTTAACATTTAGATTTAACATTTAGATTTAGATTTAATATTTAGATTTAACATTTAGATTTATATTTATATTTAACATTTAGATTTAGATTTAACATTTAGATTTAGATTTAGCATTTAGATTTAGATTTAGCATTTAGATTTAATATTTAACATTTAGGTGTAACATTTAATATTTAGATTTAACTATTTAAAATATCTCTAAGTTGACAAATATTGTTGTAAATGTGGTAAAAAGTGACCGTCAAAAATTCATACCAGTTTTTTAAACATTGTTTGAAGCTAAATGTGACAAAATGTTGCTGTTATTTTCAGCGTGAGCCGCTTTACAAACGGCGCCCCATAGTACTGAATCTACAGATTCATGCAAAGAAGCATGCAGCAGAAACAAGCGATAGCATATGTAAGCAGATGCATATGTAAATGAATGCGCTCATCAACATTAAACAGCATATAAATTAAAACTGCCTAACGTTACCGAATGAAATGCAGACCCAGGACGAGGTATAGGACTGTGAAGCTTTGGGGGTGTTGATGGACTCGATCTACTCCATCTTTGTTTTGATCATTGTTGTGTATCCGATCCGAAATTTTTATTTACGCTTTTTTTAAATAAAACTTTAACCCACATTAAAAGAATACATAAAAAAGAAAAAAATAATACATGAAGCTAGAAGTTTGTTTGTTTCTTTCTTGTAATACAGTAGCCTATATTGCATGTTAAGATATTACAACAAAATATTCTGAGGGCCATGAAACTTTTGTGAAAATTATCAAAAATGCTGGTGCTGGCTGGCAACTTAAAAAAAAAAATGCTGGCGGGGAAAGAGTTAATGATACAAATGTTTTTAAAAATAAAACGTAAAAGCGGTTCAAATGTTGACTTACTGTATATCTTACCAAGTGAGACTTTATAGATAGTTTATACCAGGGTTGTCCAAACTTGGTCCTGGAGGGTGTTAAATTGGGGTTGGACAGTAGCCTTCTGTGAGCAGGATTGGACTCTTAATTGGCCCTGTCCCAAATGGCACAGTTCATGTGCACTTGCAGTCCACAAGACTGTAGGGTTTCCCATTTGTCATTTTAGGTTTCAGAAGGGTGCTCACAAACGCTCCCTTTATGGTCCATAAGCGCCCTCTATGCAAACTTTTCACAGCAGGCATCTACCCAACAGCCAAACTGCATAACGTCATGAAAGTGTGAACTCAGAGGAAGATCACAAGGGCTTAGTGTATCATTTGGGACAGGGCCAATGTGTACATAAATGGACCAAGGTCAACATATTTAGACAGGCTGTGAGCCTAGTTTCTTTTTCAGACAGTTGAATATTACTTTCAATAAAGTCTAGTACAAACCTTACTGCGGCTCGCCAACTGCAGCTGGCACAGTTGCTAGGCGACAAAAGAACAATCCCCGTAGGCTAGACTATCACATTTTTAAAAAAAGGTTCGACCTTCGCAGACTTTGAAGGCAAAGTCTTCGAAAGATGGAGCCTCTGAATTGGGACGCAGCTATAGAAACATGCCATAACCGCAGACGCAGACGAATCCCTATTTTTCTGGTAAAGTAAATGTTTTGAAATACAATGTAGAATGTATTTTGTAAAAGTATTTGTAGTTTTACGTCTCATACGCCAAATACCACGTTTTAGATGATAGTACGTTAATAATGTCCCTTTTCAGAATCTTTGCAAACATACAAAAATGTATGTGTGCAAGAACCAAACTTTATGTACAATACAAGTACATAAAAATACTAATGGGATCCTTTGGCTTTTCCGCACAAATGTAATGTTTTTTATCGGTCTGCTCCTGATGTTGAGCTGTTCCAAACAAGCAGTTTACCAGGGGCCTAAGAGTTATTTACCTGCCTTCCTGCGCCGCAACTCCCCCATGTGTTTCAGCCTTTGTTGATTCCACACTTGGTTTGCTTCAAAAGCACCTTGTTTGCAGTGACGGCAGAAGCTAAATCTGCTCGATTTGAGAGCTGTACGGTAAACAAACAAAGTATTTTGGTTGAAGGACACAGATGTAACTTAAATAAAAAAAAATAGTTGGAAAACATCTATTTATTCAGCATTTCGAGGTGAGATCCGGCCATGTGTGCTGTAAAAGTGAGATATGATTAGCAGATAAGGTCAGAATACTCAAAGCACAATGAAAGCAATAGAATTCCACACAATAATAATTTCATGCTCATACAATTTGAATCCAGTGTCTTGCTGGTGTGGCCGTGGCCCGGAGGGGATTTCAGATTTATTTATTTTTTTCAGCCCCAGCCTGACTGATTCTGAATACAAAGAGAGAGCCGCAGATCTGGAAATGGAGCTTGTGATTTGCGCTGAGTTTTGGAGTTTGTAGGTTGAGCAGGAAGACTCGAGGAGGATGACCTGGAGGGCTGATGGAGAGATATGTGGCGTGGCCTGGATGGATGCAGGGTTAATTGTCCAGAACCGACAGCCACCATGAGTGACCACACAACTCACTTTGACATGTCATGTGAAGCTTCTGATATCCGTGGGGTATTTCAGATCACATTAGGGCTGGATTTGAATCTCAACAAACCAGCTCAGACCTGTCATCGTTCAGCGGGCTGGAAAAGTCTGATTACTGGAATGGTAATCAATTACTTTTTTCAAGTAGCTAGTAAAGTAACGCATTACTTTTAAATTTACAGCAAAATATCTGAGTTACTTTTTCACATTTATTGACTGACAGCTCTCCTATCCTCATGTTGAGAAAAACTGTAAGTGCAGAGACGTTGTGTGTAAACATGATGGTTATTGTCGCTCTAGACTAAATGTGAGCATGCATTTACTAATCTCACTTGCACAAAAAAGATTCAGTATTCCTCAAAATGAATAAAATCAGTGAAATACAAATTTAGAAAAATATGCAAACCTACAATAATTAAATATGTTAAATAAAACTAATATTTTTATGCATTTAATCTCACTTTGACTAATATACTTGCTGCTGATCTTCGATGATTCAATTAAACCATAAGCAAAAATGACTTTAGATTTTTTGTTTTAATTGGTGAAGTGTTAAACTTTCTTCTCCTGCATCCTATTCTTCTGTGATCCAGAATGGCAGCACAGCTGGTTTGTTTGAGCTGCCTCCTTGAATTTGCATTTCCTTCTGCCTTATTATTTCAATTCTGGTCTGAAAGGACCTACATTTGGCCAAAAATAAAAAAAATTGGTAAAAAAAAACAAAAAACAAGCCCAGCCCAGGTGAGAAAAAGTAACGCAAAAGTAACGTAACACATTACTTTTCTTAAAAAGTAACTAAGTAATGCAATTTGTTACTTTTTAAGGGAGTAACGCAATATTGTAATGCATTTCTTTTCAAAGTAACTTTCCCCAACACTGGGCGTAACACATTGTGCTTTTTGGAAGGAGGGGCTTCACTTAATTAAATTAATTACTTCATTAATTAAAGACAGGAATTAAACAGGGGTGTGTTAGAGTTCAATGGAACTTGCGACCATAGCTGGCTAATGATGCTTTTGGGAAACGCACCCCAGAGCGTTACTGACAGACTGGGAAGAGAAGTGCTGCAACAATGTTAAGTATGTGGGGAAACAAAAAACATTTGAACATTCAAGCATGAAAACTTATTCTAGTAAACCCCTAAAACAAAACCAAGGCTTTGTAACAGAGCACAGGCCTTTTTAAGTTTAAAGCTTAAAGCTTATTTTCCACAAAAATCCAAAAGCCAACATAAAATCCAATTTGTATTTTGTCGAGGTAACTTCTAGGTTGGCCTACAAAAATACGCCATCACTGGGCACTGCCTCTGGTCAGAACAACCGAGACAATACATCTATAAACAGCATATATCTATAAACAGCAGAATGCAAAAGTTGTAGTGTTAGCAAAGAAATGAGCGTTGTTCCCGTCTATTTTAAGCAGCACGAAACAGGGTGAGCCTTCAGCACATTCACTAATGAACAGAGCATCTGTTTGCTCAAACACATACAGGTCGAAGGCTCAGTATGCTGAAACAGCACTGAGACACATTTACAATGTCCTCTGGCTCCCTCTGTGCACGAGTTGCAGGGAAAATGAGTTGTCTGCGGATTCATCAGCCTCAACCTGAAGTCTCGAGTTTGGACAGGATATTGCTCACATTAAGAACAGCCAAACATCTGTCTGAGTGCAGTGGAAGAGTGGAAGTCTCTTACTGATGGAGAACCTTGCAAGTGATGGATGTGACAGGGAGTTGGACTCTACTGGAACTCTCCACAGACACTTAACCATATTGATCAGGTTGTTTGTTGGGGGTTGTTGCTGTACAATCAGTAGGGAAGCAGGCCTCAGGAGGTAGTCAATCTCTCTAGACGAAGGTAGGGCCAGAAATTTGAGAGCTTTTATTTTGCTTGACAAATGAGCCAAAGAGGATGATATAGGGACTGTAGTACTGCTCTTTTGAACTTTCTATTCATCATAGAATCCACACTTCATTAAACAGCAGAGCCATTTTCAACCAATAATAATAAGAAAACACAGAAGAAAAAATGTTTCTTGAGCACCAAGTCAGCATATTAAATATGAATATAATTAACAGTGAAGACTAATGGCCTCTGAAAATGGAGCTTTGCCATTAAAGAAACAATAAATAATGTTAAATATATATAAATAAAAAATAATGAAATAGAAAAATTCTTGTATTTCACAATAGTTCTGTTTTGATGGCATTTTTGATCACATTAATGTAACATTCATTTTAACATAAAACATTTTTTTGGTATATATATATATATATATATTATATATATATATTGTGTTATTCGTCACAAGGCAGGACTTCTAAGTGAAAAGTACAAAAGAGCTAAAAGGTGATTAACATGGTGGAAAAACAATTTAATCATTCCAACAATTTAATCCTTAATCTGTATATAATCTCGAGAACAATAGGAAAAGAATCTCCAAGCAGGATAAATGAAACAGTTAAACAAGGTCAAGAAGTATCATTATTTTAGGGTTAGTCCATCACAGTTTTGACACATGATTGTCAGAAATATATGTTTATTAATATCAAGATACACAAAAAAGTCCTTGCACCATTCCACCTGACTTCTTTATATTTTAAGATAATTTCCATGCCACAATTAATTTAATAAACTGTCTGCCTCATTTGGCTAGTGTGCTGTGGATGTACATTGGATTAATAATATTGGTACATTTTCTCTTAAAACTATTGACAACACAACTGAATTCTTGTGTTGTATGAATTGTGTTCACCTCCATATAGAAGTTATACATTATGTATTTACAGTACACACATTTTATACAGCCTGATGTAAATGGCGCGAGAATCAATCATAAAGTAGTTGATATGCATGGGAATCAGAAAACTGGGATTTCTAAATCACAAAGCAGAAGCAATTCTTCAACAGCCCTGAAACCTTCTGATATTTATCACATTGTAGCAAATAACTAGCCTCAATAGTCTATAGTGGTCAGTGCCCTGACAATATTTTTTTTTAGCTTTGGGCAACCCGAGACTTGACTCGAACTTTCTTGATGCTATACTTTCCTATCATAATAAAAGGCAAAAAAACATATTCTTTAAACTGATCAAAGCTCAGGTTAAGCTCCATCCACACACAAAATGGAATCAGCATTTTTTAAGTCATTACATCAACACCTCTCATAATGGGAATGGGGGAACGGATGCCGACAGCTGTTTTTTTGCCGTCGGATTCTGTTCCCCCCATATTTCTGACACACTGAGGTTCTAATATTTATCACATTGATGCTGTTTAAGCTCCATCCACATACAGAATAGAAAAAGCTTATTTTAAGCCATTACATCAACACCTCTCATCATTGGGGTGGAGGAACGGATTTCGACAGCTTAAGTATTTGCCGTTGGATTCCGTTCCCCCTATGTTTCTGACACACTGTGGTTCTAATATTTATCAAATTGATGCTGATTAAGCTCCATCCACACACAGAATAGAAAAAGCATATATAAGCCAATCAACACCTCTCATCACTGGGGTGGGGGAACGGATTTCGACAGCTTAAATATTTGCTGTTGGATTCTCAACTTTCTTGATAGTATACTGTCCTATCATGATAAAAGGCAAAAAAAATTTAAAAAAAATTCTTTAAACTGATGCAAATTAAGCTCCATCCACACACAGAATAGAATAAGCATATTTTAAGTCGATATATCAACATCTCTCATCATTGGGGTGGGGGAACGGATTTTGACAGGTGAACTATTTGCAGTCGGATTCCGTTCCCCCTATGTTTCTTACACATTGAAGTTCTAATACTTATCAAATTGCAGTAAATTAAAAGTCTCTATAGTTTAGTGGTTAGTCCCATGACAATATTTATTTTTAGCTTTGGGCGACCCGAGTTCAAGTCCCGGGTCGTCGAACTTTCTTCATAATATACTGTCCTATCATGATAAAAGGCAAAAAAAAAAAAAATCTTTAAACTGATCATCATTGATCATCATCTCTCATCATTGGGGTGGGGGAACGGATTTCGACAGCTGAACTATTTGCCGTCGGATTCCGTTCCCCCTATGTTTCTTACACAATGAGGTTGTAAAACTTATCAAATTGCAGAAAATTACAAGCCTCAATAGCCTAGTGGTTAGTCCCATGACAATGTCATTTTTTTAGCTTTGGGCGACCCAAGTTCAAGTCCCGGGTTGTCGAACTTTCTTGATAGTATACTGTCCTATCATGATAAAAGGCAAAAATAAAAAATCTTTAAACTGATGCAAATTAAGCTCCATACACAAACAGAATAGAATAAGCATATATTAAGCCAATACATCAACATCTCTCAACATTGGGGTGGGGGAACGGATTTCGACAGCTGAACTATTTGCCGTTGGATTCCGTTCCCACTATGTTTCTTACACAATGAGGTTCTAATACTTGTCAATGCGCAGCAAATTACAAGCCTCAATAGCCTAGTGGTTAGTCCCATGACAATGTTTTTCTTTAAGCTTTGGGCGACCCAAGCTCAATTCCGGGGTCGTAGAAACTGTCTTGATAGTATACTGTCCTATCATGATAAAAGGCAAAAATAAAAAATCTTTAAACTGATGCAAATTAAGCTCCATCCACACACAAAATGGAATAAGCATTTTTTAAGCCTTTACATCAACACCTCTCATAATGGGAGTGGGGGAACGGATTCCGACAGCTGTTTTTTTTGCCGTCGGATTCTGTTCCCCCTATGTTTCTTACACAATGAGGTTCTAATATTTATCAAATTCATGCTGTTTAAGCTCCATCCACACACAGAACAGAATAAGCATATTTTAAGCCAATACATCAACATCTCTCATCATTGGGCGGGGGGAACGGATTTCGACAGCTGAACTATTTGCCGTCGGATTCCGTTCCCCCTATGTTTCTTACACAATGAGGTTGTAATAGTTATCAAATTATAACAAATTACAAGCTTCAATAGCCTAGTGGTTAGTGTCATGACATTGTTATTTTTTTAGCTTTGGGCGACCCGAGTTCAAGTCCCGGGTCGTCGAACTTTCTTGATAGTATACTGTCCTATCATGATAAAAGGCTAAAAAACTTTAAACTGATGCAAATTAAGCTCCATCCACACACAAAATGGAATAAGCATTTTTTAAGCCATTACATCAACACCTCTCATAATGGGAGTGGGGGAACGGATTCCGACAGCTGTTTTTTTTTCATCGGATTCTGTTCCCCCCAAATTTCTGACACACTGAGGTTCTAATATTTGTCAAATTGATGCTGGTTAAGCTCCACCCACACACAGAATAGAATAAGCATATTTTAAGCCGATACATCAACATCTGTCATCATTGGGGTGGGGGAACGGATTTCGACAGCTGAACTATTTGCCGTCGGATTCCGTTCCCCCTATGTTTCTTACACAATGAGGTTCTAATATTTATCAAATTCATGCTGTTTAAGCTTCATCCACACACAGAACAGAATAAGCATATTTTAAGCCGATACATCAACATCTCTCATCATTGGGGTGGGGGAACGGATTTCGACAGCTGAACTATTTGCCGTCGGATTCCGTTCCCCCATGTTTCTTACACAATGAGGTTCTAATATTTATCAAATTGATGCTGTTTAAGCTCCACCCACACACAGAATAGAATAAGCATATTTTAAGCCGATACATCAACATCTCTCATCATTGGGGTGGGGGAACGGATGTCGACAGCTGAGCTATTTGCCGTCGGATTCCGTTCCCCCTATGTTTCTTACACATTGAAGTTCTAATACTTAGCAAATTGCTTTAAATTAAAGGCCTCTATAGTCTAGGGGTTAGTCCAATGCTAATCTAATTTTTTTAGCTTTGGGCGACCCGAGTTCAAGTCCCGGGTCGTCAAAATTTCTTGATAGTATACTGTCCTATCATGATAAAAGGCAAAAAGAAAAACAATTCTTTAAACTGATGCAAATCAAGCTCCATCCACACACAAAATAGAATCAGCATTTTTTAAGCCATTACATCAACACCTCTCATAATAGGAGTGGGGGAACGGATTTCGACAGCTGTTTATATTGCCGTCGGATTCTGTTCCCCCCATATTTCTGACACACTGAGGTTCTAATATTTATCAAATTGATGCTGGTTAAGCTCCATCCACACACAGAATAGAATAAGCATATATTAAGCCAATACATCAACATCTCTCATCATTGGGGTGGGGGAACGGATTTAGAAAGCTGAACAATTTGCCGTCGGATTCTGTTCCCCCATGTTTCTTACACAATGAGGTTCTAATAATTATCAAATTCATGCTGTTTAAGCTCCATCCACACACAGATCAGAAAAAGCATATTTTAAGCCGATACATCAACATCTCTCATCATTGGGGTGGGAACGGATTTCGACAGCTGAACTATTTGCCGTCGGATTCCGTTCCCCCTATGTTTCTTACACAATGAGGTTCTAATATTTATCAAATTGGAGCAGATTTTTTGCCTCAATAGCCTAGTGGTTAGTCCCATGACAATATTTTTTTTAGCTTTGGGCGACCCGAGTTCAAGTCCCAGGTCGTCGAACTTTCTTGATAGTATACTGTCCTATCATGATAAAAGGCAAAAAAAAATTTTTTAAACTGATGCAAATTAAGCTTCATCCACACACAAAATGGAATCAGCATTTTTTAAGCCATTACATCAACACCTCTCATAATAGGAGTGGGGGAACTGATTTCGACAGCTGAACTATTTGCCGTCTGATTCCATTCCCCCTATGTTTCTTACACAATGAGGTTCTAATATTTATCAAATTGATGCTGTTTAAGCTCCTTCCACGCACAGAATAGAATAAGCATATTTTAAGCCAATACATCAACATCTCTCATCATTGGGGTGGGGGAACGGATTTCGACAGCTGAACTATTTGCCGTCGGATTCCGTTCCCCCTATGTTTCTTACACAATGAGGTTTTAAAAATTATCAAATTGTACAACATTAAATGTCTCAATAGCCTAGTGGTTAGTCCCATGACATTGTTATTTTTTTAGCTTTGGGCGACCCGAGTTCAAGTCTTGGGTCGTCAAACTTTTTTGCTAGTATACTGTCCTATCATGATAAAAGGCAAAAAAAAAAACAATTATTTAAACTGATGCAAATTAAGCTCCATCCACACACAAAATGGAATCAGCATTTTTTAAGCCATTACATCAACACCTCTCATAATAGGAGTGGGGGAACTGATTTCGACAGCTGAACTATTTGCCGTCTGATTCCATTCCCCCTATGTTTCTTACACAATGAGGTTCTAATATTTATCAAATTGATGCTGTTTAAGATCCATCCACACGCAGAATAGAATAAGCATATTTTAAGCCGATACATCAACATTGCTCATCATTGGGGTGGGGGAACGGATTTCGACAGCTGAACTATTTGCCGTCGGATTCCGTTCCCCCTATGTTTCTTACACAATGAGGTTTTAAAAATTATCAAATTGTACAACATTAAATGTCTCAATAGCCTAGTGGTTAGTCCCATGACATTGTTATTTTTTTAGCTTTGGGCGACCCGAGTTCAAGTCCCGGGTCGTCAAACTTTTTTGCTAGTATACTGTCCTATCACGATAAAAGGCAAAAAAAAAAACAATTATTTAAACTGATGCAAATTAAGCTCCATCCACACACAAAATGGAATCAGCATTTTTTAAGCCATTACATCAACACCTCTCATAATAGGAGTGGGGGAACTGATTTCGACAGCTGAACTATTTGCCGTCTGATTCCATTCCCCCTATGTTTCTTACACAATGAGGTTCTAATATTTATCAAATTGATGCTGTTTAAGATCCATCCACACACAGAATAGAATAAGCATATTTTAAGCCGATACATCAACATCGCTCATCATTGGGGTGGGGGAACGGATTTCGACAGCTGAACTATTTGACGTCGGATTCCGTTCCCCCTATGTTTCTTACACAATGAGGTTGTAATAGTTATCAAATTGCAGCAGATTACTAACCTCAATAGTCTAGTGGTTAGTCCGATGACAATATTTTTTTTTCGCTTTGGGCGACCCGAGTTCAAGTCCCGGGTCGTCGAACTTTTTTGATAGTATACTGTCCTATCATGATAAAAGGCCAAAAAAAAAAAAACATTATTTAAACTGATGCAAATTAAACTCCATCCACACACAGAGTAGAATAAGCATATATTAAGCCAATACATCAACACCTCTCATCATTGGGGTGGGTCCTAACCCCAATAGCCTTCCCAGAGACGGAAGCTGTCTTACTGGCGGAATTACAGAGAAAAGGTATGAGGCCTACAGAATGGCCTTAGCAGCTCATAGAGTATTCACCAGAGCACAACCACTGAAATTTGAGCCTGTGCTCGGCTGTATTGACTTTTGCCAGAGCTCCTCTTAAGAGAAAAATGTCTTATTTGCACCCAGAATGACACTGCTCAGGTGACACTTGAGTGTGTAAAAAATAGTTCAGTGCTATAAAGGGCATGTTAATGGTAGGATACACTAACCGCCCCAGAGTCTGCTGGCAAAAAGAGAACGCGACAGAGCTTGTGCAACGAGAATTGACAGCAGCCTAGCTTTTTAAAATTGATTACGAGGGATTTGAAATGTTGTAAAAGCGACACAGAGTCTAGATACCGTTTTTATTACTGAACAGGTGAGTAAGGTATTTTATTGAACAGATAAATTATCATATGTCGCTTTCTAACAGGTGGGTCATTTAATTATAGTTGTTGTAGCGCTGTGTGTGCTGGAATTTATTTTCAAAGAAGTACCGTCCTTGCCTATTAATGGATATAGCTACAGCAACATCGTCAGATAGTCAGCTTGAGATCCTTTCCATCCAAACTGGTTATATCTCTTAAGCTTGTGAATGTTTATGAGAAGTAGGATAATCTCTCTGGAGAACCATATTCATCTGCACAGTCACGCAGAGCCCAAGCACAACCAAAACAATGTTTTTCCCCAAAATGCATGCAGTTTAGTTTTTTAACTGCTAGAGGGCCAATTGGATTCAATAGACCTTATTCACAGCAGCGCCATCTTTTCAACGATGTATTATTTTATGGCAAAGCTGAATTTTCAGCATCATCACTCCAGTCTTCAGTGTCACATGATCCTTCAGAAATCATTCTAATATGCTGATTTGCTGCTCAAGAAACATTTATTATTATTATTATTATCAAAGTTGAAAACAGTTGTGTTGCTTCATATCTTTTGGAAACCATGATGATTTTTTTTTCAGGATTCTTTGATCAATTGAAATTCCAAAAGACCAGCATTTATTTGAAATATAAATCTTTTGTAGTATCACACCTGCATTTATTGACAGTTTTGATCAATTTAATGCATCCTTGCTTTAATAAAAGCAATAATTAAAAAAAAAGTTGTATTGACACCAAACTTTTTAAACTTTACATTTTCCTGATTCCTGATTCTGTTACTCTGTAGAAATGTCATGCCATAAATCAAATGTTTTAATTAATATTTGTTGAAATGATTATCACTTACAGATAATCTGATAACATTTTATGGTACAATTTCCTTAATAAATGTCTAGACTTGGAGAGATCTTGTGGTATGGCTACTTCATAAGGCTTCATTTTTCATTTCCGCTGTTTTGAATATCTGACATTCAAAATTCAGGATGCATCCAGCAGGAATGCATTGTCAGTGCAGCACTGAAGAATGTCCTCAGGCTGTCCCATTAATCTCTATTAAGTGGAGACATGTCAGACAGGACTGTGTGTGTGTGGCAAGTCGGCAGATAGCTGTGTGTTCACCTGCATCAAGTGTTGACTTCACAGGATCTTCTGGGCATAAATGAATCCAGGTTCTTAGAGACGTCACCACAAAGTTGACATTCAGATGCATAAGATGTACAGTATAAGTTGATATAACAAAGGATAATTGTGTATCTATGCTGTTTTCCAACTGAGTATATAAAATACTGTACATTTAAACTATTGTCTAACAATATATGTTCATTCTATCTTGCAATATGTAGTTGAAGTCAAAACTTGGGGTCAGTAAGATTTTCTTAATTTCTATTAATACTTCAATTCAGCAAGGGAGCATTAAATTGATCAAATGAGACAGTAAAGACTTTTTTCATAAACAAAATATTATTTCTATTTCAAATAAATTCTGTTCTTTTGATCCTTTTAAGAATCTTTAAACATGTTTTGCAGTTTCCACAAAAATATGAAACAGCACAACTGTTTTTAACATCGATAATAATAAAAAAAAGTTTTAGCACCAAATCACCGTATTAGAATGATTTCTGAAGGATCATGAGACACGGCATCAAATTAATAAATTACACTTTAAAATGTATTTAAATATGAAACTGTTATTTTAAATTGTAATAACTACAATCGTTTGGCTTGATCTTCCCACTTTCTGATTGTCCCTGTATTTTAATCTGCCACATTTGTGCTTGAGTTTCTTATCATATTCTCTAGCAGAAAGGAGGGAGGTGTCTCGCATAAAGCAAACAGATGGGACAACAACTTGACCTATTTCTTCATTTAGAAATCACACAACAGAAAGTAATACACAGACAGTGGTGAACAAAGCCATAAGGCTAAGGATCTAAGTATAGTGCTTGAACCAGTAAGATAAGAATTTACCATCAGTTTACCAATAAGCTGATGGTGCACTCTGGTGCTGGGCTGTTTTTATGATCTATCTATCTATCTATCTATCTATCTATCTATCTATCTATCTATCTATCTATCTATCTATCTATCTATCTATCTATCTATCTATCTATCTATCTATCTATCTATCTATCTATCTATCTATCTATCTATCTATCTATCTATCTATCTATCTATCTATCTATCTATCTATCTATCTATCTATCTATCTATCTATCTATTTATCTGTTTTCACCATTCGTATAGTCACCTTTCAGCTTTTTTCGCAGTTCACTTAAATAGTCCTGCTGGTGTAACAATTCAAATTTTATAAGTATTAATATTCCATGTAGTCTCATACTTAATATTAACTCATGAAAAATGGCATGTATGAATAAAAAATTAAAAAAAAAACGGAAATGATGTTTAAAATAGTACAGCATGTCACACTACAGGGCACATATAAATATGTGAACCTCCTTACAGTTTTTCTCAGTCGCTTTGGTGCATTTCTCACATCACTATTTACATTTGCACAACAGTTAGTTCAACCTCCACAACATTTAGTCATTTGTGCACATCATAGTAGCAGTTTCTCATTCCTTCCAACAAATTGCAAATGCTTTTGGACATGCATCAAATACTTTCATACAACTCTCTGCTGTTTTATTACATTATCATTTGCTTATGTCATGTCAGTCAAAATTAACTATACTTGTGAATGCTGAATAGTCATTCCATATAAAACTAATAGTCCTAATTTCATTGCTTGAGTCATTACATACAAAAATGTTGAACTAGTTGTCAAAATCTGTCATAAAAAAAAAAAAATCCTAAAAAAGTCTCCTAAATTGAACAATTTGCAATTGAGCAAGAGATGATATTCGCTGTGATGTAGATGAAATTATGTGACCAGACAGAGAGGAACGTCTGGATGTGCATGAATGATTACAGTACTATGTATGTTGTATGTTCAGTTCCAATACAGTATATAGGCCTACTGCAATATTGTGTACAGTTGTGCACAGGGAGTTTATGTTCGTTGTAAATAATGGTGTATTTTTTCTTTTGCACAATGCTGTGAACAAATTAGAATTGCAAAGAGCATATGCAGTAAAAATGTGAAACATACATATTCAGTGTCTTGTACTCAGTTACCTCATAAATACAGTAATGTGTAACTTTACTGTATTTTTCAAATGGCTGTGCAAATAGTATATAGTGCTGTCTTGAGCATTTTCAGGTAGTGTCACCAAGATCTGACTTTTATCATTGGAAAACATTTACAGAGTAAACTGTCATAATGAAAACATGACTAAGCCATTTGACTATCTTGTTCATAAACAATGGTGTCAGGACTTTTCATCTTGATGACACTGACACTTTCATTGACATAAATACTTGCTTTTGAGGAATGGGCTTTCCATTTTGAGCAAGTGACACGCTTTTGCAGGTTATCAACTAGGTTTTGCAGTTTGTACTAATTGTTTTGAGAACTGCATTAACTGTTGTGCAAATGTAAATAGTGTTATGAGAAATGCACCAAAGCGACTGAGAAAAACTGTAATATACAGTATGCATGCACAAAAAACAATATGATGAATGTATCAGGCTATGTCCAGGATTATATTTATTTTATACAGACCTACATACCAACAGAACACGTCTTCATCAAAGGTCGAGTTCACGTGAGTTCTCATTGACACAAAGTACACAAAGTACAGTACACAAAAACGTATCATTTACAATAATTTAAATGCAAGTAGTATGTTGCAGAAGTATGTTGTTTTTCTGTTTATTGCTTGGTAATTATGTGACACATGGTAATCTCATGCTGACAGTAAGCAGAGGGAAGCAGAGTTGGTATTTTTCAGCACCTCTGACAGAAACGTTGAAATTGGCCTAATCTCGCGTGTCTTCCGTCAAAGGTGACTTCCGGTGAGTAGCATCATCATTACTACTGTGTTTTGAAATGTGCTGCCTGTTTTAATTTCCATTGCAAAACAGATCTAGCTGAACTCTAAATGGCTGAGAGGCGCATATTTAAAGCTCATTTAGAATTGAGGCTCAATAACTTGAGAGAAAAGTGAACTTTATTCACATACGGGGCTGTTATAGCTAGGTGGCAGTGTTTATTTTTTGCTGTCGATGGCCAAAAAACAATGTGATATATGATTTGAGTTAATTGTAAGGTGTCAACTCTTTGCTCACGGATGAATCTTTAAAACTAGCTTATGTGACACTCGACGCCGCTCCAGTTATGTTTACGTTCTGAATACATATTTTTAAAATGACTCTATTGGGCTCAGGTGGGCAATTTATCTGACATACTTCATCAGAGGAGACAGTATTGAAAGCGTTACGAGTGAACAGCTCCCTTGTCGGTCGTTTGTTTTTTGTGCAAATATCGCTCGGTCTGGAGAATGTTTTCTGCCTGTGTCGGGCGCGCTCACACACGCGCGCACGCATACATGCACAGCGCAGCCAGCGCGCGAAAGACCTGAAGCGCATCCGCCGAAGCAGCAGCATCGGACTCGCACGGATATCCTCACTCGGATTGCTTTTACATACCAGGGCTCGCCCTCCGCAACCTCACCTATGCGCTTTCCACGTCGGGGTGCAACTCCTCAACTGCTTGGAATATATTCGGCTGTTACATTTACATTCGCTATAGCGGTTGACTCAAATCAGAGCGCGCGCACCTCTGCGTAACGCACAGGCGGTTGATTGTGATGTGCGCATTTTGGTGCTCTATTGGAGGTGAAGGAAGGATTGGGTAGGATAGGACCTGTGCTGAACACTAACAGGGGAAGCAGCTCGGTTTATAACCCCTGCGACTGGACACCCTCTGGTTTTACGCATCATTTGTACTCTCAAGATCGAGTGCGCGTGAGCCTGTACTATTGCATATCATGTCTTTTCTCGTTGACTGATCGCAGCATCCAAGAGGAACCTAAAGACTGCGATGCCAGGACAGTGAGAAGGTGGATCTCAGTTGTTCGGTAGCATGGCTCCGTCCCGGAGGGACTGCAGATGTGAAATGATCTTTCTGTCGGGATGCCTACTCCTGTCCGTCTGGGGATTTCAACCTGCATTGGCGAAGGTTTGCAACGATTACACAAGGCACGGCCTGGACAACAACTGGTACAAGACGGATGGTGAGAAGTTGCCCATCATGGTCCTGATGCCGATGAATGAATCAGCGCTGATGAGCAGCATTAGTCAAGGCATCGAGCCGGCCGTTCAACTGGCCATCCAGCACATCCGCGAGTCCAAGCGGTACTCCTTCTCACTCATCACCGAAATCTACGACACCGAGGTAAATGCTTATATTGACATGTACGTGCATGTTGCGGGGGTAAACTGCGGGCAGTGTGCGTTCGGCGCGCGCTCATGTGGAAAGCGCGATTTTCTGGGGTTTGTGCAATGTCCAGCGATTGTTTTCTATCAGATGTCTGGATGAGGCAAAACCGGTCAAGTTTGTGTTTGTGAAGTGTACAGGTGTTGCATAGTCTTGATGAGCTGCGCACGTGCCAGTAGCTCGTGCATTAAGTGCTGCATGTTTTCTTACATCGTGGATCAGTTACCTATAGAAAATCAATTCTCTTGATCATTTTCATGAATTTATCAGTATTACTCTTTATTTTGAATGTGGTTTGTGGCTGTTTTATTCAGCACTCTCAGTTCTGCATCTGCTAGAAATTCAGCTGAAAGCTTGTGCACAAACCTGTTAATTCATGTAAACTGGTTCATGCAAGAGAATATTTTGCTTGCTATTATTAAAGGTCCGTTTTTAAACTCTGCTGGGGGAAAAACAGCATAAACCAGCCTAAGATGGTGTGCTGGTCTTACCTGGTTTATGCTGGCCTCCTAGCCAGACAAACTGAAAGTGCCCAAGAACAAATAGACTGGCCTGAGTATTTTCGGCTGGTTTAAGATGTGTGTGTTTTTCAGCAGGGTAGTGTTATTTTTCCTTATACCTGAAGATGGCAGTAATTAATTTAACCGGCTTTTTTTCCTATTCGTGGCCAAAGGTATTCGAGGATGAATGCAAATTTTGAGTAACTTCATACACATTTTAAGTATCAGTAATACCAAATGGAACGAACGTTTATTGATTAGTGAATGGGATTGATTGAACCTTTTGTTACTCGTTGTCCTTGATGTTGTCAAATCGATGTAAATCCAACCTATAAGAAAGATCTTTTAGTATGACAAGATACTGTAGTTTATAGTTACTGTTATAGTCGGCACTGATAACATATATTGTCATTTTGGCTTAGTTAATGAGAACTCAGTAAATCTAATGACTAACTGACCCAATAAATAACTCTGGGCAAAGAGTAGGCCCACAGGTAATTATTTTAATAAAGAGTATACAATTTCATGCCCTTATTGGGTTTTTTGGTGACAGTAACAACTGAGGAAATGTGAAAATTACTCCTTTGTGCTCAAGGCACTTTTTGGCCCTCACAATCTACTATTTATAGTGGTGTGATAACCTGGGGAGACGAGAAGTTAATCAATCAGTATTTATCACCATATTTTCATGTGTTACAACAGGGAAATTAAAAAGCGCGGGAAAATGGGTAGCTAGATGTTTGCGTAATTATCAAAGTGTAAATTACCAAGGCGTTAAAATATCTGTGGAAGCTATCTCACTAGATTTTAAACAGACTGTCGCTACATGCTCTGCATATGCTTTAAGCTGGATCATTTGAGATGAAGGTCCATGACCTCTGATGTCCGGTGAAGCTTTAGCAATCTATCGTGCATTGATTGTCATATTGATTTACCAGCATTTTGTTAAACAAAACTGTTTCTTCTAACAAACACACACACACACACATTGTTGCTTTGATTTGGACATGATGAATTCATGCATCTGAAAGGATTTAAGTAATATTCTTTCACACTCCGTAACAGTCATAACGAGCTGAATATATCAGTAGTTGGCAGCTTATTTTTACAGCAGCAAGATGAACAGATTTCAGTTCAGACATCCGTTAATCTAACGTGTAATTTAACAAGATCTAAGAAGTAATCATGCATGCATGCATGCATTAGTGTATTTATGTAAATGAGAATAGGCCACTGGAACACTTGGTGTATATGCAAGGGTGAATGACAGACTTATCACTGGCGTTTGTAAAAAATTGTGCAACTCTTGTAAAGCCAGTTTATATAGACAATCTAATTTTATAGATATAATTTTACAACTTAAGGCTTAAAGGTCTGATGTCCATGATATATTCTGTTTTAGTTACATTACAATATCCCCCCCCCCCCATTTTTCAACCGTCTGTTTTTAGCTATTTTAGTGAGAACATGTGGTGGTGGTGTTTGTTAAATGTAGCCCTCACATAAAACTTTTGGTATCAAGAGAACTAAAGCGATTTGGCTGATTTTGGCAGACTTATGAACCTTTTAATAGTGATGACCACTTTAGATGGCCTCACAAGATAGTTTACGACATGTTTCATTGTATTTGTGGCGTGCGTCAGTTTCAAACATCTGGCCATCACAAGTATAGCCAAACCTGTGCACACACACTGACATGATGACACTCGCAAACAGTAAACAAAGCAAACAGTAGTAGCAGTGCGTATGCAGTTGAGGATTTAACAGGGCAGATGTAAGTAATCAGTCCCAGAGCAGAGGCTCTTTATCCCTTTATCCCCTCTCAACGCATCCCCAGGCAGGCAGAACCCATCCGCTCGCCTCCGCCTGGGTGCTGCTGGCTGTGCCTACAGCGCTTAGCCTTTCACAGATACACTTGAAAGATCTGGAGTGAAATTAAAAAAAGAAGCCCACGTAACATTTGGACCACCTCAGTATCTTCAGTGGATTCAAGCATATCATTAGTTGTACTAAAGGTCACGGTTTCAGACCGTGCTCCAGACAGCAGGATGTCCATCGTTTTTGTAAGGGTCTGCTTTCATCTGTGGTAAATGATATTGTTTGCCTTGAGTAGTTTTCATGAACCAAAATAGTGAGCGAGCCACAAGTAGAGATAGAAAAAAGCATTGATTTACTTTTATTGTGCAATTATCCTGAAAATGGCTCAACTCTTATCTGTTGTAGTGGTTATTTACCTGCATAGTCATATATCTTTCGGGTCTTTCTCCTTTAAATTTTTCTTCTTCTTTGTGGTATATAATTGATATAAATGTGGATTCAATAATTCACATTTAGAGAAATGAATTTGCTTCAGACTAAACCGCTGTTCCTTATTGCTCTAATGGAGGCATGAGAGGCTCTTGCCCCTCAAAGTGTTTCAGTAAAAGAAAAGAGAAAAAGGATCCCAGACCTTCTGATGCTCTGACTATGCACTTGTTAAAGGGATAGTTCACCCAAAAATGAACATTCTGTCATCATTTTCTCATCCTCATGTCTTTCCAAACCCATAAGACTTTTTGTCATCTTCAGGAACACAAATAAAGATATTTGAATGAAATCTGAGAGCTTTCTGTCCCTCAATTGACAGCTACGCAACTACCATTTTGACGCTTCAAAAAGCTCATAAAGAGATACTAAAACTAGTCCATATGAATTGAGTAATTTAGTCAATTTTCTGAAGAGACTGAATTTCTTTATATGATGAACATATTTAATTTAGGCTTTAATTCACATATAAACATTTATCAATACACACATCAGTTCTGGTAAATGGAAACTCAAGCATGCTTGGTTGACGTGTGAGAACCAATGAGGTTTATTCTCGTGTTACGCAGCACGTTTGAGCTTATGCAAGAACCAATGAGGTTTGTTCTTACACATCAAGCAAGTATGGTTGAACTTCTGTTTACTGTATGTTTGCTGATCAATGTTTATATATGAATAAAATTTCCAATCTAAAATTAAAATCCTAAAATCAATCTGTTCATCATATAAAGTGATCAAGTCTCCAGAATATTTGGAATATCCGCTCATTTTATATGGATTAGGCAAGGGCTTTCATGTGGGCTTGACAAGTGGGCTTAACTCTATTGAAGTCAATATACTCTTGACCTCTTTGAGCCCAGCTCATCCTACCACCTTGGTGTCATGCGTTCAGATATCGCTGGAGCTTACGCCTCACGGAGGAGCAAATGCATCTTGTCAGATTTGCACACAGAGTGCAGGGACCCTTGCAGAGCTCTGAGCCCTTGCCATACATTTCTGTTATTCTCAAAACACCAAGAGCCTCAAGCTTATGTAAAGCATCTTGTCGTGTTGTCGCAACGAGTTAAATTTTTTCTAAAAAGCATTGCCATAATAGCTTATATTAAATTAAACTGTAATGTGTTTTAAAATGACATAGTATATGTGTGTTTATATCTCTATTTATATCTCTACTTTTTAATTGATTGAAATTTGTTTAAATTATAGTACAACTGATATTTAAAGCTGCTGTGATATTTTACCTAACAATACTGTAACAATATTCTCATGGCAAGAAATATTCATATTTGGTGGGGGAAAAAATAAACTATCACATCTACAAAATTATTGGATTGTGATGTAATGAGATTTTGTATATATAGGCCTACAGAAACAAAGTTTTTGTACTTCGTTACATTCCACCACTGCTGATTAACAGTAATGTAAATGCTAAATGTCCTAATACCTGTTGATACTACAACAATGCAAATATGCTCTTAACCTTGCAGTTTTTCACATATCATGTAAGACTCAATTTCTCCATTTCTTTGCACAAAACTCTCCAGAAAATGCCATTTAATAGTTTATTTCATTCCCCCAGACCCCCCTAGGGAGAGCCCCCCCCACATAATAAATCCCAATTTAACCCCTGTATATATACATATATATATATATATATATATATATATATATATATATATATATATATATATATATATATATATATACACAGGGGTTAAATTGGGATTTATTATGTGGGGGGGGGGGGCTCTCCCTAGGGGGGTGTATATATATATATATATATATTTTGTGTGTATATATATATATGTGTATATATATATGTGTGTATATATATATATATATATATATATATATATATATATATATATATATATATATATATATATATATATATATATATATATATATATATATATATATATATATATTTATTTTGTGTGTGTATGTGTATATATGTGTATATATGTGTATATATGTGTATATATGTGTATATATGTGTATATATGTGTATATATGTATATGTGTATATATGTATATATGTGTATATATGTATATATGTGTATATATGTATATATGTGTATATATATATATATATGTATACTGTTTATATGTATATGTATATGTATATGTGTATATATATATATATAAATATATATATACATACATACATACATACATACATATACATATACATATACATATATGTGTATGTATATATGTGTGTTTGTGTACTGTATATATGTTTATAATACTGTATGGGAACACCTTTATTGTACAGTGTCTATCCATGTTACATATGTTACATGCACCTACTGTAGTAATAACTGTAAATTACGCATGCAACTAACCCTAAACCAACCCTAAACCATAATCCGGTAACACTTTATTTTACAGTGTCCGTGTTACACATGTTACATGTACTTACCATAGTAATAACAGTAAATTAGGCAATATTACATTCAACTAACCCTAATCCTACCCTAACCCTATAGTAAGTACATGTAGTTAATTAATATTAGTCAGTACTTAAATATATAATTACACTGCAACAATGACACCTTAAAGGGTTAGTTCACCCAAAAATGACAATTCTGTCAATAGTGAGCCTACGTGTGACGTACAACACAGATGCGCTGCGCAGTTATAATACGTGAAAAGACTCGAGGCCCAGAGAGAAGGAAATGAATAGTGTAATAAAGTCGTTATTTTTTGTGTTTTTTTTGCGCACAAAAAGTATTCTCGTCACTTAATAAACTTAAGGTTGAGCCACTGTAGTCACTTGGACTATATTAACAATGTCTTTAATACATTTTCTGAGCCAGCAAGTTATAATGCCTTAGAAGCCTATGGAGAAGTGATCCAGCTCTCAGATTTAATCATAAATATCTTAATTTGTAATTTGTGATTTCTTCTGACTTTAAGTACAGTGTAGCAAATGAGCACTAACTGGTTTAAAGTGAGCCTATCCCTATAGAGGCCTATATTTATTAGACAGTGAGGGAGAATAACAGAGATATTGGAGCCTGAATTCAGTATTTTGTCAAACTCATGCTATAATTCTATGGCTTTAAACTGCTGCAGCCAAGTACTTTTTTTGTTTTGCATGCTGATAAACTGAGGGCCTGGGCTTCATACTTCAGAGGTCTGGAGGTCATGTGTCTAAATGATGAGTCGTAGGTTGACCTGCTGTATAATTTAATGCATTTTGGCTGATGTATTACTTCACTTATAAAGCATCTTTTTTTGTTGTTTAACTAAAAGTCGATGTTTATTGTTGAATTGTGAAACTGGCCTCTAATTGCTGACCTTTTAGTGAGTCACACTCATAGCCAGCAGTTATTCTAGTCGTTATTCTTTTCCACTGCTCCCTGACCAAGTCGTTCACATTTCAAGGACTCGGGTCACCATGCAGTATGATGCTGAAAAGGTTTTTAAGCACAATAACATGGTATTTGCTGTCAGAGTAGGCAGGCCAGGCAGCCAGGTTCGTTTCAAGCCCATTAACTGCACTTTTATTCAAAATGTAGAAAGACACATTACTATTAAGATGCATCAAGATGCTTGTGTGAGTGAACTTGACCTTCATCCTCCACGTCCCAGTCAAACAGTCTTCTCAACAGTGATCCAGTCAATTTCCGATGGATAAAAGTCCCAACCTACATTTTCTTGTGATGAATATCCTGTTTCGCTCAGAAGTGTTGTATTACTAAAGTAAATGAATGCCTTTAAATGTTGACTTTACACTAACTTTCTTTAATGGGAATAAATAATTCAAGTGTCTGCTTTTAACCATATTCTTCAAAAACTATGTTTAACCGTAAACTGTGTTTCAAAGCATGTTGGTTGGTATTATGGATTATTTTAGAGCTGTAATCCTAGAATTATTGAGTTGTGTTGTGTTTGACTAGATGCTTTATTTTTGGTGCAAAAACAAAATGCATTAGTTCCTTAATATTTAGTATCGTACACATGGACATGCTCAATCGGACACATTCCGTAGCTGTTTTTAGAGGTGGCATCCATTTCTTTGATTGTCTGGCTGGCTAAATTTGCAAGCGTTTTAAAAGGTACTGGACTTGTACCATAAATGCAAAACAAATGTTTGCCAGTGATTGTTTTTGCTGCTGAAGGCAGTGAGGAAAGGGACTGATTGGATGCCAGAAGAGGAGAACTGGGGGTGGGGACGCTTCCAAGCTGATTTCTCTCACTGCCCTCCAAAACGCTGTGGGAAAAATGGACACAGCTAGAGTCTGGCTTCTGGTCGAAACTGAACTGATGAACGTCAGACCTCAACCCTCCCACACAGTTATTTTGAGTGTGGTTTGTCCAAGAGCACGTCTGAACGCATGAGATTCATCTCATGCTATGTCTACGTTAATACGGCTTTCAAAACGCTCTCCGTCCACACTGGCATTTTCAAGCGTTTTCCAAAAGTTTCTCATTCACATTGAAATGTCTCAGTGTGGACAAAAGGCCAAAACGGAGAGAAAAAGATTTTTTAGACGTTCTATTTCTAGATGATTTCTAGATGGATATAAGCACTGATCTGTGTGTTTTTTTCATAATAATATTGCATGCAAATAAATGGACAATATAAAAAAACACATCTATATAAATTTTGACACTTAATGTATGTTTCTAACTGTAAACAAACTGAAAGACAGGATTTAGATTTTGCCTTTAGAGATTGGCCAAATGCCATGTGAATGCTTTCTTTCTCCAGGGGCGAGCGCTGAGTAATAAGCGTAAAGTTTGCCCTTGTCAGTCCTCTAATTACATTAAATCCTGTGTAATTCCTGGACAGCAAAGAAGGAGCCACTGATGCACAGACAAAATGTGTGTGTGTCTGTGTGTCTGTGTATGTGCATAAATGGTGTAAGCAAGCCCATGGGATGTGTGTCTCTTGGGATGGACGGATGGTCTGGTCACAGCTGTGCAATGTGGTGGTCCACAGGCAGATGCTGGCAAGTACCACTGCAAATGCTGCGTCTGGGTCCAAACTAATATAGTCTAAAACATCTTGAGACACTCGAGACCCCAGGATTCTGCACTTGATCTAACTTTCTTTGTCAAGAATGGTTCTTATGTAAATTCCCTCTAAGAATGCATCTGATCGGGGTCACGTGAAACCAAAACCTAGGGCTGGGCATTGACACAAATGTCACGATTTGATTAGATTCACAAGCTTGCGATTCTTGCGATTTTTAATACATTGGGGCCTATTACATCAGGTACAGTAGGCTACATGGCAAATTTCCTCAAGGAAAAAAATATCTCTCGACTGATGCTGTAAACTACACAGGGAACCCCAGTTGGTACTGTACATCATTATAAATTTAAAGGTTAAAATTAATTGATTTGCAGGCTACTTGCTTTTAAATGGTAAGTTTTTTTTATAATAATAATGTTATAATAATAACATTTTAATGACATAATTGTTTCTACACATTTTTTTTTCAAATATAAACATTTAAATGGTGGCTGTTAAAAACATGACAAATTTATTCAGAAAATACATTCAATATTGAAGAGCAGGTTAAGTAAAATTACAATGAATATGCAATATAGTGCATACTCTCTAGAGAGTTATGTGACTTTGTTTTCAAGCTGTTTTATCACCGTCTTTTGGCAGTTGAAACACTGGTTGAGCGATTACATGTGACATGATACGGATTTCAGTAAGTTGTACTGTATCTTTCAACACCTTCTCGTGTTTATTCTTGTTTAATTTGTGCTGTAACTAGTAGTAAAGTGGAAGTGATGATCAGTTCATGTTCCGTCACTCTACATTAAAGAGTGCCAACACGGTTTTTAATATTTGAATTTCGTAATAAAAATGACAGAATTTGAAAGCTGAGACTTTGTTTCATATCAGAAGTAACAAAGCACAAAGCTTCCGAATCCGTGTATCATTCGTTCAATCGTTTTTTGATTTAATATTGAAAGTAGAAAAATGAGAAAACAGTTCCTTTTTCGATTTTTCATTTTTTCCAAAAAACGAAAAACAAGAATTCAGCTTGATTTTTCGTTTTTCGTTCTGAGGTAGCAAAATTAATAAACAGCTGGAAAATTCGATTTCTACACGTAGGCGGGAATGAAACGCCCCTTTCCTCTGATTTGTCAGCCGAAGATCAAACTGTCCCGTCATCAGTTCTTCCTCAGTTCTGCACTGCAGAATAAGAGTCCTCCGTTGTGTGGATTCTTAACGTGTTTATTGCAACTTTTTCATGTTTTCCATCAACGAGACTAATGAATGGCTCGACACAACCCGTACTGGGGAATAGACTAGACGGGGCTTTCTTCTTTGTAGACCAGAGTTCTCAAGTGCCAGGGGTGTGCTATTTTCATATTTTCCGAACTGTACTTTTTTTATCATGAACCACGCTGAGTTTTATTCCTAAGTGACTATATAATACATTTTACTTCAAATAATCTAAATGTTGACTTTGAAAAGTAGGCGCGTCCGAAGGCTATTCACTCTATTTTGGTTCATTTTTGGTGTGCGCCAGAAAGATGTTCAAGGAGACTGAGACGCACTAAAGTAGAAATCATGTTGTTTTCTTTATTTTTCAAAGGCATGACATTTTGTAGTCATTTTGAATGTACACAAATAAAAATATAAATTTTTACTGTTTCGAATGACAGAGTAACGAATAACGAAGTTATTTCCCCTGCTGAGCAACAAATCCAAGTGATGGCGCCGACGCATCGCTCGCTCTCACAACATAGGCTATTATCAGTTCACTTCTGGCATTGCTAACTTGACATCGCAGCCTGTTCATTATTAAAATAAAACACAGTCAACCAAATATATAAAAAGTTATTCTGCTTAATTTAATTCGTCTGTTGTTGTACAATATAAAGGCTGTGCCGCACAGCAGTTATTCCAAACTCATTTCCCATGCTGTGAAGATGATGATTTAGCCTATACGTGTAGGCCTATATTGGGACTCGACTGAAGTTTAAAGCCTTCTTTACAGTTAGCATCCAAATTTTGCATTGCAAATATGGAAACTTGGGACTGAGATGCGCGAAACCAACGTCGGTACAGTTTCAGTTTCGATTCAAATAGCCTAAATTTGTTTAGGCTTGGCGTTTAAAATAGGCTAAATGTTGTTTATAATAAAGGACACAATAGGCTATTATTATAAGCTATTAGGTTATATTTTTATTATACGTGGCTACTTATTTTTTATTCTTGTTGTTTTCTGAATACCATTCATTTAAGGATTTGACAGGCAAATGTCAAAGGGGAAGTAATGGTAAGGGGAAGTAAAATACGCATAGAAATAGCCTATATGTTATTAATAGTGTTTATAATGTTAATGTTGAATTTTATTTACCGGTCTTTTTCTGAATAGGCTAATAATAAAATGCGTTTGTTTCCCTCTCAACATGACCCAGTGCACTGCGCACAAGCGCACATCTTTGAGATATAAATTAATAAATTTTAATAAAACACAATAAGGCCTACATTATAAAACTCAGAAGAGTATGTATTTTAATATCTCTGTTGTTCTCTGTTCTCCGGTTGTTAGATAGTCAGTCTGAATGACAGTTCATGCGTTTATGTTAATATAGCCTAGGCTTAGGCTATATATTGTCAATGCATTATTCTTTTCTTTTTCTATAAGTGTTAAAAATATTTAATTTACAACTAATTATATTGATTATCTATATCTACATTTATTATTTAAAAAAAATTACTGGGCGATCGAGGGCGACCATGTTAGGCTAACAGCCGTCATTTACCCTGCATACTGAGCTGATGCAAAGCATAAAGTTAGGTGAATTTATATCTACACAGAAGAAAGCCCTGTCTAGTTTATTTCCCAGTACGGGTTGTGTCGAACCATTCGTTAATCTGGTTGTTTGATGAAAAAAAAATTAAATGTAGTTGCAATAAACGCGTTAAGAATCCACACAACGGAGGACTCTTATTCTGCAGTGCAGAACTGAGGAAGAACTGATGACGGGACAGTTTGATCTTCGGCTGACAAATCAGAGGAAAGGGGCGTTTCATTCCCGCCCACGTGTAGAAATCGAATTTTCCAGCTGTTTATTAATTTTGCTACCTCAGAACGAAAAACGAAAAATCAAGCTGAATTCTTGTTTTTCGTTTTTTGGAAAAAATGAAAAATCGAAAAAGGAACTGTTTTCTCATTTTTCTACTTTCAAGATTAAATCAAAAAACGATTGAACGAATGATACACGGATTCTTCCGTAGTGAAAAAAACCTATACCAAAATGTATTTAAAATCCATTTATTTATACATGTATACTAAGTATAATCTATAATCCATAATAACATAATCCATTAACATAACCATATAGTATAGTATCATATAGTATCCATTAACATATTTACTGACGTATTGCTTGAGTCTTACTGCATAATGCACATTTCTTAATATTAATCCTTAAAATGTGTTTTAATATCACTAGTTATTATGTAAGGATAGTACGATCTCTGTATATCAGTCTTTAAATGCAAGATATTTAAAGTGTACCTGAAGTATACTTGCAATAGTTCCACTTTAGCACAATCAAATATACTTAAGTATATCTTTAGTTGAACTTCAGCACTATTTCTGGATTATTAAAGTGCCAAATTAGTTGTTCTAATTTAGCATATTTTAAGTATACCAATTTAGTATACCAAAAGTACAATTATATTAAGTACATGTAAATGTATTTGTAGTATACTTAGCATAAAATACATGTATTTCAAATACATTTTAGTATATTTATTTTTCACTTGGGGTAGTGTGATTTATTGGATGGTAGGTAGTAGGTATACTACAAAACTTTGTTCATTCATTAACTAAAAACAGCATAGACTGAAAGATCGATTTTTGGGATTTCAGAATCGATATCGGTTCTTCAAAACGAGAATCGCTAAAAATAAAAATAAATCAATATTTATAACCCAGCCCTACCAAAACCTTCTTACAGTCGACTAGTTGTTCAGGTGACTAGTTGATTTGGAATCCACTGACTAGTTTATTTTTGAAGTAGTTCTTATGTTTACGGAAGAGCTGAGACACACAGAATCTGTATTACATGTTTTGTTTACTCCATTTCACCACACCCGCGCACACCATAAACATCATGCAGCTGATTCTATAACAACCAACACAACTAATTAACTTCATAATAGTAGCCCCCTTGCTTTTTCCTAGCAGTGTGTAAATAAATGATTTTAATTAATTATGTGAACACAACATTTCCCCGTCCCTCCCAAGAAACTAGACTTATGCATAACTAAGTCCTTGCCAAAACAATTGAACAGTCCAATACATAGTGCCAGGCCTAACTGTCACTCTGTGACAAAGTCCTTTAAGTAGGCAGGGCGGACCCTGGCCCTTACGGGTCGGCCCTCCTCGACCTCAGGCTGCGGCCATTCCAAAACCGCTGGGGAGTTCCCCCTAGCTGAACTTGTGGCACGGCCCAGCCCTGGATCTGACTGGAGGCCAGGGGAAAGCAGATGAGATTGCAGGTCAGGGGCAGGTTGCGGTTGCTGGGGCGCTGGTGACGGTGCAGCCTGAGGAGTATGGGAAGCCTGCTGTGGCCCTGTACATGTCGGCACCAGTGGAGGAGGGGCCGATGGCAGTGGAGCCACCATTTCTTCACCTGGGTTCCGCACTTTCCTCAGTCTTTTAGCATGCCATCGTGATCCGTCACTAAACATGAATGTGGCTGGGCCCAGCTGGCGGTGCACCTGAAAGGGCTGGCTCCAGTAAGAAGCCATCTTATTGCCCCGATGTGGCCTACGTGCTCGAACCCAGTTACCTGCGGTAATAGCAGTGGCCTTGACCCTGTGTTTCCGGTCAAAATACTGCCGCATCCGTTGCTGGTGTCTGTTTACAGCGGCTTTGGTCTGAGCCTGAGAGCTGCCTGCTGTAGGCACTGCCATGCCTTGTGCCTTGAGTCTGTCCAGTGGCAGTTCCATCTCCCGGCCCAGCATGAGGAGTGCTGGAGAGGCCCCAGTTGTTGTGTGTTGGCTGGCCCTGTAGTGCATTAGGGTTTGGTTGAGTGCTGTCTGGAATGTACACCCCTGAGCCAGGTGGGCCCGGACACCATTCTTCAGGCTCTGGTTGAACCGCTCCACACCGCCATTTGCTTGTGGATTGTAGTATGCTGTGCGAATGTGTTTGATTCCCCTATCGCTGAGGAACTGAGAAAAGTCTGCAGAAATGAACTGGGGTCCATTATCTGTCGTGATGGCGCGAGGCATGCCCCAACGCGCGAACAAGACTTCTAGAATGTCTGTGATTACCTGTGTTGTGACAGTTCCAGCCGGAACCACTTCAGGCCATTTCGAATGGAGGTCGTACAGCACCACAAGGAAACGCTGATGATGGGGAATTCCACGGCCATGTATCTCTCCACAGATGTCAAGCTGGAGATGTTCCCATGGGCGTGACGGCCATGAAACCGGCTGCAGAGGGGTTGGCACTGGAATTCTGTGTATGGCATCGATATTGGACTGTAGAGGGGAAATCCCTTTGGCTGACAAGCCGAACCCAACAAAGTCGATGGCTGGGGCAGCAAAGCAGCATTTTTCTGGGTTCAGAGTCAGGTTGAAGAAGGGCCTGAGCCACCCTCTGGAGGTGCTTGTTGTGTGTCTCGATGTCTTGAGCATGAATAACAATGTCATCCAGAAAAAACGCTACCCCAGGGATGCCAGCCAGTATTGTGCTCATCACCTTCTGAAAGCAGCTAGGGGCGGAGCTTAATCCAAAGGCCATTCGAGTGTACCGGAACACCCCAGCATGTGTCACGAAAGCAGTGAGGTCCCTGCTGGCTGGGTGGAGTGGTACCTGCAGATATCCCTGACGTAAGTCAAGCTTTGTGAAGACTGTTGAGCCGTGAAAGTGTGCAGTGAGCTCCTCTGAGGTTGGCAGAGGATATCTGTCTGGAATAACTGCCTTATTCACTAAGCGTAGGTCCACGCATATTCTTATTCCCCCCAATTTTTTTTTTAATGACTAGGTTTGAAATCCAGGGGGCAGCGTTGACTGGTTCAATAATTCCCATGTCCAGGAGTGTCCCAAGTTCGTGGGTGACCTCGTCTCTCAAGGCGAAGGGGATCCTGCGCAGGGGCTGGATGACAGGTGACACGTCCGGGTTCACCAGAGGCCTGTGTGTGAAGGCTGAGAGACAGCCTAGGCCATCGAACAGAGCCGGCCACTTTTGCTGCCAAGTGGAGGTGATATGGTGAATGTCGGAGCCAGCATCATCCCTGAGCGTGAACCCCAGGCCTGTGAACAGGTCCAGGCCTAGAAGGTTGGCTCCCCTCCTCGCAATGTGAAAGGGGAAAGATGGTAGGTGCTTGGAGCCATAGTGAACCGGCACGTGGAGCACACCTAGGATGTCAATCCTGGAGCTGTCATAGCCGCATAGAGCAGTGGCAGGATGTTCTAATGGCAGGTGAGAGAAAAACTTATAGTAAGTACTTGAATTTAGGAGCGATGCAGCCGCACCAGTGTCCATTAATAAGGGTAGGGTTACTTCGGCTAACTGGACGGTACATGTTTTGAAAGCCACCTGACCAGCAGTCACATTTCTGATCTCTGTATAATTGTGCTGAGCTGGTGGAGGTCCAGTGTGTTGTGGGAGAGTGGCCGGGGCTGAACGGCACATCTTGGCAAAATGGTTTTGCTTCAGACAGTTTCTACATTGTTGTCCTTTGGCAGGACAATGCTGTGCCTTAGAATTGTGTGATTTAGAACCACAGTTACCACATACCTCTGCAGTTCGCCTATTGTTCTGTCTCTGCGTGAATTGTACCGGGAAACCTTGCTCTGAACACCGACTGTCGTTGGCGGAGTGCATGCTGGTGTGATAGGCAGGCTGCAACTGCTCTGCAGCTCTGTCCGCGAGGGGGCGCGCGCCCGCTAGTTGAGACGTGCATTCCATGGCTGTCTCGACTTGCAGCGCTATCTCCACAGCTCTGCCTAAAGTCAAATCGTCTGCTTCTAGTAACAGCTTTTCTCTTGTTTTCTCACACGATGTCCCTTCAATGAACTGGTCCCGAAGTATTTGATCTTGCAGAACCCCATAGTCACACAAACGCGCCATGTCTTTTAAGTTCGTCACGTAGCTTCGGACAGACTCACCGGGTCGTTGCAGGCATTTGCGAAGTTTATACCGACGGAGTAAAGTCCTTTGGTGGCCAGTGAAATGGGTCGTCAAGAGGGTAACTGCAGCATCATAGTCGTTGGCCGTCCCAAGATTGCGAAAAATGCGTTGCCCCTCCACGCCCAGACAATGGCGGAGGAGCGCCATTTTCCTCTTGTCGGTAATGTCATCAAAACCTAAAGCGTCCAGGTAGACTGTGAAACTCTCCAGCCAGTTTGCCCATGGAACTGGAGGATCTCCGGGGACGGCAAGAAAGTGTGCAGGTGGGGTAAACCAAATTCAGCCATCCTCGTCGCCAATCTTATGTTTACGGAAGAGCCGAGACAGAATCTGTATTACATGTTTTGTTTACTCCATCTTTTCACCACACCCACGCATGCGCACACCATAAACATCACGCAGCTGATTCTATAACAACCAACACAACTAATTAACTTCATAATAGTAGCCCCCTTGCTTTTTCCTAGCAGTGTGTAAATAAATGATTTTAATTAATTATGTGAACACAACAGTAGTATCTTTTGTTTTTTATATGTCATGTCATTCCACCAACACATAATTATTCGAAATGCATTCGATTGTAACATAGTTTGGATCTGTCGTTCACTTACAGTGTCCAAACAAATCAAGTGCAGCACTGCTGCTTACTGGCTTGCACAGATTAACCTGTAGAGTTTTAAAGGGATACTTCAGGATTTAGCATTAAGCTTTGTATTAGTAGAAAACCTGTAGTATTTTCGAATTACCATGCTTTCCACCCTCATATCCCCCTGAGACAAGAGATTTATGCATTTTTTTGTCTGGAAAAAATCCTCCGATGACGCAAAAATCGTCATTTTGCGTCATCGGAGGATTTTCTGGCCAGAGGCTAAAGACTACAGCCAGTAGATGGCGTTGTACCGCATGTTTTCAGCCCGCCCATAGAGGGTGGGATCTCACTCACAGAATGTACACAGTGTCAGCCGTCTTTCTTTGGAAGCTAAGCTAGCAGGCTCTTGTTCTGTGGAGAAAGCTGAATAGTAGGAGAAAGCTGAGAAAGTAGGGGTTACATCATCCTTTTCCCGGACTTGTCCGGCGGGCGAGATCGTTCAAAATGTTCGGGATTCGGCTTTTGCTTTCTGCGGTCGCCATTCATTGTTTACATGCACACCTCTTGTTTCAATCTAACTGAATTCATTCCGATTGGTGAATCTGAATGTAGTGTTTACATGAACGCTAAACAAGTGATCGGTTGATGTGCGTTTTACCATTGCTAAGAAAATTCCTGCTCCTCCGTGAGCGATGCGAGACCCGGCGCGTCTCAGTATGTAATGACGCCACCGGCCTCGCGCCGTTCTCCCGCGGCCGTCAGCCTCGTCCTGCTCGCCACAGTAAACATAATGAATGGATGGCGACTGTAGAACGCAAAAGCCGAATCCCGGACATTTTGGGCGAACTCTAAATCCCTGGCAAACTCATCACGTAGGCTAGGCTTTTTGTTTTCAACTGCGCTCCCTTACCGGTAGGCGTGGCCTCCTAAGGCAGCGAAGCAAGTGCATTCTGGGAGTTGTTGTCTTTTATCCACATAAGCCAAAAATACATTTTCTGGCTTTTCTCAGTCTAGAAAGCTCCAAATTAAAAAATTTCTTCACATTTCTTCCACTTAAATGACCTATTTTAAATACACATTCATCTTCCCAGAGGTGAAGTATCCCTTTAAGCATTTGCTGTCACGATTTTACGCTGTGATGAATTTTAATACAAATTAACAGGTTCATGAACAAAATCTCTTTACTTGACACACAGAGACATCTTTCATTATCACGTCCATTCAGATTCAATTATTGCAAAGAAATGGAAAGCCTGAGCGTTAGTTGCCCTAGTCTTTCTCCAGCCATAGTATGTCTTTAGTGGGTTCATCCTTAAATGGACAATCTCATAGGCCATTAAGCACAGAGCGGTATGTGGTGCCTGATGGATGGGGGTGGCTTGTAGAGAAAAAGAAGGCCAGGCTCTATCTAATGAAGTATTACTGGAAAGCTGCTGGCCACAGGCCTCAGTGGTAATGGTGCAGTTTGCCCATTTATTAAACCCAAAAACTCTCTTGCCCAAAATTACTCAGGGGCTTTACACGTCAACCCTCCATATGCAGGTATGGCTAAAGTGGATAGCTGAGCTGATATAGTAAGTTGTACTGTTCAGTGCAGGGCAAATTATGTTAAAATTTGAGATTGAATCATGTGTGTGTTGTTCACAAACACTAAAGGCAACTTGAATCCAAATTTCGGTCCTCTACAGTTTAGGTCCTCAGTGTTTTCTGTAGATTCAGAAGCATTGGAGCACCACTGTCTGAAGTGCAGAAAACATACAGTGTGATCAGTAAAGTCCGATTCACAAGCAATTTACTCTTTTGAGCCAGATATTTTTAGTGAGTCAAAACATACAGTGTGACTAGCATAGGTCAGTTCATGAACATATGACTCTTTATACCTTTTTTTTTTTTTTTTTTTTTTTTTTTTTTTTGTGATTCAAAAACAATATAACTTGACCAGCATTGTCTAATTCACAAACAAATGACTCTTTTGAGCTGGGTCTTTTCAGTGTTTCAAAAGCATACTTGACCAGTGTAGTCCGTTTCAAGAACAAATGACCCGTAAGAACTGAATCTTCTAATGAATCGTTAAAAAAGAAAAACAAACTAACAAGTTGCAGAATCCTTCACTGAATGAACATCTGTCACACTTAATTAACTGCAAGTTATAATTCTTATCAGAGACATTAAGTTTGTTTGGTGGATCAGACTTTTCATTTTCCACTTTTTTTCAGTCATCCTCACTGTATAAATGAGATTGAAGACCACTGAGATTGGATTCAGGTGAATTCTGATGTTAGTCTTAACGTCTCCTCCACTTCTGCCTTGAGAAATGGTCTGCCATTCAGATGCCCCCTTTGCTCATATTGATTTGATGACTACAGATAAAGTAATGGCAGGATGCCTGCAGTTTCTTGGGCTTTGGCCAAGGACACAGAACACCAACAGTTTTCATCATCACAAAGCTCTCGGCATACTGCATCGCACAACTGGGAGGGAGAAGTTCTGAGCAAAAGCACTGAACCATAAGCTAAACATATCGCCTGTCTCACTGTCTATAATTACACAAAATAGTGGGATGAATAATTGCAGAGACGCCTTGTAGATGGGCTTCTGACAACATTTAACAAAGTCCTGAAAAGGCGGACAGGCTGGTTCTATGTAGTTCTTATGTGAGCAGGCTGTATTAAACAGAGGAGTAAAGTCCTGAGGGTGCGTTTGAGGCTGAGAACCTCTAACCTTTATTATTACTGACACGGATCAAGTTTTTGGCCAGATTATGCCCCACATGAACAGATTTTCTTCAGTTTGGCATGACTGATATGTGAAATGAAACAGGCAGTGGTTCTGCTGGTAGATGAAGGTTGTCTGTTTCTGTAATCTAATAGAAGTGATTGTTATTTTATTACTGAATGTGTCCTGGATCATTCCAGACCATAAGATTCTTCACAAAGAGATTGGGTGCATACTTCATATTAATTCTCCTTCATATTCCAGATGCCTAAATGGCAATTATATGGTGTTTTGGTTTGCCTTGTTTTCTTCATCAGTGAGAACACTTTAGATAAGATTAACTGTAATGGCAACTTTCTGGAGCCATCAGTGACCCATTAGAACAATTGTAAAGCATTTTTTGCTCTATTCCTGATCTAATCAAAGTTACTGCAGTATCTAAAGTGATTATAATACAATAATATTCATCTGACCAAAGATTACATTGATAGTTGATCTCCATGAGAAAGCACATTCTGCGTTGAAACGGAAGTAGCTGCAGAACTTTCTTCTATATTGTGATGAACATTCAAGTTAAATATATTGTCAAAAAAGAAAAATTGTTCTATCCTTTGGTTGTTGATTGGATGGAGGCAGATCTGAATGTGAGCTTGCTGCTGATTATAAGTAAGGGGTGGGGTTTAAGCTGACTAAATGATTGGAGAAATCCTGCACATGTCACCAAAGAGAAGTCTGTCATTTCACCGGAAGATCAAGTTATGATATTTTGTTTAAAAAGTATGAGGTAAAAAAAAAAAAATGCATGGATGAAAAATGCACAAAAAGATTAAAAACATTCATTTAGAAATAAGTTAAAATTCCATTTCATGCCATCTTTAAAGCCCCTGTGAACTGTGATATATTGTTGCATTTCCTATTGAAACTGGAAGTTGATCCAGTAATTAAAGAAGATCTTAACCCTTTATTCAAAAGGCCACTAACGTTTAGTTTACCTCACACTGATTCCAAACCAGGGCAGTGTCCGAAACTGAAAAACAACAAGGCACGTCCAAATCCACTGATCGTGTCACATGCTGTCTAGTGAGATACCTTCATTTGATTGATTTTTGAAGGCAACATTATCCCAACATTCGGTGCATTTGATTCTGTGACAGTTAAGCTAAAATAAAAAAAATAAAAATGGCATCTGAAAGTTGAGGTTGGTGGTCAGTTTGTGTGTAAATATTTCTGAAGCATTTTTTGAACCAACTTTTGATTTCATTTCTAGTGAGAAATAATTTTTGAAGTAGTTAAATATTTGCTTAGTCATCACTAAAGCTCTCTCTGTTATGCTGGTTACGCTTTTCAGAAGCCTGTTTGAAATCAGTTTCAGGTGGTACTTTTGTATGCTGCTTATGAATTCATTGCCTGATAGGGCAGCTAGGCAACAAGTCGGACACAGCCAGGCCTTCATTTACCTCGATGGGAAGAATAGTTCATTTGAGGCAGTTGGTATCGATAATTTAGGATGGAGGGGTCATTTGTTTACACTTTATTTTGATAGTCCACTTTAGACATTCTACTAACTATAAGTAACTTTGCAACATGTCAACTAACTCTCATTAGAGGATTAGTAGACTGATAGGTTAGGGTTAGTAGAATAAGTTGACAAACTTGCAAAGTTATTTATAGTCGGTAGAATGTCTGTTGGGGTAGCAAAATAAAGTGTTACCAGTCATTCTTGTTTAGACAAAAACTGTGTTATTTAAGCTTCGGTGTAGTTTAAATCACCCCCTTTTGAGGTTGGAATACCTGGAATATTAATGTGTTAAAATTTTTAAACCACTAACAAGGTTACTATATTGCTAAATCCTTTTTCTCAGAAACTGCAGCAGTTAGTTGGGCTCTATAATATCTCTCTCAGTTTCCAAAATGTACTCCGTGCCCTATCAGGTAGACTGAAGACAAAAGGTGAGATAACAGCAATTAGTAAGCTAGAAAACAGTGAATGTCTAAGTCTAAGTCTCTTTCACAGCATTATTACAGATTCTGCCCTCGTCCCACAGACACAGTGTTCTGAGCCCCAAACATCACAACAGTGCTTTTACGTTTAAACACGGGTATCATGCAGATAAGGCTTAACAATCACCGGTGGCGACCTGTTGCCCCTTAGCCTCTTCGTGTGAAATAAATGAGCAAGCCTCAAATTTACTAGATCATTGCTTCTCAGATGAATGAATCAGAATTATACATGCTCCCCTGTGGTTGTTTGGATCTGCCGTCTACATAAATATTATTTATGTGCTCGGGCACTGAACTCTTCTGCTCTGTTGACTCTCCCTCACGCAGGGGAGCTCTATTGATTTCTGCCTGTCCTTTCTGCCTGCATTTTGAACTGTATGAATTAGCATTTCTCCTCCACTCTCTGTTTTATCTGCACACACCGTTTTGATGTGGAAATACCCCAAGGACAAGAAGCACCAATAAATGCAACATCAATAAATGGTCACGTTTTGCGTTATTCCGTTAAGGTGCGCACAAAGAAAACAATTATGCGGCGACAAAGAATGAAGGGAAAGCTGTAACGAGTGAAATGTAGAGTTCATTCAACCCAACGCTGTGTCATTTCTTCCACTGTGAATGGACAGTTTGGCCCATTGTGACGCTGACAACCTGGAAAATGGATTCTCTCGCTCTTGCCGCCGTGATTAAATAGCGCTTGATAAGATTGCTGTGAGGATGGTCATTTTTCTGCTGCCCTTTTGAGAAAGATTGTTATGGGAGTGGAGAGATCTAAACCCTTGTTTCTCTTTCTTTGATAGAGGGCAAATGTAAATGTCAGTTATGTCAAGCAGCGGAAAGGTCTAGAAGCCAGGGAGAAACTGCTAAATGAGTTCTGACAGCAGAGGAGGGCCTGAAAATTCAGCCAAGGAACGCAAATACACCAGAACATCATGTGCAGCCCAAAAGTGTTCATCATTTCAGCTCTTATGCTCTGTTATTAACTCTGTTCCAAAACCTAGTGAGTTGCCTATTGGCATTTAAGGCCAACATACATAAGCGTTCAATAATTTGCGTTCAGTATGTTTAAAAAAATAAGTAAGGTTGCATTAGATTGATCATAAAAGACATACATTATGCTGTAATTTCTATTTAAAGGAGAACTTGGTAACTTTTTTAACTTAATAAAACTGTCTAGAAATCATTTGGATGGTTAAACAACCTGTTCTGGTGATATTGGTGACTTTCCCCGCTCCCCCCAGCGTTCCCAGGCGGAAAACCAACCTTGCAACTTGGGGACTACCATCCCGGCAAGATAGAAATTGGAAGTCTCGTGAGAAGCGAGAACGAGAACGAGCGCGAAACACGAATTGCTTTACGGCAATTCGACATAAACACACACGCATGTATGATGTATTACCAGATTACCCACCTCGTTAGACATAGCTCCACACGATATAGTTGGCTTGCTCCGATCAAAACAAACGCACATGAGCAGCGGTAGAGAGGGGGAGGAGGCCGCCGCAAGTGTGAAAATATAGTTGTGAAATATACGCCCCCCCACAGCTGTAGGGGGAGCTCGTGGGGAAAACATGTGACAACAAAAGGGAAAATCATCGAAGAAGTGACTAGAGTTCGCTAGAGTTGCCGAGTTCTCCTTTAAAGTAAATGCTGTTCTTTTGAACTTTGTACTTATCAAAGAATCCAGAAACAAATGCATCAACAGTAGCACAACTGTTTAAAAAAAAAAGAAGAACTGTTTCCTGTGCAGCAAATCAGCATATTAGAATGATTTCTGAAGTATCATGTGACACTGAAGACTAAAAATGTAGCTTTGCCATCACCGAAATAAATTACATTTTAAAATACACTCACCTAAAGGATTATTAGGAACACCTGTTCAATTTCTCATTAATGCAATTATCTAATCAACCAATCACATGGCAGTTGCTTCAATGCATTTAGGGGTGTGGTCCTGGTCAAGACAATCTCCTGAACTCCAAACTGAATGTCAGAATGGGAAAGAAAGGTGATTTAAGCAATTTTGTGCGTGGCATGGTTGTTGGTGCCAGACGGGCCGGTCTGAGTATTTCACAATCTGCTAAGTTACTGGGATTTTCACGCACAACCATTTCTAGGGTTTACAAAGAATGGTGTGAAAAGAGAAAAACATCCAGTATGCGGCAGTCCTGTGGGCGAAAATGCCTTGTTGATGCTAGAGGTCAGAGGAGAATGGGCCGAATGATTCAAGCTGATAGAAGTGCAACTTTGACTGAAATAACCACTTGTTACAACCGAGGTATGCAGCAAAGCATTTGTGAAGCCACAACACACACAACCTTAAGGCGGATGGGCTACAACAGCAGAAGACCCCACCGGGTACCACTCATCTCCACTACAAATAGGAAAAAGAGGCTACAATTTGCACAAGCTCACCAAAATTGGACAGTTGAAGACTGGAAAAATATTGCCTGCTCTGATGAGTCTCGATTTCTGTTGAGACATTCAGATGGTAGAGTCAGAATTTGGCGTAAACAGAATGAGAACATGGATCCATCATGCCTTGTTACCACTGTGCAGGCTGGTGGTGGTGGTGTAATGGTGTGGGGGATGTTTTCTTGGCACACTTTAGGCCCCTTAGTGCCAATTGGGCATCGTTTAAATGTCACGGCCTACCTGAGCATTGTTTCTGACCATGTCCATCCCTTTATGACCACCATGTACCCATACTCTGATGGCTACTTTCAGCAGGATAATGCACCATGTCACAAAGCTCGAATCATTTCAAATTGGTTTCTTGAACATGACAATGAGTTCACTGTACTAAAATAGCCCCCACAGTCACCAGATCTCAACCCAATAGAGCATCTTTGGGATGTGGTGGAACGGGAGCTTCGTGCCCTGGATGTGCATCCCACAAATCTCCATCAACTGCAAGATGCTATCCTATCAATATGGGCCAACATTTCTAAAGAATGCTTTCAGCACCTTGTTGAATCAATGCCACGTAGAATTAAGGCAGTTCTGAAGGCGAAAGGGGGTCAAACACAGTATTAGTATGGTGTTCCTAATAATCCTTTAGGTGAGTGTATATTAACATAGAAAACAGTTAATATTTAATAATTAATATTTCATAATATTACAGTTTTTACTGTTTTTTGCTCAAATAAATGCAGACTTGGTGAGAAGCATAGGAGACGAAACCAAACATTTTGAACAGTAGTTTTTAAATCAACAGTGGTGTCGTAAATGTTGTTTTATGTGTGATGAAATTGGTTTCAGCTGGTAATTAGTTGATTTGACTGAATTTAGGTGATTGGCTGTTTTAACCGGCTGTTTAAATCTGCCATATTGAGTGAGCAGCTCTATAAGATGTGATTTATAGCATACTCAATGTGTCAGTCAATGTGAAGAGCAGGACTTATTTCTAGATTTGCTATTGCAGAGTTCCTTAATACACAACAATTATCATTGAAATAAGCAAAGGAAATAACATATTAAACAAATAAGTAAATACATAATCTTCCCTTATTTTAGTCATTAGGCTTATTATGAACGAATACTAAGCTCATAGAGACACCGTCAACAGTTTTGAAGAAAACTTATTAGACTTGGTTGAACTAATTACTCAATTAAATTGAATGGATGACTGCTCTTGGAGGGATTCGAATCCTTTATCAGGATCGCACACCTACTGGAAATATCATTCAGATATTTATCTTATTTCCTAATTGCTTGTTATATTTAATGAGAATATGTGATGCTCAGCCTATCATATCATATGGTCATCAGACATGCTGGAGCTTGTCATGAAACATCTTGACAGCTGCACCTGAGGTGCCATATGTACTCTATTTTTCCACTATGGGAGACGATGTACCTGAGAGAAAGATGTTTAACATGCTGCCTCTCTAACAGACCTTTGAGGCCAACCCAAAAAAAAAAAAAAAATGCTATCACCCCTGCCAGACTTATCTAGTACGATGCGGTAATTCCTGCAGAAAGGAACAGGGACAGTGTTAGGACCTATTTAATTCATTTATTCATGAGAGTAATTGAAATATTAACACGGGCGGCAGACGGCGGAGGCTTGGCGCTGGGACCCGAGTCTGCTCGACACCCTGCTCTGAATATTTTATTTAGATGCTCCGCTCCTGGCTTCACAGCACAGGTTAATCTATTCACCATTCCGACACGCATGGGACCCTTGTACTGCAGTCATTAAAGTCCCACACAAGATGTCTAATAATGATCCTTATTAGCGCAATACAAGAAACGACTTTTCCAAAATTTACATTTTCTTCCTTGTTTTGTATCTAATTGAAAAGAGGACTAATTTCCCTCCCTAATAACGATGGGATAAAACTCACGTTGAAGCTAAATGATTAGTCTTCTGAATAGTAGAGTAGGAGGGCTTTTGGTTGGGAGGGATTTTGGGTGATGTATTATGAGCAAGCTCATTGCAGTGTGCATGCCCACACATTCGGCTAATTTTACCCAAGTGTGTGTGAGGCTTTCGGTAAAAACACACGCACCAGCCAGATTTTATTCTGTATGTAAATGGCTGTCTTGGGTCTTTCATGAACGTGGATGTGTAGATATCTGGAATAAGGGTTGGATCAAATGGAGATGCACAGGGGGAGTTTACTAAGATGCTCTCTTGCCATGTGCTCCTGCTGTCACATGTCGTTGCCACGGCAGCAGCGAGGAAAACACCCCCCCACTGGGATGCGAGGCCTGCGCCGAGGCGTCGGGCTGGCACTCTTTCTCTCTCCTCTGGCTTTATCAAAGGGAAATACTGAAACACAGGGAGATGGAGCTGCCACTAACCATCAGAGTAGCAGCCGTGCCACATTAAAAAGGGAGACTGCATACATGTCTGCAGGAAAACTGGGTTTTTGGGCCAGGGAGGGGACGGGACACTTTGCTGTATGTGTTTGTCTGTGTGTAATGCATCACCGTGGCCCATGTGACTCCTCAGGTCTGATAGAATCCGTAGGGCCTGTGGACATGTTCCTACAGGAGTCACGGTTCACACTCTGTTTTCTTGCCTCCCTCCCCCACAGAGCGTCACAGCTCGTGCATGTCCGTAACCATGTGTTTTACGCTGTGTGTGCTCTTTGACTTCAGTTGACATGGGTGGCTTTTGCCCAGAGCCTGATTTTTTTGTTTGTTTGTATCTATTTGAAGCTAAATAAATTTGTTTTAAACTCAATTCAGACTGAATGTTTTGTACAAGTCTTGGGCTTGCTGTTCGAAAAGATGTAAAAGCAAATGCCTCTATCTGTGCAAGCTTAATTTCATGCATTGTTGCATTTCGAAATGTCAGAACGCATTAGTACAATGCAAGTATTTCATTCAAGGGGTGTTTTAGCAGGTATTGACACAACTGACTAAAGAATATTGCATGATGGGAAAAACACATAATTTACCATTTATTAATTTAGCTGATATTTACAATCGAGAAAATAAATTAAGAGTCTACAATATTGTTGTTATCATTATTTAAAAGACTGAAGTAAAAAAAATTAAGTGATTTGTTTTTTTTTTGAATTTTCATACAGTATGCATATTGTTCTTCTGTGGTCAGATGTTGCACCAGTTTGAATAGAATCATTCTGAGCAAGTTAGTTAATCTGTCATTATGTTTGTAATTGACTCTCCTTAAAGGAATAGTTCACCCAAAAATGAAAATTCTGTCATCATTTACTCTCCCTCAAGTTGTTCCAAACCTGTATGACTTTCTTTCTTCTGCTGAACACAAAAGAAGATATTTTGAAGAAAGTCGGTAACCAAATGACTGATGGACCCCATTGACTTCCATAGTAGGAAAAAAAAATACTATGGATGTCAATGGGGACCAGCAACTGTTTAATTACCAACCTTCTTTAAAGTATCTTCTTTTGTGTTTAGCAGAAGAAAGGAAATCATACAGGTTTGGAACAACTTGAGGGAGAGTAAATGATGACAGAATTTTCATTTTTGGGTGAACTATCCCTTTAAATTGCTATAACTACTATACTTAAAATAACACAAACGCAAACCAGTTTATTAATGTTGGAGTAAATGGAGAGTATAAAGGGTCCTAAATACAGGCTGGGATCTTCACCGTTGGTGACCACATCTCTGGTAAAGGTTAGATAGAATTAAAGACGCCACAGGAGCCTGTAAAGACCAGGCAATTAGTCAGCATGCCCTTTTCACATCGGCAAAACAAGCTGAATTTACACCCAATGCTGCAGGTCTGTGTTGTTGCATGAAACTTAAGGTAGGGACAGTTGACAAAAATGTCCAAACTGTATAAACAACCGCAATGAGATGATCAAAGAAGTCTACCTTTATCAACTTTATCTATAGTGATTCATCTGATTTCATTACATTATTTCGGTTTCAGACTGGTGAGCCTTGTTAGTGATATTATTTAATATTAAATTGTCACTATGCAGAAGCTTTCCTGCTGATGTGAAATTTAGTAAAAGCAGGAATAGGAGAAAATGTCTGGATAAGACGCGAGACAACTGGCAGAAACTGGCTATAGCAACTGCAGGGCAGGACTATGTTAATAAGAAGACTCGCATACTGAAGTTCATAATGCCCTTGGTATAGTACAGTGATTTTTGAACTCTGCTAGTGACCTATTGATACTAATATGTTCCTTTGATCTCAAGAGCATACAAAAAATCTTTGATTTGCTGCTTTCTGAAGTGTGTATAATGTATGCTAGTTCAAAATGAGCAATGTGCAGTGCAGACTGTTGCAAGGATTTAAAAAATAGTTTTTCTTCCAAGCAGCATTTAATTGTATGTACAGATACACTAGCGTTCAAAAGTTTGGGGTCCTTAAGACTTTTAAATGTTTTTGGAAGAAGTCTCTTATGCTCACTGAGGCTGATCAAAAAAAATCCAGCAATATTGCGAAATATTATGACAAGTGTGCCTTGCAGCATTCCAGCATTCATAACACAGCATGCTTGTTTTCAGCAGGGGCTATCTGGAACTTCAGTGAAGCTGACCTTGAAGCATTATTTTAGACTCTTATAAAGCTTTATGGCTTCCATCTAGCAGGCACGTTTACCCGGAAATGACCATTGTTCTCAGGTTCCTTTGCAGATGGTGACCATTTCACAGATAGCAGCAACTGCAATCACCATCCCCAAAAAGCTGGAAACCAGCAACCCACAAGAGGTAGAAGATACAACATTTTGTATCTGCTCCAATCTAATTCACTGTGATGTGGTTGTCTTTTTCTTCTGTTGAGCTAAATATTGTGCTCCTGGGTTCTCCCCAAAGGGTGAGTGATTAATGGCACAGGAGAATGGGGAATGTTATCTTGCGGCTAGTTCAATGTCTTGATCGGATAGCTCCATTCATTTGGAGCCCTATTCACTCACGGTACTGTATATTTATTTTTAGTCCAATTCGCACAAATCTTCTGCCTTAGTTCCGCTGCCCGTGTGTGCTTTATAATATAAATACAGCACCCTTCTCCTGCCTGAAGCAGTTTCCTTTCTTAGGAAAGCCCTTTCTTTTCTAAATAGCCCTGCTTGATGACTGCACCTCCAGTTCCGGTTTCGTATTAGCTAATGTGATCTTACATTTTGTCAGTATATTATTCTCGGTGGACTTTATTTCAAGAACGTGTGCTCAGCACTTGGATATTCTTTGGCACAAAAGCATAATACAATTACCGGTAGTAAACTACACTGTACAATGTAAATATGTGCAGTTACATAAAGGAGTCATCTCTAACCTGTATATAACCTTTATTATCTAACGTTTTATTGGTGCCAATGGCTGATATAAAGCTGATATTTGTGATTTGCTCTTTTTAATTTAAAGATGGCAAATAACACATACATAAAACTTTATTGCAGCAATTATGTATTTTACATATTTACTAAATGATTCATTGGAAAATATATCAATACGCAAAAAATAAATTAAACTTGATAAAAAAGAAATCTGTAAAATAAGCAGATTTATACGGAGCCCTGCATGTGACATGTGGGAAAAATATGTATTTCATGGCTATTAACAATTCATTCCCACCTCTAATACGTCAGCACAATTTACTGATTTGTTCCCTCGTTTAAAGTAAACTGTGTGCATGAAATAATAATTAGTTCCCTCGTTTTACTAAATTGTGTACACAATATATTAATTAGTTCCCTCGTTTTACTAAATCGTGTGCACAATATAATAATAAGTTTTACTAAATCGAGGGAACTAAATATATTGTGCGTGCAATTTTGTAAAACGAGGAAACTAATTGTTCTATTGTGCACACGATTTTGTAAAACAAGGAAACTAATTATTATATTGTGCCCACAATTTAGTAAAAGGGGGGAACATAATTATAATATTGTGTGCACAGTTTACTTAAAATGAGGGAGCAGGGGCCACAATATACATATTTTCCTCCATTTCATGTGCAGGGCTCCATATATTTACACTTTAGATAGAAACTTCTTGATTGTGTAATCCTATATCAATATTTTTCACAAATAAAGAGGTAGTTAAAAACATGAATAAAAAAGGGGGGTGGGAGGGGGTGCGGCTGTAGCCAACAATGAACTCAGTAATCTGGTAAATCTGTGTGCACTGACTAAAAATTGTCCGATATATCGGCAACCCCTGATACACACACACACACACGACCTTATACTGCGTTCATGTCATGCTGTAACCGTAATTACGAGATGGCAAACTGTGACGTTCTACCCAGAGCTGTTCACGTCCTCAGACTCGGACTTATGCCTTTCTGTCAACACTATAAATTCCGAAATGAATCTGCAGCAGAATCTACAGGTGGTACAACTAGAGCTCTGTAAGTTATGTTCATTGTGATGTTTTGTGCTTTGAGACATGAGGTAATTTAACTCCGTCTCTCGCCTTGTAACGATTTGCAGACTCTGCTGTGTGCGTTCATGTGTTTTGAAGGAGGCGTGACTTTGAAATGCTCTCTGAAGGCAGGGTGGAATCTCATGCTTTCAAAGTTATCTTGCTATTGCTAGCCTCTCTGAAATCGCCTACCTTACCTTTAAGTGATTTCATGGGTTACTCCGATTTTTATACAATCTACAATATAAAGTATATACTGTACAATGGAAACAGATTTGCATTGCATTTATTTAACGTACTGTCTAGTCGCTTTGTTCACGTTGTCTTGACAAATTTGCAATTAATTACTAATTATTATCACAGCGAGCTGAATCCAGTCATGAATGACAGGACAGAGCTCAGAATTACGTTCACCTATGTTTGCAATTCCCCAGCCCAGGACCCCTGACTCCTGCAGTGAAAAGTAGGACACAGAGACCCACCTGATCATATGCCAGTGTGCAGGGCAGAGCGGTTCCACACGAGTGCATCATGAGACAGGAAGCTCTGCTGACACTTGCGCAGAGAAGAGAGAGCGCTCTGCTGCCGGAGTAGCTTTTAGATCCGAGGATTGCTGAAGGACTTTAAGATTTCATAGTAAGTTGTTATTGCTGTAGCCCCGAGTGTCTCTCTCACTGACTTATTCATTACGGATAACCAAAACAAGCACTGGGGAGTTCTGGCCCTCTCTTTTCTTTTTGGAAACTGGTGACTTCTTCAAGGCTCAAATGAAAACTTTTTATTCACCTATTGGGTTTTGCACACAAAGGAGTTGTGTGGGTCTGCTGACCAAGTAGTATTTGTCCAATATGAGCTGAGGCTAATATAAAGTTAGACGGCAAATATTTCAAGATATCTTCGGGGAGTATTGAAAGTAGAAACTCTTTGCAGCCTATTTCTGTTTTTGAAATCTATTTTCTCTCTCTCTCTCTCTCTCTCTCTCTCTCTCTCTCTCTCTCTCTCTCTCTCTCTCTCTCTCTCTCTCTCTCTCTCTCTCTCTCTCTCTCTCTCTCTCTCTCTCTCTCTCTCTCTCTCTCTCTCTCTCTCTCTCTCTCTCTCTTTGACTGCCTCTCACTCTCTGTCTGTCTCTCGTATCTGCAGACTTTTTTTGTGCTGATTTTAGGTGAAAATCTGTGGAATTCTGCAGATTGGATTTAATGAATTTGTGTTGTAATGACCGGCATTCCAATTCTGTGGAGCTTCCTTCAGAATTTCGCAGGCGCAGATTCCATGAGGTTCTGGTGATTAGTGATACTGCAGCTCTGTGGGGCTTGGCTCATCTGTGGAATGGTTTTCATTATGCAGAGTGAGTTTTGAGGATGGGGTCACACAAATGTCCATTAGAGCAGCATCAGACCTGCTGGAGAACCACTATGGAGGACTTAAAAATCAAATGAAGAAATTAATGTATTAATTCAAAACTAAAAATGTAAATGAATAAATATCTTTACAAACTTAGAAATAAATGGACATCGACTATATTTAATTTATTACTTTTTTTTTGGAATTATTCATTCATAATTGATTTTCAGACTTCTGCCAAGACATTTTCTGTTAATTTTAGCCCTTAAACAGAACACACAATACAATGTGTAATTCAAAATATGGTGGAAAATGCCTATGAAAAATCAATGTGGAAAATTTCTTCTTATTAATACAGAACACTGGACCTTTTATAACAGATTTTTTTTTTAATGTTTTGTTTTACTGCAGAGTCCCATGATGGAAGTCATTGAGACTTAAGCGGTCATGAATAATACAAGTCAAAGCTCAAATTGTTTGTTGATGACAAACTATCATAGCTGTAGAATATTAAATCTATATACTGGTAGGAATTTGACAACGATATTTGGATTATCGGATCTTCTCACGTGACATTGCAGTGTTGTGTCATCATGAAAGTTTAATCTCTTTTTAACCTTGTCAATTTAAACTTTCAAGTGCTGTAAAACACAAAAGAGAACTCAGTTTGGTTCTCGTAAGCTGTTCTGATAGGTGGTTTTCTATGCGCAGACACCTGAAGCGCATACACGGAAAGCCGCCCAAGTATAAACAAGTATTGTGTTTAAACAGTCAAACACTCACAAAGTTACTTCAAAATGCCATGTCTTGATGATTATTAATGTGAACAGTTGGTTATGTTTTAAGTGAATGTAAAACAGTTGGGGGAAAATCAGATGCATGTCATTTTTCTGGATCTGTGTGTTAGGTCTTAAAGTGACCTAACAAACTTGAACACTCTATATTCAATTTTCTTCTATTGTATTTCATTTTCCTATTGCTTGTAATTAGTTTCTTTGTTCCCATTTGTCTTAAGTATATTTGTGAACTTTTTACTTAGATTAGGCTAGTATTGTGTACAATGTCATCCAAGATTTTGACATCGTAACAACCTTATTTTCATATATCTCCGTCACAAAATATCCGACTCCTAGTCTTCCTGTAGCTCAACAGAGTATGCTGCTTACTACAGCATTTGATTTTCAGGGAAGTGCTAATGTATATAAATGAATTGTAAGTTTTTAAGCATGTTTCTATGTTTTTAAACATGTTTCTATGTGAATTCTAAGAGATTACTTTGCCTGTTTTTTAAAAGGTTCAAAAGTCTGATTGCTTTGTAAAGTAACAGCACACCTCTAAGCAGAATGAATTTGATTTAATGTATCAGCAGCATGTCTGTAGCACAAATGGTATGGGACTTGAGGTTAGGGGTCAATTAAAATCGCTATCCATAAGTATGAATGAGCACCTAGTTAGTATGAAGGATTCAAAGATTGAAAGTCAAAGTCAGACTCCTCTTTGTATTACTGGGAAGGCTATTTGGCTCCATCCCATAAAACAGATGAGGCCAGTCTAATTAAGGTCAAATTAAGGATGTGCCTTAAACCAAATCCAGCAACTGATAAACATCAGTCAGTCAGTGTGACTTGAAGGTGGGGTCCTCAACTGTGGGCTGACTCATTTCTTGAATAAAGAGTTAGTACTAGAAAGAGAGATGTTTGGGCAGCATTGTTTTTTTTTTTTTTTTTTTTCGTCCTCTGTACGACCTCTGTAGGAACTCCAAATAAATGGAGCCCAGTGAGGTTGTTCATTTGATGTTTTGTGCGTCTGGAGTCTTGCCTGCAACCATTTCGATTATGACGGTCACAAAAACAGGCAGTTGTGGTTGCTGTGTTTGTGAAAAACTTCACATTGATATGCAGAACTCTTTTGCTTAGTATTTAGAGAGTACTGTAGGTATGACTTTACAGATTTTGACAACATAGAACAAAAGACCATGCATACTTTATGACCTCACAGATACAGGAATTAGAGAAAGAACCAGATTTTTATGGATCCAAATAGAAAATGAGAGATGTTTGCATGCAAAAGTTCTTGTCACAGTGCTAGAATGTTGTGAATCTTTTTTTTGTGAGGTTGCCTGAGAGGTTACTTACTGATTTAAGTTAAGAGGCTAATGATGTTCTGGTCTCTAGATGCAGCTCAATAGAGATGCGCGGTTGGCGGTTACAGCCGCGGACTCCGCGGATAAACCGCGGATTGGGCGGATGACGTGACGAAAAATAATATTTTAATTCAATTCGGGCGGGTGGCGGGCGGTTAAACCAATCAAATGAAAAATATTATGTATATAGCAATCAGCGGATGGCGGGCGGGTGCGGTTTTGAAAATTGGTCAAAAACGTTGGTGCGGATGGATGGCGGACGGATGATGAGTTTTGTGATGCGGTTGCGGATGAAATAATAGCCCATCCGCGCATCTCTACAGCTCAAGTACTTCCTTAAGTGTAAGTCAAGGGGATTTTTGCCTGTTTTAACATCCCCCAGATTGTGGGATAACTATGAAAAGTAATATCACACCTCTCTTCAACAAGATATGATTAAAAGGGGACATATCATGAAAATCTGATTTTTTCCATGTTTAAGTGCTATAATCGGGTCCCTGGTGGATCTACCAACCCAGAAAACGTGACAACCCAGTAACTTAGTTTTGGTAAGCCTTTCTCTGCAAGCATGTTGAAAAATAAACCGATCAGATTTCACTCCCCTTCTGACGTAGGAAGGGGATCTTACTATAATATTACCGTCTCTTAATCTGCACGTTTCCACCCAAGGCCATTTGGTTTCGCAAGCAACAACAGTGTAACCAGTTCTAACGCAATGGCAAAAGCAAAGCATGCAAACTGTTCTGTTGTTGGCTGTCTTATAAAGACAGCTGTCTTATAAAGACCTCAGGGAACTGTGTCAACTTGTGTAAAAGTTAAACATGACGGTATACATGCAAGTTGATGAGATTAATCAGTGTAACTCCTCAACAACTACATAAGTCTATCCACTAACCATTCAGAAACGTCCAGGTGCAGACTAAAAGTTGCAACCTCTTCCTGAGTCTCTCTGTAAGGCTTCACTCCACTACTGGTTATTTCTGAGATTTTGGATGAGTGAGATTATTCACGTGTTTTGCTATTGTATCCGAAGCTCGTGTAAAGGATCGGCTCTCTCCTGAATGGGGGCGGGGAGCAGCAGCTCATTTGCATTTAAAGGGACACACACAAAAACGGTGCGTTCTTGCTCACACCCAAAAAGGGGCAACTTTGATAAGCTATAATAAATGATCTGGGGGGTATTTTGAGCTGAAATTTCACAGACACGTTCTGGGGTCACCATAGATTTATATTACATCTTGTGAAAAGGGGCATAATATGTCACATTTAAGACATCGAGGTATGTGCAAACGTTGAGTACTTAAGATGTGGTCACATTGGCAATTTGAGGGGAAAAAATGGTCCATTGTCAATAGTGTAGATCACACAGAAGTCACTTTCAAACCAAGCAGCTTTCTGTTGGTCAGTATGGTGATTTTGACCCACACGACCCAAATATGTGTGGGGATCTTTTCGCCCCTTACACAAAACTCCAGATTATGCAAATTCTTTTTGAAATGACTGGATTTCGCCAATGCTAAATGTGACCACACCTTTAGGGTTTGAGCAATTATGAGCAATAATAGTGATACTCACTTTAGTATGTAAGCCTTATGAGTCCATACATTATTACTATTTTCTGTATTGACTTCTCATGATATTGACTTCTCATTTTCTCAAGAAAGGAAAATCTAAATTCATTACATGTGCATCACTCGGGCCAATCATTCAGGACTTAAGTCCCTCGTCATTATAAAAGAAAAAAAAAATCCACTCATCCATGATGCAGCTGTAAAAATATTGCAGATAAAAATGTTTACAAGAAAAAGAACCAGGGAAACCAACTCAAAAAATAATTACATTCATAAACAAGCTGAGATCTCGAGCAACAACTTTTGTTATATCAACATTTCAAGAAAACTTTAGTCAAGAAGATCATAAAAATGAAATGCATAGTCAACCGAAAAATTCTGTTACCAGTCACTGACCCACATGCCATTCCAAACCTGAATGAATTTCTTCTGTGGAACACAAAAAGAGATCGTTTTGAAGAATGTCGGTAACCAAACAGTTTTGGTTCCCATTGACTTCCATTGTACTCAGATTGAATTTCAGGCTTTTTTTTCACATTTAAACATTGATCAGCAGACATGAACAGAAGCTCAACTGAACCTGCTTGACACACGAGAACAAACCTCATTGGTTCTTGCAGAAGCTCAAATTTGCTGCGTAACACGAGAACAAACCTCATTGGTTCCCACATGTCAAGGGAACATGCTTGAGCTTCCATTTACCACAACTGATGTGTGAGTTGATGAATGTTTATATGTGAAATAAAAGCCTAAATTCAATCTGTTCATCATATAAAGCGATAATTTCTCTTCAGACAATTTGGAATAAACCACTCAATTCATATTGATTAGTTTAACAATCTCTTTACGAACATTTTGAAGCGTCAACGTGTCAGTTACGTAGCGGTCTATGCAGGGAGAGAAAACTCTCAGATTTCATCAAAATAACAAATAAATGACCAAAAATAAATGACATGAGGGTGAGTAATTTTCATTTTTGGGTGAACTTTCCCTTTAAGTAAAAAGCTTGTGTTGATCACAAGAAAATTAAGGCGAGATCTTAAGAAAACCTTTGTCAGCATTTCAAGAAAACAACTTTTGTTATGTTAAGATCTAAAGAAAATTTCAGATGGTATCTCGTGAAAACAACTTTTGTTATGTTAAGATCTAAAGAAAATTTCAGATGGTTGTAACGAGGTATGATGTTGTGGGAAGAAGGAGGCGGGAACCGGCGAACACTTAAACATTTTAATAACCAAATAAACAAATACAAAAATGAAAGTAAAAGCCAGCAGCCCCTCACGGACGACTGCTGGCAACACACAAAACAGAAACAACACATCCAAATAAAAATCAGGCCTGTCCTCTCTCTCTCTTCACTGTCGTCGCTCCTCCTTTATGCTTCCGCTCCTCCGTGAGAGATTCGAGACCGGTGCGTCGCGCAGGTGTCGCTCATCAGCAATCACGCCACCGGCCTCGTGCCGCCCTCTCACGGCCCTCGGCCTCGTCCTGCTCGCCACATACCCCCATCGCCCCTCGCAGGCCGGGGGGTACCCACGAGACTGCGCTCTACTCCCCCCCTCCCCCTCCTCCGGGGAGACCGGACCCGGCGGCTGCGGTACCTGGGGGTATGGACAGACGAGGCGAGAGAAAGGAGACGGAAGCATGAGGAGCGACAGAGACGAGAGAGGGGAGAGAAGAGAAAAATAATAATAATAAAAAAAAAAAATTCTTGGTCCGGTTCCCACAACGCGCTGCCATCTGGCCCTGCACCAACTGGGCGATCTTCTCCGCGGTGCCTGGCGGTGGCGCTGGATAGCCCTCGGTGGACGGCACGAGACTCCTCCGCCGCCTGGTGGATGGCGACGGCTCCTCCGGACACGGGCAAACGGCAGGAGTCCCCCGTTCCCTGCTCCTCCCCATCATGGCGGACGACAGCAGGCTCCGGCTCACGGCTCACGGCGGCGACTCCTCCGCTCCCTCACGGACGGCAGCCGCCCCTCCAGCACCCAGGCGGCCGGCAGCGAGCTCGTCCATCCCCCCGGCAACTCACTCCAGCGCCCCGCCTCGAGCGTCCATGGCGACGAAAACTGCCCGCCCTGCTCGATGGCACCGCGGATTCCACAGCGGCGAGGGCTCTTTGACAGCGCGTTCCTCCTTCTTCCCGGGTTTCGGCACCAGTGTAACGAGGTATGATGTTGTGGGAAGAAGGAGGCGGGAACCGGCGAACACTTAAACATTTTAATAACCAAATAAACAAATACAAAAATGAAAGTAAAAGCCAGCAGCCCCTCACGGACGACTGCTGGCAACACACAAAACAGAAACAACACATCCAAATAAAAATCAGGCCTGTCCTCTCTCTCTCTTCACTGTCGTCGCTCCTCCTTTATGCTTCCGCTCCTCCGTGAGAGATTCGAGACCGGTGCGTCGCGCAGGTGTCGCTCATCAGCAATCACGCCACCGGCCTCGTGCCGCCCTCTCACGGCCCTCGGCCTCGTCCTGCTCGCCACAATGGTATCTTGTGAAAACAACTTTTGTTATGTTAAGATCTAAAGAAAATTTCAGATGGTATCTTGTGAAAACAACTTTTGTTATGTAAAGATCACAACAAAACAAGATGGAAGACAATAAAAATGCGTAACCTCCTTGGACATTTGTACCTTAACGCCTCTAATACCATTTTTTGGAGCAGCTCACATCTCAGCCATTAAAAAGCACCACAATAGTGTTTGAGTTCGGTGATCGGTGAATGCTTTTCTTGTTTTGTCTTTCCTCTTTCCTCTGTCTGCTCTCGTCTCTCAGTGTAACTTGGGTTTCATTGAGGCACCTGAATGTGAAAAACAGCATCATAACACTATGTCGAATGTGAGAATTGTCCGCTTGCGGCGGTGTGTGTTTTGGCTTCCCGAGGTTTCCCACTGTCTGACACCGAGAGGCCGGAGGGAGAAGCTCCCGTGGGAGAAACGCAACTACTGCAAGCACTTGCCTTCAATTTAAAACATTGTCATTTTAAAAAAGTGCACCGTTTATGAATTTCAGCTGCGGTGTAACCATGGAAACAACTCAGACTTGAGCAGAAAAACCAGGGTTGTGTTTAATAACACTGACACACACACTCACAAACATACAGGCATGTTTACATTCCTACAACCGTTGGGCTTTCTTTGTTGTCTGTTTTGTTTTGGCAACAAAATTGTGTGTTGTTAATGTGTAGCACTTCTTAACACAGTTGGATCGTTTAACCCCACAACAGGTATACTGTTGCTATGGCAACAGCCTGCTAATTCCAACTCTCTCAAATTCCACAAATGTGCCAAACATCAAATAGCACAAACTACATTTGTGACCCTTTCCTCCTCTACTGGTGATGAAACGAGCTGTAAGTTGTCAGGGCTTGTTCCTCTTCAACGATCTTCTCCACACTTTGTTCTTCTGCAAGATAGGCAGATAGAAACATTTTTTCACTTTTTACATCAATCTGTGGCTCATGCTGGAGTGCTTTAATGATTACCATCCTTATTAAAATGAGGTAGCTGGTGGAGAAAGAGAGAGAGAGAGAGAGACTGATGAAAGACTGACAGCCCAAATCCCTGAGACGAGGCAGTGTGGAACTGGAAAAGGAGGAGGAAGTCATTCAAAAGGAGAGAAAGAAAGACAGAGAAACACAGAGATGCATCGGTTCTCTGGGCGCCCGCTTTCTCCTGTGCCCACGCTCTTCCTCCCACATCATGCGCATGCAGTTCTAACCTCTCCCTGCGATCTCTCTCTCTCACTCTCTCAATCACCATCTCGCTCTCTCTCCTTATCTCTCGTTCCTCTCCTCCTCACGGATACTTCACTACAGCATGCTGTGTGCCCGCCATTACTGAAATGTACAAATACGCTTATATTCATCCACAGAAACCATTAGGTGGTTCATGACTATAGGGATGCTCCGACATGAAAATTCTGGGCCGAAACCAAAAATTCCAGATGCACTTGGCTGAAAACAGGCCAAAAATAAATAATACATTAAAGCTCCAATATGTAGGGATTTTGTAATAAAATTTCCAAAAATAACTTGCACAGTGTGATATATTTCCTCCAGTTATGTACTTACAATATCTCAAAAGTCTCCAAAGATTTTTTATTTCAGAGAAATTCCGATTTTAAATAACTGGCCGTCCCGGAAAAGAAATGTCGCGCCTCAGTGACGCAATGTCCGCTCTCTCTATCCTTCTTTCCGGTGTGGACCATGTGATAGGATATTCCACCACACCGGATTTTTTTTTTTTTTTTTTACAACTTTATTGAGGTTTTTTTCTTATCACAATAAACAATAAAGACATCTGACAAAGAATAAAAAAAGGAATAAAATAAAAAATATGACCCACATCACCGGAATATCGCATGGTAAAATGCGGAAGTGGTGGTTAAAGCGTTATAGCCATAGACTGTATGGTTATAGCTGTTATGGATCACGAACTCTTTGGCGAGTATTGAAGTGCCAACAAAACGAAAGCGTCCATATTCGGATACACGCGGAGTCACGGACTGTGTGACAAACGGAGGAATAAAACCCGGATAAATATCGGCAGGCGTTTTCGAGATGGAGAGAGCTGCGCGTCTGGACTTGTCAGAGACTCTCTCGCGAGTGTATTGAGACAGGTAAGACATGCAACTGTCAATAATAGCACTTATAAACAAAGTTATATTGCTCTTTGTACTTTGGTAAGGCTTTTTATCACGTGTGGTGACCGAGATTATGGCAGTACAATTACAATCGGAGATGATGTTAAAAAAAATATTTAGTCATTACTTGCAAATGTTCGTTCAAATTTACTTTTAGATATTGGTTTGAACACGTTAAACAACACGGCATTAACCATAAAAAACGTAAAACTGCACAACATTAACCAAACAAATCATTTGACAAATAGCTGTATGTTGTAACGGGATAGCCTAATATAGCATAACATTTCACGTCCCTTGCAGTTCATTAATTATGATGACATAAAATAATACGATAAGACATACAGGTAATACAAAAACGAATAAATTACCTCATCCGTGATCATGATTCATTAATTCCATTTAGATACATCGCTAGATGGTGAAAACGCATTATAAACCACGGCTGTGTCCAAATTCAGGGTCTACATCCTCCTTAGGATCCTTCCTACCCGGTTGAAGGAGGAGGGGTCCTCCGACGACCGCAAAGCCCGGAAGTCGGTGTTTGTGAATTTGGACAGCCTACCCTTCTTTCACATATTTTCAGAGGAGAAAGGCCGCGAAATTTAAAAATACTACTGTTACTGTGTCACGAAATGTAGTTTTAAGAGTTTTTCAGTCGACAATGTAGTTGTGTAAAGCTCAAATCTGTGGTTTATTTATAAAGAGAGCGCCATTTTAAAAATGTTTTCTGACGGTTTCGGAGTTGTGAGATCCAGGGATCACCGGGCGCTCAGCGCTCATGTACCCCGCCGAGAACAGCTTTGCCTCGGCTAGAGCTTCTAGACGTTCGCCGCTGTCAGTCTAGTGAGAATAATTCGTCTTGTGTTTATCTAACAGGCGATCTTTGGTTTCATTAATCTATAATTTGTTCCTTGGCAGATTGTTGTGGCTGAGGGCAAAGTGAAGTTTCATAACTTTATATATTTAGGCTTATTTAACTTTAACGGTGTAGCCTGCTGTATGTTTGACTGAATCGTTTACTTTATTTCTTGACTTGTAGCTTCTTATACCTTTTAAAAACCGAAATTTAACAAAAAGAGACAGGGTTGCGTCATTTTATTTTATATAGCCTATGTAATAATATGTTAAAATGTATAAATTTACATTATTTATTATTGTTATTATAATAATATACCACTTGCGATTATCAATCTATTATAGTTATGCTGTTAAATTATTTTACTATTCATAGTAACTAACTATTTAACTTATTATTTTTATTTTCTATTCTGTAATTGATATTTCATATTCTATTGCTATTATTATAGTATTATAAATAAACTATATGCTATTATCAATATATTATTATTATATTAGTACTTATGATATTATATAATTATACTTTTCATTACTATTTTATTTGCTGTATGTTTGTTTATTTTATTGACTAAACTATTTACTATTAGCCTACCTCTCACTTTATCTTATATTTACTATTTGCATTGCACTGTAGTTGTACCATATCATATGTATTACCATAAAGGATCCCACAATAAGAAAACTTTATTTAATTTAATGTGAAAATTAAATTATATCTCAGTATGGGGGTGTTCACAATTCTTATTCAAGAATGAAAAGTTAAATACATGACAAGCCTGAGCTTTGGCCATTCCTTAAAAAAAATAAAAATAAATAAATTAAACCACTGAAAAAAAATATTTTTTTGAAAAGCCAGTTTTTAAAAAACTTAAATCGAAAAGCATACTCCTCTCCCACTCCACTACCGCTCGCTTCGTCCGCCATTACGCTCTGCCGAAAAGAATTATGGGATAGGTAGGACGGGAAAGGATCCACCACACCCATCCTTCCAATTCGGGGAAAAGGAGGACGTATTTGTGGGCCGCATTTGAAGGATCCTACGAATTTGGACAGCCTTCGTCGCGGCGCTGTGACGTAACATCCTTCAAATGAGTACTCCGAAGGATGTAGACCCTGAATTTGGACACAGCCCACATCTCCCATCGTCACCTCCTTCATAGCGTCATCAAGCTTCGCCTTTGTTATTGTTGGAAACTGCGCCCTCTTGTGGTCAAATACCAAAGTCACATACTGGAGCTTTAATAATCAATTAGTTAATCAAACTTATTTAATAATCAACATTCAAATATCTAAAACGCGCTACAAATGTTTAGTGAAGTTTTGTTCACGCTGCGCATATCATTACTGATTAAAATCGAGAAATGAATTTGTCAATCCAGAGCTAGTGTACACAAAGCTGTTACAACTGTTGCAGCACGAGTCAAAACGTGCCTTCGGAGAGGCGCAAATTAAACTGTTTCGGTCACTGATTTCAGTCAGCTGAAATTTCGGTGCATCCCATGACTATGATGTTTTGTTGCTACTGCATGGGTGAATCTCATTAAAGCTGTCAAAAACATGTCTGACTCAAATTTTTATGCTAAATAAAAAAATAAAAGACTATATTTTGCTTAAAGAAAATGAAATGTTTTAGAAATTAAGCACATTTTCCACCCAAATATTAATTACCATAATAATAATTTATATATTTTTTTAAAACATACAAATTTTGTTAAATCAATTCATATTTTAATTATATATGATAATGTAGATTTTAAAAACCTCAAATGTATAGTAAACATATGGGCAGTTGGGCACATTAAAGGACAAATCAAGTGAAAAATGAACCTAGGGGTAATTAACACATGGTTACCGAGTCGATCGTTCCCTGCGATGCGTTTTCATGAAAATCGAATGTAAAGAGTTTTATTTATAAAAACAGATTAGCTTATAACACTTGTATATAGGGCAGAGAGTAAGTAAAAGTAAATCGCTAGTTAATACCACTAACAAGGCTCAAAATAGCCTCACACTAACACGGGAGTATAATGAGGGTCCCTACATACAAACCGAAGCATTGAGAACTTTGTAAGTGTACAGACAGTTTAATAAGAAGATACTTTATAAAGACAGTACCAGGGCTGCCAACTTTTGAGTTCAGCTTAGAGTGAGATTTTGGGGGCGGGGCTTGGGCAAATGGGGAGGGGCTTATGTAGGGGCGTGGCTTGGTGTGGAAAAAATACAAACACAAAATCCTTGCATTAGTGTATTAAGTATATATTGATTGTCAAAGTATTTGGTATCTGTACAGAATTTCTTGGGAGATTTACATTACATTTAATTTTCACAAACATTTTACAAAAATAGGATTAACATGTGATAACATGTTCACAGATTAACTTGTGCTCTATTGTAAGCATTTTCTATCCTACATACAGAGCACCAATAATGTGTACTTAGTGTCCCCTTTGTTATGAATGGCCATTTTTCTGACCATTCATTTTTAAAGGAGCATCGATAGGACGCAGCTCCGCTCTGGGCTTTAATCTTTTGGCCTGTTGGTCTCTCTTCTTTATCTGAGGGCTCATCTGTCTCCTGCTCTAAAGTCTCAGATAGACTTTCATGTTCCTTCTTCTGTGTCTTTTCCTGCTGCTTCTCAGGGTCACAGGACTTCTTGGAGGGCTGATAAACTACAAGCGTTCTTTTCTTGCCTGTCCCTGACACTTTAGATAACATCCTATAACAAAAAAAATTCAAATTTATCTATACTGACACCACCAGTCAAATATCTTGACATGATTGATGAGTTGTGATTGATATAAATAAAATCATTTTAATATGGGACGTCGTTGACTTGACATTCTGTTCTTAGAAAACAATAATTAACATTAACTATAGGCTACACTGTAAAAAAATTAATCATGAGTCTTGTCATTTTCATTACAAAAATTAAGGTGATCATTAAAAATATGATGTAGATTTTGTTAAGAAAATTGTGGTTCAGTGTTTTATTGAAAATATTGAGAACATTTCACTAATAACTATGCATTTTACTTTTTTTTTTAAGGAAACATACACAATTTTAAAGCTTGAATTGAGGAACTGATAAACCTCAAAATTAAGGAAAAGGGGCTACCTAGTTATTTTAAGAGAATTAGCTCATTTATGTTAAGCATATTGTTTTATACATGTCGCAATAACTCTGCTAATGATAGTGCAGTAACATGTTTGAAACTGTACTGTCATAGCAGCATATAGTCTTTTTATAAAACAATACATCTCAAAGTTAAATATAACCATGTCATATCCATTCACTTGACTTCACACAATTTTGAGAATAAAAAATACTTCAAATAAAAAAGCACGTTTCACTAAAATTTTTTAATTCATTATGTCATAGACTAAATAAATTAGGGCATTTTACATGATTTATTCAGGTAGATTCCATGAATGAAATCAAGCTTTAACTACTCAAAAATATTATGTGTAATATTGTTACCATCATTTTTTAAGTAAATAGCAGTAACATTTTTTACAGTGTAGGGCAGGCATGTCCAGATATTTGTATTTGAAATGCTTTTGTACTGTTTTTATGATAAAGTTATTTAAAATAACTGCTCAGTGCTGCAAAACAAACAACTCTGCTAATGCTAACTTAATTCTATATAACTAGGCTATATAACAGCATAAGGTATTAGTTACTAGCCTAAACTGGACGGAGACACGGAGCGCCCTGTAATTCACTGACCTGCCTGCGTTCACAATTCACACGATGCAGATGGGATGGAGAACGGCTGACTACACAGTTTACAGGAATAAATAGTGTGCAAAAAACTCACTACACTGTATGTCTGGTCTCTCTGCGCGTTGGTTTGCGAGATCATGCGGCGCGATTTCCCCCCCCCCCCTCACTGCTGCACGAGTCTGCGTGAGAATATGGGGGTGTGGCGTGAGAGCGTGAGAATTTGGTCAATTGCGTGAGTCTCACGCTGAATGCGTGAGAGTTGGCAGCCCTGCAGTACATTACGCATTTACAGGCAGGATCCATCTTGGAAAACAGTCTCGACTAGTCGAGCCACGAACGCCGTGCGATGTGAGCTGGTCGATAGGAATTACGTTTGTGAAATCTAATGTAGCACGGCGTTCGTGACTCGACTAGTCGAGACTGTTTTCCAAGATGGATCCTGCCTGTAAATGCGTAATGTACTGTCTTTATAAAGTATCTTCTTATTAGGGCTGTACTCAACCAAAGAAAATCTTGGTCGACCGAAGTCCTGAAATTTTCGACTACAAATCGACTAAAATCGACTAAAAATGACGTTAGAAAAAAAACCCGTTAAATTAATTAGATGCGCACTTTGCGCAGGACTTGGTAGCCTTGTTGTCCGCCTAAATGAATTATAAATAAACATAAACAACTAGTAGGCTATTTGCAGTATATTAAATCGTTTTTGACCTAATTATTTTGCACTGAAATGAGTCTGACACTCGAGTTTGTCAGCTCTGACGGCGCTGCATCACGTGCACCTGCGCAATATCATAGCTTATGATTTCCGAAAATAGTACTATGTTGTCAACTAGTGATATCATCACAAGAACTGTTGAGGAATATGCAACATAATTTAGACAATTATTTTTGTCATATGTTATAATAAGTTATAACTGTCAGACGCTATCATTTCACCGTGCATGTCCTCGCACCGAGCGAGGCTGAACATGAGCTCAGCGTCGCAGCTGAGACACGAATAGACTATTAATATTAAATTAAAGCTTTTACTCTTAATAAACACAAAAGGCACGTCCACTTTAATAAAAAAAATAATATTTATTAAACAAACCAGATCAAGAGCAGAAACGAAATAAAGTGCATAACTGAAAAATAAAGCATCCTAGGCTCAAAACTAACACACCAACAGCACAGCACAATTGCGCATTAGGCTCCAAATAAAAAATAAAAAAGTTAGGTTATCACACTAAAACATTGAAATATGCAAATTCTAATATGTTCATATAGCCTACTCAAAACAGACAGGGCAAGCTAACGCAGACAAGTGAGCTTAACGTTACCACTTTTAGATGATATGTCATGTTTGTCGTCAAGCTGTGGAAAACTGTTGCTTGCAAACTTTGCATTCGACCTTTTTCATGTTATCAATTTTAACAAAATGCTGCCACACTGTCGATTTCTTTGTTGTTGACATGTTAGAAGAGGACTGACTATTAAACGCTCTCACAATTAAATAAATAATATTCAGCATCAAACCTTCTATGCTCGACGCTCTCTCTTGGGTTGGACTAATCCAAAAAAGGTGAAAACAAGGGGGGTGTTTTGAAGACAGACTGTTACAGTGAAACAAGGGTACTCTGAAAACACCCCCATTAGCAGTTAGTGCTTTCCACCTGATGAAATGAGCGCGCCTCAGCGCGGCAAAACTGATGAAATAAACGCGGCAGAAAATCGACCAATCAGAATTTTGGTCGAACCAGAACGTATCGACCAACTAATCGACTAATCGACTAGGGCAGTACAGCCCTACTTCTTATTAAACTGTCTGTACACTTACAAAGTTCTCAATGCTTCGGTTTGTATGTAGGGACCCTCATTATACTCCCGTGTTAGTGTGAGGCTATTTTGAGCCTTGTTAGTGGTATTAACTAGCGATTTACTTTTACTTACTCTCTGCCCTATATACTAGTGTTATAAGCTAATCTGTTTTTATAAATAAAACTCTTTACATTCGATTTTCATGAAAACGCATCGCAGGGAACGATCGACTCGGTAACCATGTGTTAATTACCCCTAGGTTCATTTTTCACTTGATTTGTCCTTTAAGATAATGAGAACTTTTGCTGAAATTTGCATATTTGTCATGAAAATATCACAATACAAAATGTCTTAACTGCTCTAATATGTATTTCAATGCTAGATAAATTAAGAAATATAGCTTTTTTTGGTCTCTGTACAGTTCAGCTCAGCTGTGTTGGGCGTCAAGAGTTTATATACTGTAAATATACATTATACATTGTATATGGATAATTAAAATTGTGGGGCTGTATGTACATGTGTTTTGCAGTGTAGGTATATTGCAGAGCTGTGCAAAAAGAAAAATCAAATATAAGGAATGTCCTCATCAGATCTCCAGGGGAGACAGAAGGGCAGGAGAGAGAGTCAATGGAGGGAAAAAAAGGCAGTATAGAGTAAAAAAGAAATTGTGAGACTCAGTACAGAATGATGGAAGAGACACAAGATCCTGTTCCCATATTGTCACTGCAAATCTTCATCTAAAGCCAGACACTTTCTGCCCCCCCGCCCATTTCTCTTTCCCTCTCTTTTTCTTCTTTGTTTTGAAAACTAATATGTTTGCCTCACAGTATAAATTTTTTTCTAGCATCACACAGCTGAATGTTTTAGGTGTATTCTCGCCCCCTTATCCCGTGTTGCTCAGGGGAAGCCGGTGCGGTTTGCAATGCATGCTGATGTGAGGCTAAACTAGGAGAGTGGTTGACATGTCTCACATTTCTTTTCTTCGTGTCCAAATGTTCTCAGTCTCCACTGGTCTGTTCTGTACACAGCAGACTTCACCTGTCTAACCCAGCCTAACTCTCGCTCAAACTGTCGAAACCAGTGAACTCCAATAAAAACCCGCCCAAAACTTTAACTGCCAAAATAATGTCATAGAGTTGTATTGCCATGTCAATCAAGGTTGATATTCACCATTTTTATCTCCTTAAAACAAAATAATGATGACAAAATATAATAAAAATGAATACATTTCCCAAGAAAATTGATAAAATCAAGGCAAATACATTAAAGAGAATTAGCAAAAAATTATTAAAATGGCAATTAAGAAATTAAACGATGACTTTAACCTTTGGACAAACACATGCATCATTTTTAATGTCAACAGTAAGAATAAGCCAAGTTAAGTGCAAAAAGTGCCCAATATAAGTGATGGGAGTCCCATGTTCGATTTCAATTAAGTCATTCAGCTGTGCTCTCAGAGTTAGCTATATTTATAAAGAGCCTGCGAGTCATCTCCCACCACAGGTGTAATCCATGTTTAGAGAGTTGGATCAATCTCCCACTCTATTACTGTATATTTATGCCGCTTTGGCATAGCAGTCACTTGCATACAGTCAGCTACTAAGTTATCGCGCTAAAACCCCGTCAGTCATGAATTATCACGTCTGCTGATTGGCTAAAGTGTGTGCTCGTCAGCGACGTCAACACCAACGCCAGCTGCCTCTGCGTGGGCCTGTGTGTTTAGTAACGTCAATTACTGCTTTTATGGAGTACATGCACACTTTTTGTTTATTAACCAATTCTACTATAAATTTAGATGTTTGAAAACCTCCGAACCAACAAACAAATTTTGTCCACACGCCTAAACCAATTTTTACCCGCCTGATCTGGCAACACTGGTCGAAACTAGGGAACTCTGTGCAAATAGCAAGCCAATGTCAACACCTGGCATAAGCTTACATGCCAAAAATATCAAAATAAAACTGTTTTCTTTCACTCACAATGAAAAGCATAAATCATGGGAAAATGAGTAAGCCATGAAATAGATTAGATTACACCTGTTATAAATGCCCAGACATTTTATTTGTTAGATTATTTACCATATTACATGCTGTTCAGTTTTGAGTAGTTTTATTCAAATTAGTAATTTATCATAGATGTACACTGATAAAATAATGTGTGTATATATATATATATATATATAGTTTCTGTTTGTCTTTAGTGCTATATATTTCTTGCAGTAAAGAGGACATTTCAGATGTCGACTTGTGCATTTTATATCCCATCTGCTTAGTCCAACTGCAAACTGTGTAAATTATACATCTGCACATCTTCCCCCTGGGCCGCAGAGCTGTGCAAAACCAGACTCAAAATGTTGAGGCTCATACGGACGGCCATGCTACTGTATTTCAGTACTCTTGTAGTGTGTAGGTTGTGTGTATGCTATCAGAACAGGGAGAGAGCAGGAGTTTAGCAGAACATCACTGTTTTTGTGTGCGTGCGCATGTGTGTGTGTGTGCGTGTGTGTGTGCGTGTGTGTGTGTGTGTGTGTGTGTGTGTATGGACACATTTGGCTGCCGAATGGCCAGTGGGTTCAGTCAGAGGAGATGCTGTGTCTCTGCCCCGCTGATATGTCCTGGCTGCTCACCAATGCCCAGCACTAACAACACACAAGAGCCCTTAAGAGTTAACAGCATGTACTTCCTGCTCCAAAGTCATGCATTAGACTTTTATTTTAGTTATGGCCGTCTATGTACTTTCTAAAGTTGCCATAACTGATTATTATTAACGAATCCTCTGGGCTCTGTGGGCTTGTCATCATAGTACTCTAGTTAGATCACCTTCGCATACAGCATAAAAGAGTGATTATGTAATCCAGCGAGAGGCTGTAGATACATCGTATCGTGCGTAGAGCTTGCATAGTGAGCTCAGAGAGAGACTGGCCTTGTTTTTCTCCCAGCCAGCCTGTCAACAGTGTTTGGGGTGACACATTGCAACTAATGCAAGTTACGTAATCAGTATACTGTCTTTCAATTAACTAGTAAAGTAACGCATTACTATGTTTACAACAAAATAACCAAGTTACTTTTTTCCAAATAAGTAACACATGCTACTTTATTTTCCCATTTATTGATTGACACCTCTCCTGATTTAAATTTTAGGTCGCCTTTCCTGGAGATAAATAACAAACAAAGATACAATTCTTACCTCCCTGCTGACCAATAAACAGGAGAAAATTATATAAAATAAAATAAAAGGGCCTCCGACCTCTCAGACAGCCTCAGTGAAATTGCAGGCTAGGCTACTACAGTTAACAATATGAATGAAACATAACATTTACGTTCCGACACGTAACAAGTATTATTCAGTATTCCTCAAATAATGAATAATGTAAATGTAAATAAACCGTAAAATGCAACTCAGAATACTAGCAAACCTGCAAAAGTTAAATGTTAAATTACACATGTATACTTTATGTATTTAATCTCACTTTTTTAACCAATTTCTTTGCTGCTGACCTTCGATGATCCAATTAAAACATTCTAATAACCAAAAATGACAGATAAACATCACATTTGTGTTTCTTTTTTTATTTTAGCTTTTATTGTTGATGTAAAAGTTTTAAACTTTTTTTCTCCTGCATCCTATTCTTCTGCAATCCAGAATGGCAGCACAGCTGAAAGGTTTGTTTTAGCTGCGTCCTCTACTGTACAGGCGTGAATTTGAATTTCCTTCAGCCTGAGGCTTATTCATTTCACTTTTGGTGTGAAAGGGCCTTTACATTTGCCAAAAACTTTTTTTCATTATTAAAAAACAAACAAGCAAGCCCAAAAGCATTACTTTCCATAAAAAGTTAAAACGCAATTAGTTACTTTTTAGGGAGTAATGCAATATTGTAGTACATTAATTTTAAAAGTGACTTTCCCCAATACTTCCTGTCAATCTAGCCAGTTGTGGGATAAGTGTGTTCTTTTGCAGATTCAATTCTCACTATTAACTAACTATTAACTACGACTTTTTCCTCAAACTCCTATAAATAGTTAGTAAGGTAGTTGTTAAGTTTAGGTATTGGGTAGGATTAAGGGATGTAGAATATGGTCATGCAGAATAAGACATTAATATGTGCTTTATAACTACTAATAAACAGCCAATATCCTAGTAATGTACATTGGACCCTAAACTAAAGTGTTACCCCAGTTTCTTCCTCCATTGATAACGATTCAGAAGTATCGGCATAAATGGGTATGCTAACATATTTTAGTTTTCTCCAGGTAGTGACAGAATAAATGTAAATCTATAAACTGAGTTGACACAAACTGTGGCTGACAGCAATGCAATCAGTATTGTGTTGTGTGGCATCATATCATGATGCCATATGTCATCAGAACCCGGTGATTAAATCACTGATCCCTCACTGAGCAACAGGACTACAACACAGAGAGGTCAGTTTCCAAGCTTTCCAAGGCCTTCGTCTCCATAGGCCGTGCATGTAACCTCTGTGGTTCTCAGACAACGGCATAAAGTAGGCGTTTAGTTATGCATTACTCAGGAAGAGATTGGCTTAGCAGGAAATGAGGAAGTGGTTCTATGATTTCTCCAGTGAGATGAGAGGATTCTGGGTAGGATAACATGATGAAATCTGACCTGCTCCGGTATATGCAAGGCCCTGTTCTTTCCTGGTTTGGCTTCTGCTGTAATCAAGACTCAACTGTCTCACTTCGTCAAATATTAATCTGAAAGAGGAGAGTCAGTGGTCGGCATCTGTTATATACAGTACGCTTGAGAGCTCTGTGTTTGGAGTGTATGGAGCAAAGATATTATTATAATTTGGAAGGTGACCCTGAGAAGGTGGCGGAAACACTTCAAAATTACTGCAAAATAGGACGATGCAATTAGACACCCACGTTAATTTTGCATTTGAGTTAAACCGATAGCTGATTAGCTTTGCTTTGTTTATACGGCGGAGCCTTTGCAAGAAAAACAGCACATGAACAATTAAGCCATCAGAATGTCAGTAGTCAAGCATATGTGTGCTGTAGACTGATACATGTTTGATGAAATACGAAAGGGTGTCTGTGACCTACTTAGGTTTCCACACATGCTTCTTGACATGCTTCAGAAACACAAAGAATGAGTTAGGGATTCATCTAGCAGTCAGCCATTTTGGCTCCAAATGGTGTTCCTGTGAAAATGTAATCATCTTTCTTTTGTCTCACTGTCTTAACAGCTGACCTAGACTGCATGGAAGGTCTCATATAATGAGGTGTTTCTATTTTCAAGCTGATTCTTTTTTTTCTTACTTGCAAAGTTTGTTCATTCCAGGAGGGAGGAAACAGACCACACCGTCTCGCTGCATTTCACTGTACACAGTTTCCTTATTCTGTCTCATGTTGTTCTCAAGGCTTAACCTGAATTCATTGGAATAGTTCACTTAACTCCCTCTTGTCACTTCAAATCCAGAGTTTCTTCTGTGTAACACAAAAGATCATACATATGAATATGATAACATACGATAACAGACCAAGATAAGTTATTTACTAAAAAGATCCTCTCCCTGATCTCGTTCATTTTTCTATGTATGCAGTACATTGGAATTAGTTATAAGACTTGTGATAACCAATGGCATTTGTTGTCTTTGACGTCAAACATGGTGGGAATTTTGAACGTGGGAACACAGAAGTGATTTGAGATCTTGTTCATTTTTTAATTTTACAGCACGTGCTCTTACTTGTGCTTACAGTGTACTTACCTAAGAAAGTACTAGGTAGTATGAGTTAAATACAGGGGTTAGGTTTAGTGGTAAGTTCAGGGTTAGTACCTAGTTATTACCAAGCATCAGGTGCTGAATATATACATGTAAATTTAACAACAGCTCGACGGAATAATTTATTTTCATATCTCAAAGCCATATGGACAATGCCCACGCCTTTTGCAAAGTGTTTAATATTGGACACAGTGGGAAAAATTACGTTACTCAGCACATTAAATCACAATGGCACAATCGCAATCGATATGTAAGTACATAGTATGTATATCCTTGTCCGTTGTAGTCTCCTGATGTCTGATTTGGTAGCTGAACCAAACCAGACAGTGATGGAAATGCATAAAACAGACTCAGTGACGGCTGAGTAGAACTGAATCAGCAGCTCCTGTGGCAGGCTGAAGTTCCTCAGCTGGCGAAGGAAGTACAGTCTCTGCTGGGCCTTTTTCACAATGGAGTCAATGTGATTGTCCCACTTCAGGTCCTGAGAGATGGTAGTGCCCAAGAACCTAAACGACTCCACTGCTTCCACAGTGCTGTTCATGATGTTGAGTGGGGGGAGTGCTGGGCTGTTTCATCTCCACTGTTTTGAGCGTGCTCAGCTCAAGTTTGTTATAACTGCACCAGACAGCCAGCTGTTCAACCTCCAGTCTGTAAGCAGACTCGTCACCGTTTTGGATGAGACCGATGACAGTGGTGTCGTCTGCAAATTTCAGGAGCTTGACAGAGGGGTCTTTAGAAGTGCAGTCATTAGTGTACAGGGAGAAGTGCAGTGGGGAGAGAACGCACCCTTTGGGGGTGCCAGTGCTGATCGTGAGAGTCCTGGATGTGTGTTTCCCCAGTCTCACTAGCTGCTGCCGGTCCGTCAGGAAGCTGGAGATCCACTGACAGATTGAGGAGAGGATTGAGGCATGGAGAGCTGGGTCAGTTTGGCTGTGAGAAGATCAGGGGGGATGGTGACTTGTAGTGGGTGATGTTCCTCAGGCCTGTCCAGACTGATGCCAGGTCGTTGGCTGAAAACTGTTTTTTTCAGCTTTTTCAGAGTAGCTTCTTTTACCAACTCTGATCTCCTTTGTCAGTCTGTTTCCCCACTTCTGTAAGCATCCTCTTTGGCATGACGAAGCTGTCTGAGTTTCCCAGTAAACCATGGTTTATCATTGGTGAATGATAAGAATGTCCTGGTAGGAATGCATGTATCCTCACAGAAACTTAAATATGATGTTACTGTATCTGTGAGCTCATCCAGATCGGTGGTAGCAGCTTCAAAAACAGTCCAATCAGTGCAATCGAAGCAGGCCTGTAGATCCTGCTCTGTCCATCTTTTTACAGTCCTTATTACAGGTTTAGCTGATTTCAGTTTCTGCCTGTAGGTCGGTATAAGATGAACCAAACAGTGATCAGAGAGCCCCAAAACTGACCGTGGGACGGAGTGATACGCATTCTTTATTGTGGTGTAACTGGTCCAGTATATTGCTGTCTCTGATGGAACATGTAGCCTAACGTGCTGTCTGTATTTTGGCAGTTCACGGGAGAGATTTGCTTTGTTAAAATCCCCAAGAATGATTAAAAGATAGTCTGGGTACCTTTGTTCCGTTTCAACTATTTGTTCAGCCAGCTGTTGTAGCGCCGCGCTCACACACGCGTCTGGAGGGATGTACACGTTCACGAGAATGAAAGAGGAAAACTCCTGCGGCGAGTAGAAAGGTTTACAGTTTATGAAATGGGCCTATAAATTAGGAGAGCACATCTTTTTCAGCGTTGTTACATCTGAACACCAACTTTCGTTAATGTAGAAACACAATCCACCACCTCTCGTTTTCCCCATTAGCTCCGCGATGCGATCCGCTCGGAACAGCTGGAAGCCCTGCAGATGTAGTGCGTTGTCCGGTATGGCTTCACTCAGCCAGGTTTCAGTGAAGCACAGAGCAGCTGTGTTTAAAAAATCCTTGTTAGTGCGGGTGAGGAGAAGAAGTTTGTCCGTTTTGTTAGGAAGGGATTGGAGATTCACAAGATGAATACTGGGGAGTGCAGTGCGGAGGCCGCGCTCGCGGTGTTTAATCAGTTTGAACACCGCTGCCCCTCCGACGAGAATGTCCAGCAAAACGTCCGAATAATCAAAAACTGTAAAAAAGTTGTCTGGTGTGTGTTTCCTAATGTCCAGTAGTTTGTCCTTGGTGAAACTGATAGGAAAAGAATGACTAAACGCAGAACAAACAAACAAAAACAACACAATAACTGGAGAGTTCCACACCGAGGCAGCCATCTGCGGGCGCCATCTTGGAATTGGCGAAACATTGGTCTCTTAAGGCAGAGAAAAAAGAGCCCTTGTTGCAGCCTGGGCATTGAAAAGAGTCATGTGATCGTGGTTGTTCTCCACGAGGTTGGTGTCGCTTTTTCAATGACGTACGACCCGCATTGACGGGAATATATCAGATTTATTTCCACATATGAATGAGGCCTGAAACCAATCTGAGAATATCGGAATCCATGTGCTTTTTTCTTGCTTACATGTTCGCGGGTCAGATCCGATTTTGTGCCACATGGTAGGAAAAAAAATCAGAATTTGTCCACTTCATTTTAGGCCGTTCATCACATAAAACTGTCTCATCTGTTTTGTCATTCTCTAAAGGTGTCCCTCAGGGGTCTGTTCTGGAACCCATTTTATTTTCCTTGTATATAAATAATATTTGTAATAACATTCCCAATGCTATGTACCATTGTTATGCAGACGAGACTACTATTTAATATTGTGCTTCATCAGCTTCACAAGCTCTTCATTACTTACAGTCAGTGTTTGATATTGTACAGTCTCGTCTATGTCAACTTAAACTGGTTTTAAATACAGATAAAACTAAAGTAATGATAAAGTTAAAAGCTCTTAGCTCTACCAAGGAATCTTCCTGAAACTATTTCTTCCTTGGGAACAAAAATAGAATGTGTTGCGAGTTATAAGTACCTGGGTATTTTATTTGATAGTCAATTAACTTTTAAGCTACATTTTGATAAACTACTTTCTAAACTTAAGCTTAAATTGGGTTTTTATTTCAGAAACAGATATATGAAATATTTGGTATCTGCAACCTTTTTACCACTATTGGATTATGGAAATCTGTTTTATATGAATGCCGCAGTACATTATTTAAAAAACAAAAATTGATATCGTTTATCATAGCGCTTTACATTTCATTACTGGTTATAGTTATCAAGCACATCATTGCATTTTATATGATAAAGCTGAGTTGCAATATTTGTATACTCAAGAAGTTTTAATTGGTATTGTTTTATTTATAAGTCTATTTGTTGTCTAATTCCATCTTATTTGTCTCTCTGCGTTTCTAATACAAATGTTCGCTACAGTCTTCGTTCTAATGATTTGTAATATCTTAAAGTTCCTCGGGTTCGAACAGAACTAGAAAAAAAAGGCTTTAAATATAATGCTTCTTCTGCTTGGAATAATTTACAAAACGTCTTAAAACTGACTATGCTTCCATCACTAAATGAGTTTAAGTTACTTTTAACAGATTATGTGTTTCATTCTTTAGTAAATTGCTGTTGTGATCCTTGATTGTGTTTTTCTGTTTTGATGTGTATTTGTTTGTCTATGTTATTGTAGCTGCTTTCTTAGCCAGGTCACTCTTGTAAAAAAGATTTTAATCTCAATGAGTTTTTAACCTGGTTAAATAAAGAATGAATGAATGAATGAATGAATGAATGAATGAATGAATGAATGGCTTCAGAAAATGATCATATATATTAAGGTACCCTCCCATGGTCACAACATGCTCTTGTTTTATTACAGTGAGTGGCATAACATCTCCGTTTACTTGCGTCTTACAGGTTTAGAACTACATGAGAGTGAGTAAATGATGACAGAATTTTCACTTTTGAGTGAACTGTCCCTTTAAAAAAGTGCTAAATAAATATTTAAAATCAGATTTTCTATACACAATATTCCATTCATCAGAAACTTTTGAAACTAAACTATGACCTAAATGAGCAGCTGTCTGGCAGCGTAAGAGAACTAAAATGTTAAAACTGACTAACCTTCCCTTTAATTTCTCTAAAGATTCAGGCTTCCTGCTCATTTCCTGTAGTCATGGCAACGCTGTGTCTGACATCAGCTCTTCAAATTAGTATTTTCTGCCCGCTTATGCCGCAGCATTTGTATGGTCACTTGTTTGGTGTACAATGGTCTCGACTGTACAGTTACCTTGTTTAAATGCACCACCAAATAAGGAGTAAGCCCTTCTGTTTGAATCGATGTTTGAAGCATAAGATGGTTTAATGCTTTTTCTCTTTATCCATTTTGCTTTTAAGTTCAGCCTACAGTTATGTGGTCAAATGCTTTTGCTTATTATTTCCTTCGGAGAGACAAATCAGTCTTTTCCTGTAAGTTTGTCAGCTACAGGCTACAATAAAGAGCAATTAACCTTCTGTGACCTACTGGGGAAAAATAATGCAATAATGATTTTTCCTGCATAAATGAATTTAAATGATTAGATGTTTATTTTGTTAACTCCAAATTAGTCCCCATACCAGCGGTATGCAAGTATGCTTTATGTAAAGCTCGGACAACCTCAAGGGCTCTTAATTATAAAGTGGGATATCGCGTGTTGAGATGTTTTCTTTATGACAACGTCAATTAAGACAGCAAGTTCACAAATTATCTGGTTTGATGTTTCATTCACGGTTAACATCTCATATTTGCTGGCCACCTGGTCTGTGGATAAAGCTGTTCCCTTTGTTAACCGATTGGTGATTGCCGTGGGTCATTGTTGGTTGTCTGTAAACACGCAGGTTAATGCATCTGTGTTGGTGGTGTCGGCTTTGTGCCACATAATCAGAGCTGGGCTGCAGCACTCAAAAGCTCTCCATTTGAACAGGCACTCCAGCACTGCGCATCACAATGCCACTGCATAATTCTCCTTCAGAGCATCAGCAGGCTGCGCTTCATTTCCCTGCCCTCTCACTGAAGGCACGCCACCAGGAACACTTCTTACCACGAACACAGTGTGGAGGAGAAGCCATTTCCTCTCTCTCCCCTTGTGAGCACAAGTAATGAGGCTGCCGTCATGAAGGACAAGTCTTTTTGGCTAAAATTGCATGAAACATTGCATTCCTAATGCAGAAGGACAGTGTCAGTTAATATATATATATATATATATATATATATATATATATATATATATATATATATATATATATATACACTCACCTAAAGGATTATTAGGAACACCATACTAATACTGTGTTTAACCCCTTTCGCCTTCAGAACTGCCTTAATTCTACGTGGCATTGATTCAACAAGGTGCTGAAAGCATTCTTTAGAAATGTTGGCCCTTATTGATAGGATATCATCTTGCAGTTGATGGAGATTTGTGGGATGCACATCCAGAGCACGAAGCTCCCGTTACCACATCCCAAAGATGCTCTATTGGGTTGAGATCTGGTGACTGTGGGGGCCATTTTAGTACAGTGAACTCAGTGTCATGTTCAAGAAACCAATTTGAAATGATTCGAGCTTTGTGACATGGTGCATTATCCTGCTGGAAGTAGCCATCAGAGGATGGGTACATGGTGGTCATAAAGGGATGGACATGGTCAGAAACAATGCTCAGGTAGGCCGTGGCATTTAAACGATGCCCAATTGGCACTAAGGGGCCTAAAGTGTGCCAAGAAAACATCCCCCACACCATTACACCACCACCACCAGCCTGCACAGTGGTAACAAGGCATGATGGATCCATGTTCTCATTCTGTTTACGCCAAATTTATGACTCTACCATCTGAATGTCTCAACAGAACTCGAGACTCATCAGACCAGGCAACATTTTTCCAGTCTTCAACTGTCCAATTTTGGTGAGCTTGTGCATATTGTAGCCTCTTTTTCCTATTTGTAGTGAAGATGAGTGGTACCCGGTGGGGTCTTCTGCTGTTGTAGCCCATCCGCCTCAAGGTTGTGCGTGTTGTGGCTTCACAAATGCTTTGCTGCATACCTCAGTTGTAACGAGTGGTTATTTCAGTCAAAGAGTTGCTCTTCTATCAGCTTGAATCAGTCGGCCCATTCCCCTCTGACCTCTAGCATCAACAAGGCATTTTCGCCCACAGGACTGCCGCATACTGGATGTTTTTCTCTTTTCACACCATTCTTTGTAAACCCTAGAAATGGTTGTGCGTGAAAATCCCAGTAACTGAGCAGATTGTGAAATACTCAGACCAGCCCGTCTGGCACCAACAACCATGCCACGCTCAAAATTGCTTAAATCACCTTTCTTTCCCATTCTGACATTCAGTTTGGAGTTCAGGAGATTGTCTTGATCAGGACCACACCCCTAAATGCATTGAAGCAACAGCCATGTGATTGGTTGATTAGATAATTGCATTAATGAGAAATTGAACAGGTGTTCCTAATAATCCTTTAGGTGAGTGTGTGTGGTATATATATATATATATATATATATATATATATATATATATATATATATATATATATATATATATATATACACATACACATACACATACACACACGTAAACTGAAGCACTTTGCTAGTCGGTTATTCGGCTCTAACTGTAATATCCATCTCTCATACTTCAGTATTACTCATATGTTGATAAATCTTTAAGTGTCTGATTAATGCTTAATAAATGTGTAAACATGTTCATAATGTTGGTAGTTTAACATTATTAAAAATGTAAAAAATAAATAAATACTTTAAAATATTTTTTCTAGCAAATTTACAGAGTAAAATGGGCGTCAATTGATTAATATATGAAATGATGAAATATTGACTAAACTAACTTGTCACTTTTGTTAGAGGACAATCAAGCATGCACTAAAAAAAGTCATGCTATACAGTAATCTTAACTTATACTGTAAGTTTAGGTTATAGTAACATCTGTACTTTTAATTAGTTACTCCCCAACACTGGATTTTATTTTACATAAGGGTATAGAAACCATTATCAGCCCCACCAAGATTTTGCGATAATTTTTGGGCGATTTTTGCAATCAAAATGACAATTTTTTTAAACCACTAAAAATTTAATAATTTCCAGAAATTGGCGAAAAATTTGCGATGTTTTTTTTTTATATATATATATAATTAGGATGCGACATTTACCATATTATGTGTTATTTGAAATGTTTTATGTTTTCCCCTGTTGTTGGATTAACATTAATGACACAGACATGAGCTGGTAGACTATATTAGGTTGCTTTTACTTTAAGACCAACAGTAAGCTAATGCACGGATCCAATACCGACACATCCCAAACTTCTTCATTCAAGACATAACCAACAAAACTGACTTTTTGGCATAATAATGTGTGTATTTGATCATTTAGGGGCAATAAGCCTAGAAATAGAACACATTTCGGTATACTTGCACGAGCACTGACAGGCAGCAAACACATGCACAGAATCTGCCATCAGTCAGTGTGTCAGTACCGCATTGAGTTCTTGTGGTATACAGCTTTTATTAACTCTTTTTTTTTTTTTTAGTGCTATCAAGCATATCATACTTTTTATTTGGTCATTCATCCATCTTGAGTAATCGCTTCGCTTGGTCCTTGCCACTTATGCGAGACGGCAGGTGAGAAACATTCACTTTCGCTGTTTCACTCAGACCACATTCTGTGCATGCACAACATCTATATCCTCGTGAAAATAATGCATTACAGCTTTAAATAAATTAGGGATAGTTCAATTTAGATAATATTATATATTTTTGTCATTAAATTATTTTTGCAATTATTTTGTGGTAAAATGACAAATTATGCAGATTTTGTTGATTTTGCGTTGTATTCAGCGATTGCAGAATCACAAAAAACTGGAGGGACTGTGTTATATTAGCGCTTAGAAATAGTGATTTAGTGAGTTCATTCAGTGAAGGATTCGTCATTCTCAAACCGAGTCTTTTTCAATGATTCTTTAAAACAACCTTTTCATAAGAATCATATTCTTGTGTATCGGACTGCACTGGTCATGCTTTATACTTGTTTTTTGCATGCAGCTCGTGAGGACCACTGGAGAGAAAGATGTATTTGTGTGTACTGTTGGAATCACTGACCCAAGCCTTTGTGTGTCCCTCTTTCTTCCGCCTTTACAGTGTTTTAGATCTGCAGATTGTCACAAGGATATTAACAGTGTGAGTACAATGAGTCTCTAGATGTGGAGCGATCGTGCTGCTGATTAAATGGAGTTATGTTGGACAGAGGCAGGACATTGTTGTCACAAGACTCCAAATAATGTGAGTCTCAGAACAGACTTTAATATGACCATGTCACTCAGCCGTCCACCTTTTCCTCTGCTCCGTGTCCAAGAGCAGTCAGCCCATTACTCTGAGCATTATGGGTCGGAGCAGATGGGTTTGTATATGGGCCTTGAGCGAGAGGAGTATTTTCAGTGTTTCCCACAGAATTAGATTCTATTTGCGGTGGTGTGGTGTTTGGGGACTGGGGACCGGGGACCGGGGACCGGGGGTCTGGGGGGTTGGTTAAGTTAAATATATCATATATATATATATATATATATATATATATATATATATATATATATATATATATATATATATATATATATATATATATATATAACATTATAATATAATTATATAATGTTTATATATATATATCATATATTTTTATTGACAAGTACACATTCCCATTGCCAACACTTAGTGTCAGATATAAAGACTTTGCCATTGCTACATTTCTATGCTATGACTGCTCCACAGACTTTTTGTTGCAAATTTTGCTCACACACACACACACACACACACACACACACACACACACACACACACACACACACACACACACACACACACACACACACACACACACACACACAACTCACAAACTTACTGACACACTCAAACACAGGCTCACACACACTCACACATTCAAAAAGACTCACACACACAGATTCAAACACAGACACACACTCAAGAAAATGAATTCATTTTCTCAAGAAAATGAATTCTAGGCATCGTAAACTCGTAAACTAGCTCGTAAACTAGCGCTGGATTCGCATCGTAAACTAGCGCTGGATTCGGTTGACGACTTCCTGTTTCGAATGCGCATGCGTCGCGTCTGAGCGCGTTGTTGTCTTTGGAGCTCCATCGATTGATTTATAATTCTTGAATTCTCTTTAAACTCACTTACAACGAACATTTTCTACTTTTCCTCACCTCATAGTTATAACGCGGATTGTTGAGCAGACGCGTCTCAAGCCTTGTGATCCAACGCTGGATACTCTTATAGGTTACGTCCGTGGATCACGGCTGAACGCGTCTTCTCCGCACTCATTTAAGTTACAAACAAACATTTTTTCGCCTATCGTGCGTCTACTCTACACCCGTACCACTGAAAAGACGGATTATATCCAAGACTTAAGCCATAAATTAGTATTAATATTGATAGCACCACTGGTAGCGTCGTTGCTAACTTAACTTACTGTCCATCTGTTAAAATGGCGAATATATCAAATGTAAGTAGTCTACCTTTTGGTGCAGGTGAGGACACATTTGAGCTGCACGCGGTGCAGTCTGAGCTGGAAGCTGTTGAGAAACAGATCCACGACCTTTTAGTAAGAAAAGCCGAGCTGATAGACCGGCGTTTGGCTCTCGAAACATCACGTGCCGAGGCACACAAATCAGAGATTAATGTTACTAACCCGCTGACTCCGACCTCGTCTACTCCGTGCGTTCCTCAACATCGGTCCTGAACGTCGAGGTCGCGATCAGCCATGGTCTCGTTCACTCCGGCTCCAACATGCCATCACGAAGCCTGGATTTTTCCGCAGCGGAAGTCGCGAGTCAGGTCTAGACCAAGAAAACTCTCTCCGACCCTCCCGGTTTTCGAGATATCCACACAAAACCGCTTCTCCCCTCTTCGCGAAACAGAACGCGATGCTGTGATCATCGGCGATTCCATCGTTCGACACGTACACGTTACGTTAAATAAAAGTAAGGTGCATAGTCACTGCTTTCCTGGTGCTCGTGTTTCTGAAATCGCTGCTCACGTTCCCGAGATTCTGAACGAGCGCGTCGGAACCGTTGTCCTGCACGCGGGAGGGGCCGACATCAGACTGCGCCAAACGGAGGTTTTGAAGAAAGACTTCAGGAATCTGATCGATACGGTACGCAGCACATCGCCTGATATAACGATTATTGTGTCAGGACCGCTTCCCACGTATCGACTAGGTCATGAAAAGTTTAGTAGATTATTTGCGCTTAATGAATGGTTAATGTCATGGTGCAATGAGCAGAAACTTCTCTTTGTAAATAATTGGAATCTGTTTTGGGAGCGTCCTAGGCTTTACCGTGCTGATGGCTTACACCCAAGCAGATTCGGATCGGATCTTCTGTCAGATAACATCTCCAAAATGTTAAATACCTTTTGACTAGTAAACAAAAGTCCAAATCATAGTCTCTGCTGCACCAATTTAACTGATATAAATAGTGTAGAACATTGCATAGAAACTGTGTCTATTCCTCGTTTAGTGAGATCAAATCATAAATCTACTGCAGGATCTAGAAAAAATCTAATTGTTATTAAACCAGAAAATGTTGCTATTGGTAATCAAAAACAATTTTTAAAGCTAGGTCTTCTAAACATTAGATCACTCACACCTAAGGCAGTTATTGTAAATGAAATAGTCACAGATAATAGCTTCGATGTACTTTGCCTTACTGAAACCTGGCTTAAACCAAATGATTATTTTGGTTTAAATGAGTCTACTCCAGCAGGATACTCCTATAAGCACGAGCCCCGTCTGAATGGTCGTGGCGGCGGTGTTGCAACAATCTATAGAGATTTTCTCAATGTTACTCAGAAAACGGGTTATAAGTTTATTTCATTTGAAGTACTTGTACTAAATGTTACGCTCTTAGATGTTCGAAAAACATCCCTATTATCTCTAGCCTTGGCTACCGTATATAGACCGCCTGGGCCTTACGCTGATTTCCTAAAAGAGTTTGCAGATTTTCTCTCAGACCTATTAGTTAACTTCGATAAAGCATTAATTGTTGGAGACTTTAATATCCATGTAGATAATCAAAATGATGCGTTAGGGGCTGCGTTTACAGATTTATTAAACTCCTTTGGGGTCAAGCAAAACATCACCGGACCGACTCATCGATTTAATCATACACTCGATTTAATTATATCACATGGAACCGATCCAACCGATATAGATATCATTCCACAAAGTGACGATGTCACTGACCATTACATGGTAACTTGCATATTACGTACTCCTGTAATATATCATGCTGCGCCGCGTTATCGATTAGGCAGAACAATCCTTCCATCCACCATAGATAATTTTTCAAACAGCTTATCGGATCTGTCTCAGCTGCTCAGTGAACCCAAACAAACAGATGAACTTGAGGAATTAACTAGCACTATGAGCACCATTCTCTCTGGATCATTGGATATTGTTGCGCCCATTAGATTAAAAAAGGTCAGAGAGAAAAGTAAAGCACCATGGTACAACAGTACTACGCGTGTTCTAAAGAGAGAAACCCGTAATTTAGAGCGTAAATGGAAACAAACCAACTTAGAGGTCTTTAGAATCGCATGGAAAGACAGTATGTCACGTTATAAAAAGGCCCTAAAAGCGGCCAGGGCTGAGCATCTACGCAAACTAATAGAAAACAACCATAACAATCCTAAGTTCTTATTTAACACCGTGGCGAGACTAACAAATAAACAGATGTCTCCTGAACAAAGTATTCCATTACAGTTTAGTAGTAATGATTTCATGAAGTTCTTCACTGAGAAAATAGAAAACATCCGAACCACAATTGTAAACGTTCAATCCTCAATCGCGCCTTATAATTCAGCCTCAATTATCACGCCGCAAGAACAATTACAGTGCTTTTCAACTATAGAACAAAAAGAGTTAAATAAATTTATCATTTCCTCTAAAACAACAACATGTTTATTAGATCCCATACCAACTAAACTATTGAAAGAAGTGTTACCTGTAGTGGAAGAGCCTCTCCTCAATATTATTAACTCGTCTTTATCTTTAGGTTATGTTCCAAAAACATTTAAACTGGCAGTTATAAAACCTCTCATTAAGAAACCACAATTAGATCCGAATAATCTAGTAAATTATAGACCCATTTCAAATCTACCTTTTATGTCTAAAATACTAGAAAAAGTTGTGTCCGCTCAACTGGGCTCTTTCTTACAAGAAAATGACACCTATGAAAAGTTTCAGTCTGGATTCAGGCCGCATCATAGCACTGAAACTGCGCTCGTTAAAATCACAAATGATTTACTTTTAGCTTCTGACCAAGGCTGTATCTCAATATTAGTTTTACTTGATCTTAGTGCTGCGTTCGATACTATAGATCATACAATACTCTTAGATCGACTACAAAATTATACTGGTGTTCAAGGACAAGCATTAAGCTGGTTTAGATCGTATTTATCTGACCGCTACCATTTTGTTTATTTAAATGGAGAAAAATCTATCATAACTCCAGTAAACTATGGAGTGCCGCAGGGATCTGTGTTAGGCCCTCTATTATTCTCAATATATATGCTACCACTTGGAAATATTATAAGGAAACATGGAATTAGTTTCCATTGTTATGCTGATGACACTCAAATCTATATTTCATCACGGCCAGATGAAAACGCTAAATTATCCAAATTGACAGAGTGTGTTAAAGATATAAAAGATTGGATGACGCATAATTTTCTTTTATTAAATCCAGACAAGACAGAGGTACTACTTATCGGTTCAAAAAACCACCCACAAAACCTCTCACAATACAACTTTAACATAGTAGGATGTCCTGTTACTTCATCCTCTACAGTAAAAGACCTGGGTGTTATATTAGACTGCAACCTGTCTTTTGAAAATCATATTTCATATGTTACAAGAACAGCCTTTTTCCACCTTAGAAACATTGCTAAGCTACGTAATATGCTATCAGTTTCTGACGCAGAAAAGTTAGTTCATGCATTCATGACCTCGAGACTAGATTACTGTAATGCGTTATTAGCCGGTTGTCCTGCATCCTTAATAAACAAGCTACAGTTAGTCCAAAATGCCGCCGCTAGAGTTCTAACTAGATCAAGAAAATATGATCATATAACACCGATTTTATCATCCCTACATTGGTTACCTATAAAGTCCCGTATTAATTACAAGTTATTGCTACTGACTTATAAAGCCCTAAACGGCTTAGCTCCAGTCTATTTAACCGATCTTCTATCGCCCTATAATCCATCGCGCTCTTTAAGGTCACTAAATTCTAGGCTTTTGGTCATACCTAGGATATCTAGGCCCTCCAAAGGAGGGAGAGCATTTTCACATTTAGCACCAAAACTCTGGAATAGTCTTCCGGATACTGTTCGTTGCTCAGACTCGCTCTCCCAGTTTAAAACTAGATTAAAGACGCATCTCTTCAGCCAGGCATTCATATAATACTTTTAATCCTACAGTTAAATCCGACCTCTAGTTCATAAACGCCAGAGGAGAACTGGCCCCCGACTGAGCCCGGGTTCTCCCAAGGTTTTTTTTTTTCTCCATTAGGTCACCTGATGGAGTTTTTCGGTTCCTTGCCACTGTTGCCTTTGGCTTGCTCAGTTGGGGATATTTGGGGATATTTAATTAAATTAATCAATCAATGATACTATTGATCAGCATTACCGAACGTAGACGTTCCACTAGAAACAAACATTGATGTATTGTTCTAATTTATTACTGTGAAGCTGCTTTGATACAACCTGTGTTGTGAAAAGCGCTATATAAATAAACTTGACTTGACTTGACTTGACACACTCACACACACTCAGACCCAAACACAGACTCAGACACACACAGGCTCACACACACACCAAACTGGACCTGGAGGTGGACACACACAGACTCAGACACACGCACACCTGGAGATTGAGGTGGACAAAAACCAACACACACCAACCTGAACCTGGAGATAATAATAATATAATGTCTAGTCTGGTGGCTGTGATATGAACCTACCAACGTCCGTTGCAATGATTTTTGGAATGACTGATCGCGAGAGGAACAAATTACGTTTTAGTCGCATAACATCGGTTAATGGAAACGCCGTCATTTCGCAATAGTTGTAACGTTAATTTATATTTAGAAAAAAAAAAACGCAAAAGTTTTGCGCGAATCTGTAATGAAACGCGACCGCGCTGCAAAAGTTTTGCGCGAATCTGTAATGAAACGCGACCGCGCTTAACATCTAGACAACTTCTCAGAGTTATGTTGAGCAACAGTGTTCATTATACTAACCATTCAACTCCGGATTGATTCTGGAATCTTCACTGGGGGAATAAGCATTAAGCACCGGCAACAATCCGCCCTCTACATGCTCATGTTTTGATTCAGATCGTGCGGTAAGAGAAGGAGGGGCTAGTCGTGCCTCCATTGTCAGTTTGTGAGAGAGAGGGGAGGCAAGCAGCGCGAATAAAATACAATTTTACCCATATTAAATAGTTAAAAAATCTGAATCAATCCGTGGCGGTCAGCGTTGATATGTGGCGGGCCGCCACAAATTAATGAATGTATGGGAAACCCTGATTTTACGTTTGGACCCCTTGTCTCATAGAATGACCAGCACATGTTCTAGAGTCGCCATTTCCCCGTCAGAAGCCGCAGCATCATTAAGTCCCTGCCAGAGAAACAAGCCTCTATCAGACATCTCACTGATTTAATGCATGAGGATCCGTTGTATGCATATCATTGCTCGCTAGTGTTGTCAAAAGACCCGGTACTTCGGTACCAAGTCGGTACTAAATTTTTTTTAAACGTCACGGTACCAGGTTTTCTCAAACCCGGTACTTGATGCGGGTGCATGCCCGAAGCGCGTGCAGTTGCGTCCTCTTCATAAAAGCACTGAGACATGGCGACCGGCGGTGCTGCTGATGATGTGGTGCTGATGTTTTTGCGCGTGCAGATTTGTTATTTCAAATAGAAGCGGCGCGCTCGTTTTTCCATGTGCGACTATGTTCATGGATGCATAGCAACGACAGACGCCATGGGAGAACAAGCGCTTGTGGAAAGGAGAAAGCGGTGCGAACTGCGCTCTTCATGATGACGAGGAAGTATTAGCAAAGAATTAATTGATTACTAGCCCTTGCATTAGCTTTACTACTAGATATATTTATGGAGATGAGAAATAAAAAGCCGTCATTAATATCAGTCCGTCAGAAAAGCAGTTCTAGTCTTATTCTTGGCTGGATAACTCTTTTTTTTTTTTTAAGGTTTAAAAAGCCCTTTTAAATTAAATATGAATGCAGTTTTGGATTAAATAAAACTACAGTCAAGTCAAATAAAACACGTTTTATCTCCTGTATAGTTTGGTAATGCTACAATAAGATACCATTCATTAACATCACTTAATGTGTTATCTAACATAACACATTGAGTGAACAATATATTTTTACAACATTAATTAATGTTTGTGAATGTTATTTAATACAAACACTTGATTGGTCATGTTTGTTCACTTCATTCATTGTGCATTAAATAATGATAACAGAAATAATGTTAACTTTTGATTTTAAAAATGTATTTTTAAATGAACCCCAAGGAGAATAATTGCGACAGTATATAACTATTGTTTATTGTTAGGTCATTTTATCTAATGTTATCTAACAAATGTAATCTTATTGTAAAGTGTTTTTAATACTACAGTTTCCATCTTTGTAACTGCGCTATACACTTTAATATAATTATGTAAATTTAATCTAAATTAAGCTTTGGTACCGAAATTGGTACCGAGAACCGTGGATTTTCACTGGTATTGGTACCGAATACTGAAATTTATGTACCGTGACATAGACCTGTAGTCAAGACCGCCTAAACTGAGACCAAGACACTACCAAGACCAAGAACAAGACAGACCAAGTCAAGACCAAGACCAAGTCGAGACCAAGACCGAGACCAAGTCGAGACCGGAGGGAAAAAAAACAGACTAGTGTTGAAGCTAAGCAATAACTTGTATGAATTCAAGAACAGCAGCATACTAGGGTTCAGCCGCAGTTTACATTCAATACAAGACGGTATTACTTCAACTACACAGGCAGAACAATACAGAGACATGTCATGTGTGTGACTGTGAGCTCACTGTAAATGTTTTTGCAGACTGGGTGAGATCAACTATGTGTAGCAATTGCATAACGGCTGTTACTGCACTATTAGAGGATTGAGACTCCCTTAACTTTTGTGTACTGTTGAGGACTGACATGACTGGTACTGACTGGTTCATCTGACAAAACATCAAACACCTCCAACACCATCTTGCTCCTCCAACAACTGTCTAAAGAATGAGAAATATGTCATTGAAATCGTAACATCAAATTAAAGATACACAATTATAAACTTGGATTAGGCCTAATGTTTAGTCAACACAACGGAGATATGCAGATGATATTTAAAAGACCATTTTTTTTAGTCTAACACCATCTTAAATACAATACTGTAATCAAACAACACACACACACACACACACACACACACACGCACAGAGAGATATCAAAGAAACAAATTCATCTAAGCAAATGCCTGCCTCCATTCTGCAACTTTTAAATACATAATAAAATGTGTAAAAACGAAATTATAGGCTTAAGTGCAGGATCCGAAAGTTGGTCGTTTTGTCGCTATGGTTACACACACACACACACACACACACACATCGTTGGCAGTGCGCTCAAAGTCATCTGTCAGTTGTGCAGTTACCCAAAATCTCCTGAATGAAGTTAAAACCCATCATGTCACTGATATGTATTTATATATATAATTCTCCCGCGTCTTCACTCGGACGCGCGCTTCAATCCGTTGCGGATAATAATGTTGCATTATCGAACGTTGCTTCGTTGTGGATATTGTAGTATTGTATTGCTTAATCCCCCGACCACTATGTCGGTCTGAGACAGCGAGACCTAGACAAGACCGAGAGGTCCGAGACCAAGACAAGACCAAGACCAAAGACCGTCAAGGCCGTGACAAGAAAAAGTGGTCCATGACCGGTCTCGAGACATACATCACTACTGTGACAACACTATTGCTCGCAAAACATTTCTCTCTTCTCTCTGAATGTTTAATGGCCTCAGCCATGGCACCGGTCGTAATAACAAATAAATGGAAGTGGTATGAGCATTTAGGGTGAGGCTTAGGCTCAAAAATGGGATTTCTGTTCAGTGGTAGTCTAAGTAATAACATGTCGCCAGCAGAGCAATGGATCAACGGCACGTTAGCTGTCAGCAAGAAAGAGGAACTTACAAGTCCTGGGTTACTCGGGGTCTCTGCAATGCATCTCTTTGTGGCAGCTGGGAAGATAATTCAGTTGTGTTCACAACTCTTGGCACCTTCAGCCTTAAAGGTACTCTAGAAATCGCCTTCCCTGAACATAATTAATGTATGAACATATTAATCATGGACTTATCCACTGGCTGCATTTCATTTTATCACGTTTGTTTAAATTACCACTTCAGAGGAAGAGATTTTAGTTTGAAGGGCAGTCTTTCAGGCCACGGGACTGCTTTAGGAAAGTACTTCGAAGAATGGGCTTCTGGGAAAGGGACCTAGATGGCGTTCCACTTAGAGGAACTCTTGAGGGCCAAATCCAGGCTGGCCTTTTATCCCGGCCTGATGCTGTACCGAGCGCCACATCACCACAATTATCCAAAATGGCAGTAATTATCCCCGCCTCCCCTCCCTGGCTCTCCAGAGGAGACATCCTGGGGAGAATGGAGGACCTCGGGCCAAGAAATAATTAACTTGATAATGGCCTTCCTTTCCACAGCCATCCTTCTCGCTCTGTCTCTTTCCACATTTCCACCAATTACAAAGATATATTGTTTTAAGCCTTCTTCATAACAGTATACTAATAGCTCTCCTTGCAGTTTGTTTGTATACAGTGTCGTTCATCTTCATGTGGGAACCTTTGAACATCTTTGAGTCTGAAAATACCTTGATGTCACTGCGTTGTAACTTGCCTGATGCTCATCACAGCCTCGAGCACAGCTTCCTCAAGAGGTGATGGATTGTGGAATTTTTTTAAATGTATTTAGCCATTTTTCATCCCTTAACCAAGCCATTGTATAAGATCCGTTCCATAAAACGAAGCCCCCCTGACATCCGCAAACCTCTAATAATGGTTCAGTGCACTCAAAACAAAATGGCTTTTACAGTTCACAAGCAATCTGGGCTGATCCGGAGATGTTTAGTTTCCAGTCTTCTGGAAAAGCATGGCAGTTATTCAACACTAGTCTTGGCACAGCCCCCTCAAGCACTACTATTTACCACCAAAGTTCACGAGTGTGTCATGTTTGTGCTTATGCTGCTACACTACTTGTGGTGGGTTTGATTCACTGGGTAGCGCCAGGGTTTTGCCAACATGCAGAGCTAAAGACAAAGGTCAATACATATTTTAAAATATCAGAATATATTTGAACTTTTTGTAAGGCAAGGTTAGAGTTGTAAACTGGCACATGGTGCAACTCCCCAAAAATGTTTATGAAATTGTAAATAAATGTAATAATTCAATACATTTTTAAAAACAATACTTTTACCTTGAAAACATATTTTAAAACATTTGTATAAATAGTGATTAAGATGTGTAAACTTGCATGTATTTAAGGTGTAGGGAATTTTGTCGTGAAAATGGCATGGAATTTTAACAAAACCATATAAAAACCAACGTGCATATAAAGAGTACATTTGGTGCCTGTGTTTTAAACTTGTTTTGTTTATCTTGGAAATTCTTATTTGTCACTGACACATTAACCAATTTCTAGATCATAGCTTTACACATCTAGTCTGTGATTAGTTGTGTAGTTCACCAGCATAACTAAAAACTTTGAAATGTATGCTGGATGACTAGCTTTGGTCTTGTGGTGTGTGCTCTTGGTATTAGTCAATCAATGCGCTCTCTCAGCTACTCCAGCGTGCACAAATGTTACAAATCCAGGGTACTTGGTTCAGTTTCATGTGACACAAAGGTGTGAACATCTCAAGCAAAAATTCCCACAGCAAGCATGGTGCTGGTTTGCAGTCACAAATGTCCAAAAGCCCAAGCCACTTGTCTAGGGGTCTTAAAAATCGAGGTGGATTTATGCGCGTGAGTGGAGCTCGATGGATCCCTGAGCCCGGTGAAGGGGAACAAATGCACAGGACTGTTTTTTCCCCTCATGCCTGTGTGCTCTAAATGCAATGGGAGATAAAGACCTTGGCTTTTGGACAGGAACACTGAACATGACTCTCGTCGTAGGCCCTTTGATCTCTGTACTGTACTTGCTGCACCTGGACATAAGGTGATTTAAGACTCTTAAGGAATTAATAATAGAATGGATTACTAAACTATATAGCCTTATTTTACGATAAACATCAAAGATAAACTGCACAAATTTCTATGAAAAAGAGTCCATTATAGTTTTTGAAACTGCATCCATTTGGTTCCTGCTTTGGAGGGAGAGTAATAGTCAGCATCTGCACGGCTGCCATGCTGATCTCTTTCTGCTGTAGCCTATGCTTTTAAACAATGAAATTGGACATAATGGCAGCATTGATTTGATTTCTCCTGCTGAACTCTTGATTTGCAATTCTGAGAGTTTGAAAAGGTCATAGGGCATCCATCCTAAGGGGCTTGGCATTCTTGGATAATCACTTTTAGCACTATGATTATGATATTAAGCAGTATCGCATCAACATATTCATTTATAATTCTCTTATTTAGCTATTTTGTAGCTCCAACAACTTAATATATAGAAAGACGGCGCACTCATATTGCTATGAATGGGAGAAAGTGCAACACACAGTATGGCGGAATAAGTCCCGCCTTCTAAATAGAAAAGCAAAATAAAAGAGCCAATACGTACTCATCTCGTCGCTGCAGCTGCTGTTAGAAGCTCCGGTTTCTATAGAAACAGTCCATTCTATATGAGACCCGTGCTTATGACTGCACATGCACATTGGCTAAAATGCCTTTTTTTTTCTTTTTTTTTCATGATTAGAGCATTTAGGAACAAAATGTATGAGACAGTTATTGTCAGAATTCATTTATTTTTTTTTTTTTAAATCAGTATATGAACAATTTACAGAATCACCCTCTCACCCCTTTCCTACCCCTCAATAGACAGAACACTGAAACAGACATTATTACAAGGGATTGAGCTGATGTGTAAGAGAAAAAAATATATATCATATGTTAAAGTAAATTTATTCGTAAGCTTGGTGAACAGCTTTGGAAAATTTGATGTTTCCCCATTTAAAATGATAGGAGCTGTACATGCATAAATAAATCCATGTGTTAGAAAGCTAGGCTATATCACTGTTCCCATTCAGACCCACCTAAAAATACATCCTTTATGTTGTTTTATTTATTTTAAAGCATAATGCATACCTCGTGTAATAATATAAAATACGGCTGTAATGTTCTGTAAAATGTAAGCACACTTCATGCACTTCAGTCAGTGTAATATTTCACTAAGCACTTACAGTATGATAAATAATTAGCCAAGATTAAATGTTATAATACTATATTACCATTACTGTTATTATTAGTAGTTAATTTCATTATTTTATCATCACAAGTAAAAGTAAAAACATCACAATTACAGTCTTACTGAGCAAAGGTCTGGTGGTGATTTCACAAACGAGTGTGAAAGTGTTGTATATCGGTCTCACGGCAGCGGTACACGTGGTGGTAATTGGCGATTTGGTTGACTACCTACTGTATCTTATTGTTTTTGCAGCATTCTATGCAATGAATGTTGCATTTTCAAGATGGTGTCAAGTAAAAAAGTCAGTTTTTAAATGCAAGAACACATCCTGTGTGCACATTGTAACTGATCTAACTGCAAGGTTCTTTCCATTATGCTATCGTCACAAATCCAAATAAGGTGTGATTTCTAATAAACATTTGCATTATTTGAGCATGTGGTATTTTAATGATAAAACCTGCATCTTATTTGCCAAATACATGCAGTATGTTTTATGCATTTATGCAAATGTTATGTAGGCTATTTATTTTACTTCAGGATAGCTGTGTACCTATATAGTCATGGTGTGGCACTCACAATATAGTGAATAGTAAGCAAGCGAGTTATTTCGTACACAGTAAATTTCCGCTGACCAATCACATATATTTAGCCTAATATTTACGGAGAAATAAAACATTTTATGGAGCAATAAATGCAATTTGTTAGTTCTGTTAGCTATCATTTACATACTTAATCACTCATCATACAAAATACAATATTTACAATAATCACCTGAGAGATGCTAAAAGTTTGTGCTGGCAAATTTCACATCACTTGTTTGTGTATGGAAAATGTCCTTACATAAAGTTGGCTGTTTTTCACATCCTTTAGAAAAAAAAATCCTTAATACTTAATGGAAAATGTAATATTTTCTCCAAACACTCTTTCAGCAGCCCTCACCACAAAACCCATTTGTGCTGGAAGCACGTGTATTTGTGTAAACCTTTAAGCTATGAACGTCAAACCACAGACATTTATCTTTGTCTATTTTTTATTCCAGAAAGTGGTTTTAAGAACAATAGAAAAGCGGGGAGTAAAAAGCATGTTCAAATTGAACTCCATAACATGAAAAGGTTTAGGATAAGTATTCCGTGAACATTGATAAGATAACAGTTCAATAAAAGACTGTTACTTAGAATCAGCAGAGGGAGATAGGGTCAGTGATTGAAGAAGAAAATGTAATATGGGATGTCATCAACATTGCAGACTAATGAATGGAAGGTGTTTTCTAATTGATTTTTTTCTTTCTTCATTTGTATGTGCATGCACTTTTGGTCATTTTTTTGTGTGTCATTAAGCCTCTATATTAGGATCGAACTCCATGAGACATACTGCTCCTCATTTGCTCTCTCTCTCCATCTCCATCTCTCTCATTCCTAAAGTCTTCAGGTTGCATACTTGGGTGCAGTAATTTGCCATTGACTGGCGACAGGTGCAGCTGCTGCCGTTGCCACTGTTAACAAGCCGTTTCATCATGGTTAGCTTGCCGTGATTATCCCTTGTTGTTGCCACAATACCTTGGGTGGCCATTTTATGATGCTGAAGATGTCAGAGGAAATAGTTCCATTAATAATCCTTAGCCTACTGTCCTTTCCGAGTCATTTGCTTCTGCAATTGCAAAGATATGTGCCCTCTTCTATTTCTTTTCCACCCCATCAGATTAGAGCGGCATGATTCCTGATAAATTGAGAATCACATTATTTTTTCACAATTCTGAATATGACAACTAAACAAAATAACATGTCATTTACTAGAGGTTCTGATTTTTTTTTATTTTTTTTATTGTTGCTCTCTGTTCAAAAATGTTTAAAGCTACACCGCGGAACTTTTGCGGGCGCTAGGGGCACTAGACCTGGAACTTTCACGTCTAGCGCCCCTAGAGGCCACAAGCGCCGCAGCACTGTCGCAAAAGTCTAGAAGACAGTATATCAGAGCCTATGGTCACGTGACGGCCGTAAAGCGATACGTTCTCCAGGTCACATGACCTGTTCAACGACGGTCCGTCTCCTCCAAACTTACATAGGCGGTATTTCAAGAGGGCAGCCCCGCTCGGAGCATTAATAGTGTCAAACGCTGTATATTGGCCTGAGGAATCATTTAAAATAACTCGTATGCGTCAACTCTTTAGGTCACAAAGTCCACGGTGTGGCTTTAATAAATTTGAATTAATTATTTAAAAAAATGTTTGAATGACTGATTCAATTACTCACTCATAAAGACTTCAAGGCCCTGTTTCACAGACAGGGCTTAAATTAAGCCAGGATAAGGCATTAGTTCAATTAGGGCATTTAAGTAGCTTTTACAAACATGCCTTCAAAAAAAAAAACATTACTGGTGTGCATCTTGAGAAAAAACAATGGCACTGACATATTTTAAGAAATGTCAGTGCAAGTTGCTTTGTTAAAACAGCTCAAACCTGCATCTTAGTCTTGGAATAGGCCTAAATCTTGTCTGTGAACCGCGGGGCAATTTTTCATTACTGGAATAATCAGCGTTTTTGAACGAATCTCTTGAATGAATGATTCAATGACAAATTACTGAACTTGTCGCCACCTAGTGTCGTAACGATGCGATTGATACAATCGTTATTTGAAGCGCCAAGTTACTTTCAAAAGGTGATTTGCTCTATTTTGATCTCTACCAGACATCAATGTTTATAACCGAACTATACATTTTTTTCCTAGTACCTCTGATAATTTCAATCTTTGTAGCACAGAAATAATGATACTGTGTGATTGAAAAGGCTGTTTGTTAAACCCATTTCATACCTGTACTGTGCATGACAACTTCTCTGGGTCAGCGGAAGCGACAATGCAGATTTTAATGTTCAGGTGAGACTTTGTCAAAGGTTAAAGACACAGGCGAACGGTTGTCAGTTAGGAATAAGATCGCATGGGTGTTTGAATTGACATTGCGATGTTTTTACGATTAATTGGATAGCTCTACAACAGTCAACAGATATACACAGCAAATGAGCAAATCAAGCTTGTGAATGATCCGACGAAAGCATGTTTGTTTATGATTTTGTTCATAGAGAAGCAGTTAAATTACGTACTAATGCTTCCATAAATAATCAGTTAGTTATAGTGAGTATTTCCTGAGGGAGCTAGTATCTCATAACGTGGTTTTCCATGAGTATATATTTGGTGTGTTCATAAGCATCCACTGTATCTACACATAATCAGTGCTTCAGAGCTTGGCTTTATACTTTTTCCTCCTCATCTACTGGAGGTCTAGAGTCTGGTCACAGGACAAATGGTGTGTCAACAGCAGCAAATCTTGTGGTCAGTGTGCTGGCCTGACTTACCACGCTAATGGCTTGAATTACAGGACTTTGGGCCTCAATCCTATAAACACAGAATTGCCCTCTGCCATACTCCCATTGAGCAGCCTACCCAAGAGAACCGTTTGATTACAAAACTGCAAAATTGACCCAGATAGTTAAAGGGATGTTCTAGCTTCAGCATTTGTGGCACACACCGAAAACCCACAGATTTTTTCTTTTTTTTTAACCCAGGCACTTATTATGGAACTAACAGAACAACCCACGTAAACCCTGACAGTATGATTTTGACCTTGACATTTAGCAGAGGGAGATTTTGCAAACATTAAGTGGTTTATTTCATATAGCTTGACTGTACATTTTTGACATACTCATATACTTTGGAAATGCATAAATGTTCATGAAATTTTTATTTGAGTCTAAATTATTAAAATTTATATATATATATATATAAAAATAAATAATAATAATAATAATTAAAAAAAATATTAGATGGAAAAAGAAAAGACCAAAAAATGTAATTGTCACCTTGGCAGTAACTGAAGTTTTAGTTTAAGTTTACTAAAATTAAAATACAATAAATGAAAGCTAAATATTATATATAATATTAAATTATTTATTTTAAATCACTTTAATATATATATATATATATATATATATATATATATATATATATATATATATATATATATATATATATATATATATATATATATATATATGGCATCATATTATTCTGTTGAAACCCAGAATCCACTGACTAAATCCACTGTAAAATGTTTTTACAAGTTATGTAGTATATATACACAGTATACTTTTTTTTTTTAGATAATGAATATATTCATTGAATTGATTTGCAGTGATGTGGTGGTGGCCAGTTGTTGTGAAGTCTGTCAGTCAGACAACAACTCTGTCAGATCCAAAATTAAGCCCTCGAACGTCACCTCTGAATACTGATTATGATTAATAGCCCTATGATTGTAGCAGCCAATCCATGCTATATCTATCAATACCGGCCTCGCTTTCTCCTTCATTTAGCGTTCAAAGTGTGGAGTGTGTTCCCATGACAACATGGTCAAAGCCTGCTCGGCAGATCGTGGATGTGTGCCTTATAAGGCAAACGACCACGTTGTGATTGTTGGTATTCAAAGGTGCCTTGATTTCAGTGCAGAATGTGTTTCAGTCACATGAGCACCACAATTTCTTGGTCAATTACCTCACATCTCATTCAGCTTGAATGTTCAGGAATGGTATTTGTATCTAGAGCTTCATTACAGACTGAATGATCACATGTATGGTTGAAGACAACAGTCTTGGTCAGTAGGTTGAAATAAAGCATAAATTGACTGTTGATGATGATGTGTCTAGTTAAATGTTGTCACACCGATTCATTTTCACAGTAGTCCTTAAGTGGTCGAGGTGCTTACCTGTTCATCACTTATTACAGCATATTTCACTCCTGACATACTACATCTGCTGTAATCACATCTTGTTGGAGCAATAAAAAAAAAAAAAAATGCCCGGTACACATTGTACCATTTTGAGCTGTCCCAGACGAAATATGACCAATCTTGGCGATTTCTGTGGTCGTGGCTCCTAAACTGAGGTCCTACGTGAGAGAGGTTCAAAGAGGTTCGTTGTTACGGTCTTGGTAGAAGATAGCCTGCGATCATTTTCTGACAGAGTCAGAAATTTAGCATGATCATCTCACAGTGTGTTTGCTGTTACGTATGGAAGCTTGTTTCCGCCACTGAATAAAACATTTTAAAAGATGATTGCGACTTTTTATCTCACAATTGCGAGTCTACATCTCGCAATTCTGACTTTATTTCTCAGAATTGCGAGATATAAAGTCAGAGTTCTGAGATATAAAGTCAGAATTGCGAGATATAAAGTCGCAATTGCGTCTTATAAAGTCAGAATTCAGACTTTTTTTCTCGCAATTGCGACTTTATATCACGCAATTCTGACTTTATATCTCAGAATTCTGACTTTATATCACACAATTCTGACTTCATAACACATAATTGCGAGTTTATGTCTCGCAATTCTGACATCTTTTCTCAGAATTGTGAGATATAAAGTCCAATTCTAAGGAAAAAAAAAAGACAGACTTTTTTTTTTTTTACCTTAGAATAGTTTATATCTCAAAATTCTGACTTTATAACACGCAATTGCGACTTTATATCATGCAATTCTGACTTTGTATCTCCCAATTGCGTGATATAAAGTCAGAATTCTGAGATATAAAGTCGCAATTGCGAGAAAAAAAGTCAGAATTCTGACTTTATAACACGCAATTGTGACTTTTTCACGCAATTCTGACTTTATATCTCGCAATTCTGACTTTAAAACACGCAATTGCGACTTTATTTCACACAATTCTGACTTTATATCTCGCAATTCTGACTTTATTTCTCGCGATGTAAACTCGCAATTGTGAGATAAAAAGTCGCAATTATCTTTTTTTTTTTTTTGTGGCGGAAACAAGCTTCCATAGTTACGACCTATGTCTACTGACTAGCCAATAAAAATCAGTGGTGGACAGTAACGAAGTAAATGTAATTCGTTACTGTACTTAAGTAGCTTTTTTGCGTATCTGTACTTTACTGAAGTATTTCAATTTGGGAAGACTTTTACTTTAACTCCACTACATTTCAAAGTCAAATATCTTACTTTTTACTCTACTACATTTTCAAAATCAGTCGTTCCTTTTTATTTATGAGTGGATAAAAACTTAACTTGTCAAACCAACCACCAATCACAGTAGCCTACAACGTGCGCGCTTTGTTTTGAACTTGCCTTGACGCTATCTACTAAGCGCGAACCAGAGCCGTTAAATATGAGAGTTGCGACCATAGACAGTATATAAGTAAGGGATAATGTATAGAGAGGCGGTCGTTATAGCGAATAACAACCCCGACAGGCTGAACAGGACCCCGACGCGAAGCGGAGGGGTCTTGAATCAGCCTGAAGGGGTTGTTATTCGCTATAACGACCGCCTCTCTATACATTATCCCGCTTATTACATGGCCACCTACAAAATAAATAAATAATTTGACACGAATTATTGATTTAAAAAGGAGTTTATTGATTTAAAAACGATTGTATTGCTTCCGCCAAAGAAAATAGTCCGTTCCGCGTCCATAGCAACGCGCTGTTTTTCATGGCAATGGTCTGTTATACTTCGCAGCGGTCTCTTATCAAGAAATAACAGACCGCATTCTACATTGGAATTCAGCCGAGCCATGTAATAAGAGGTTGCAACACACTAGGCTTGTTCGACTTAAACCGGCGCTGCACAGACCGATCAGTTTATGACATCAAAGTAAAGAGCGAAATCGCGAGAGTGATTGAAAAGCATACAGAGCCATCTACTCTCTAATCCAGTTCAAGTCGAACAAGCCTACTGTGATCTCGCCTCCGCACGGTCACGTGATTCGTGTATAGCTCTCAGTAGTTCCAAACAAATCGCTTTGCCAATGATTTTAAGCGGGGCAGAGCAGAGAGAGCATTGCATATTACGTTGACACTAAAATTACTTGCATATAGGCCTAATAGCATTTTTTTTTTCTGGGGAGTAGCAGAAACACTGCATTAATACGTTGTGATGTTTAATTTTAATTTTAATTTTAATTTTAATTTATATATATATATATATATATATATATATATATATATATATATATATATATATATATATATATATATATATATACATATACATATACATATACATATATACATACATGTGTATGTGTGTGTGTGTGTGTGTGTGTGTGTGTGTGTGTGTGTGTGTGTATTTAATGGCATTGTGCAGGTTTATGTGAATGTATCATAACATTAGGATGTTTATAATTATGACCATAGACGCTCGTGAAAAATACAGTATATACAGTAAATACTATATATATATATATATATATATATATATATATATATATATATATATACAGTATATACACTAATTAATGTCATTTTATTAATAGATTGATGTGCCAAGAGTGATATTAGAGTCTTCACGTAGACTGAGTTAAGCAAAAGTCTTGTGACAAAAATTATAATAGGACATTATAGCCATAAAAAAAATCATAGTACTTGGATACTTAAGTACATTTGAAGGCAAATACTTTTGTACTTTTACTCAAGTGAATGTTTAAAGGCAGCACTTCTACTTTTACTCGAGTAATATTTTACCTTGAGTATCTTTACTTTAAAGGAACACTCCGACTTTTTGGGACTTTAGCTTATTCACAGTATCCCCCAGAGTTAGATAGGTCCATACATACCTTTTTCATTTCTGTGCGTTCTGTAAGTGTTATTTGACGCACCCACCGCTAGCCTAGCTTAGCACAAAGACTGGATGTAAATGGATAATGGTAGCATACTAATCCCAATAAGTGACAAAATAATGCAAACATTTTCCTATTTACATGTTGTGATCTGTAGTCACAGCGTGTACAAATAACAAGGCTATAATAGACAGAGACCATTTTTAATCGTATAAATACTGGGAACTATATTCTCACTAGGCGTAGGAGCACAGCTGCTTGGGCGGAGTGGCTACTTGGGCGGAGTGATTAGCGCAGCACGAGACGCCCTGTTGTTGATTTAGCTGTGCTCCTACGCCTAGTGAGAATATAGTTCCCAGTATTTATACGATTAAAAATGGTCTCTGTCTATTATAGCCTTGTTATTTGTACACGCTGTGACTATACAGATCACAACATGTAAATAGGAAAATGTTTGCATTATTTTGTCACTTATTGGGATTAGTATGCTACCATTATCCATTTACATCCAGTCTTTGTGCTAAGCTAGGCTAGCGGTGGGTGCGTCAAATAACACTTACAGAACGCACAGAAATGAAAAAGGTATGTATGGACTTATCTAACTCTGGGGGATACTGTGAATAAGCTAAAGTCCCAAAAAGTCGGAGTTTTCCTTTAACTCAAGTACATGGTATGTGTACTTCGTCCACCACTGATAAAAATGCAACATGAAATGGCGTATTGATCAACACGACATGCCGCTAAAATTTGAAACTACTTACCTCAAGCTTCATTTGCAAAATTGGCATGCCAAGTTGGTCTCTTTCCCCTTGCCATGACCTTGGCAATATTCCATATTCTCCTCTTTTGCTTCCTCCTCTTTTTTCAGCGCACATAAGAACCACAATTGCCAAAGTGTGATTTATCTTGCTCTATTGGTTTACCACTAGCGCATGCTGATGTTTTATTCTTCTACACTAACTTGCGTCGTAGCCTACGATTCAATAGGTGTCATCGTCATACAGTCTACATGTCATGCCCAATTTTATTAGATCCATGTCGTACAGTGTGATTTGTAATGATCTTATGAGGTTGCTGAAATCGCACAGTCTGTAGCAGGCATTAGTATTTTCATGGCTACTGATGTCCAGAATTAAGTGAATATGAAGGAAATATGCAAATGAGATATTTTAAAAGCCTGCTGTTTTATTCAGCATTATGAACAGCATCACTTCAATCGACTCGCCCTGCAGTGCCTCATCTCATATTCCTGCTCTTCATACGCCACAGTCTATTTTCAACACTTCTATTTTAGACGCTGAAGCTCACTGGCTAGTGAATACTACCAAGTGCGATGGGGTGTCAGAAATAGAGATGTACGTCTGTTGTATCATCATTGGTTGTGGGCCAGAAATATCCACCACATAAATGCTCTAATAAAGGCATACTGGAAACAGAAGCGTCATGCTTGTTCAACCTAATGGGTCAGATTTTTTAACAGTAGATTCTGAATACAACGTTGGGATGTGGGATGTGTTTAAGCTGCACAATTATTTTTGGTAAAAAAACAAACAGTGTTTGTCTGAAGTCTCTGAATTTGGCCAGTCCAATCGAGATGCTTTTTCCAGTCATCATTTACACATTTTATGTTGCTCCAAACTTGTGTAATTTTTCTTGCGGAGCACGATAGTAGTATTTATAAAAATATCAAAGCTTACTCATTTACACACTACAGAAATACATTAGTCCCTGGTTTCACAGACAAGGTTTAAGCCTAGTCCCATACTAAAATGCATGTTTGAGCTGTTTTAACTGAAAGCAACTTGCACTGAGATATCTTAAAATATGTCACTGCCATTGTTTTGTCTCAAGATTTACACCAGTAATTTCTAAGTACTTAATTGTCCTAATTGAACTAAGGCCTAATCCTGGCTTAATCTAGGCCCTGTCTGTGAAACCGGGCCACTGTGTGTAGTGTTGAGACATTTCTGGTTACGACCAGGATTGAGTCAGGTCAAGCTGACTGCTGTTAATTGACCTTCGGAAGTATTTACTTGAGACTGAAATATCATTACCAACATCAGAAAATCAAATATAAAACAGTTAGGGGCTCACATCACAATCAATAGCCCTGCTACATCTTTTCTTTCCTTCAGCTCATCTACAGAGCCAAGAGCGTTGCCATAGTGATATGAAATAGGCGCATAGTGCCGCAGCAGTAGGGCTCTCCTGTACATCAGACCATGTTTTCACATTCAGAAATTCGAGGTCCATGTTTTCTTTCCTCCATTTACATTCTTCCATTCCACCATATTATGAAAGAAACATGCATTGGATTTTTGATTATGCAAAATGGTTGTACATGAGGAATATATATCAGGAAAAAGCTCTCAAGATTGAAACCTGCTTTTTTAAAGAATGAATTGAGAGCAGTTACACCTGCTGATGTCACTACGATTGACATTACTATTCTATGTACAGTATATTTATAAACTTTTCTGACTTAATTTTCCTTTTCCCCTTTTTCTTTCTTCAGTGTGACAATGCAAAGGGATTGCGGGCCTTCTTTGATGCAATCTGCTACGGTCCAAAACATTTGATGATCTTTGGAGGCGTGTGTCCATCAGTGACTTCAATCATTGCTGAATCGTTGGAGGGGTGGAACCTCGTGCAGGTTTGTGCAACAGCCAAGATCTGCTTCATAAAATCTGCAATGTGATTATTCATTTGCATATCATTAACAATTCTTTTTTCCCTTCAAAATGCCATGTTAAACTCATGAGAGAGTTTACATACTTGAAGAATGCGTGCCATATATTTGCGCTAATGATTTCCTCTGTGACTTAAATAAATGCTACTATCTTATATCAAAAGGTTGGCAAAGCCAGGCCAGAAACGTAATCCCAGTGCTGATAAAAACTGGAAAAAATTAGTAAACTTCCCAGAGACCTCTGTCTTGAGCAGGCCCGCGGGGTTGTTTAGTGTGTTAATACTGTGATTTTAACAGGAAGTCAGCGTTCGGTTACTCTAAGCCTATCCCCCCCTCTTGTTTGCAATATCCAGTGATATCTCTAATCTGAGTATTAGCACATCACCGACAAAAGTAGTACACTAAGGTAGCCGTCGGCACACATGGCTCGAGGAAGTAATGTAGTTAAAATCTCTCTGATGTGAGGCATGGAGGACTATAAAAGAATTCCACTGAGGAATTTCCTCCGGGCTCCTACGCTTTCACTTTTGTGTTGGCATATGTGTGGTCAGCCTCTAAGCCAGCTGACATTTCACCAAGAGAACCTGGCAATTTTCCACAACTGTTCCACAAAGGTGGCCGGTTTCCATGAGAGGAACAGAAATTGGCGATAACGTACATTGTTCCAAGTAGAAAAAATGGCACAAAAAAGAATGGATTTGATACGTGATTTACAAGTGAGGATGTCATTATTCTTGTCTATATATATATATATATATATATATATATATATATATATATATATATATATATATATATATATAGACAAGAATAATGACATCCTCACTTGTAAATCACGTATCAAATCCATAGTGTAATCCATCAAATCCATATAATAATACCATAGTGCGCCAAGAGGAGGGGCACGGAAATGGAAGTGCTGTATATATATATATATATATATATATATATATATATATATATATATATATATATATATATATATATATATATATATATATATATAGACAAGAATAATGACATCCTCACTTGTAAATCACGTATCAAATCCATAGTGTAATCCATCAAATCCATATAATAATACCATAGTGCGCCAAGAGGAGGGGCACGGAAATGGGTCATATATATATATATATATATATATATATATATATATACATATGTATACATATATATATATCTCATGACCATTTTTCACCCTCTCTTAGAATTAAACAGGCAGTTTTTTTGGCTTTTGCTGGGCCATGTTAACAATCACCTTAGTGTTACCTCACTGTGACCAGGCATGCCAGATCTCTGGGTCACCATGATTTTTCCAAGTGTTCCTGGATCAACATTCCTGTGCGGAAATTTAGTCCTAACCCTATCCCTACCCCTAAACCTAACTCAACCCATAACTTATCCCTAAAATCGGAGGTAAAATGATATGTGAATAACATTGATGCAAAAGCACTAAACCCTGGTTGTAAGCCTAAACTTGACATGAACTGTAAACTTGTCTCTAAAATCTGATTGGTTGATTGGAATGTTGTTCAAGGATGAACGAAGATGTTGATCCAGGAACATGTTTCATTTGGTGAGATCACGTTCACCAGATCTCTGAATACCGACCAGGTGCGGTTGGCGCTTAAATGTGGATTGATTTGATGCCAGAAAATTTCAGATGTTCTGAATGAGTTTTTTGTGCAGCTTAGATTCTTCTCAGGAGGTGAAGTTTGGAGTTATTTTTTGTGTTCGAACTCTTTTATCTCAAAAGAATAAGGAAAGATTGATCACTTATGATATGATCACTTAAAAGTTCATGTGGATCAATTAGTGTAATAAAACAGAATTTATTTTTGTGCAAAAATTGTACATAAAGGGGCTCAGATTTTGTCACTACCCATAAAGGGACAACTTTTATGTACCCCTGAAAAGTTCGATACCTTAAAGGGTAAAACTCTGATGCACTAATATGCATCTTTTAGGGTAGATAAGGTTGTTCCAATTAAAAGGAATGATTTTTGCTCAGTGAATGGAAATATCATAAAATGGAAAATAAACATTGCCATTTCTCTATTTAATGTATTTGTGATCTTAGACTGGTCTTGCCTTCCTAAGGATAATCTTACAGAAGTCCTAATTTGTGGACTAATCTCCCATTAACCCCAGATGAATAGATCTCTAATTAGCCAGGGTGATGGGAAGTGAACACATCCACAATGGGATTAGCGGTGACACGCCTCAGAAAGACTTTTATATGCCAAAATAAAATAAACAAAGGGAAGTGAGGGGACCTAATGTATGGGGTAATGAAATTCCAAAGGGCAAAGATGAAAATGGGACAGCAGGTCCAGGGGTCTGGGGTCACGTCATGTATTCAATGGCGGAATCTCTTCAGTGGTGAAGAAAATCAGTTTTATAGCAGCACTTCCATTTCCGTGCCCCTCCTCTTGGCGCACTATGGTATTATTAGGCGGGATGGAGAACAGCAGAGGGGGGCCAGAATGCCGATGGCTGGAGATTTCTCTGTCACACCTGCTGATCCATTTCATAAGAGCGAAAGAGACTAAATGAACATTGAGGGAGACCTATTCTCCAGTTTATCAAAACCTCATCTTTCATCTTCAACGCTAAGATTCTGTACCTTTATTTTTCATTTAAGCAATGTGTTTAATGAGAATGGTGGCTGGTTGATGGATTGTGTAATTATATTTAATGAAAACATGAGAGCCAAAAACTAGAGTGGCAGCTAACACGGTTGTGTTTTCACCAGTGAAATTTTACGCTCGTGTTTGAACCTCCAGAGATGTGCCAACATGCAAACAGCCCTAGAGTAAACTTTTGACCTCAAGAGCCATTGAAATCTGTTAGGATGTCAGTTTCCACAGGCATTCCTCTCCTGCGTACTGTGTAATTAAATAGTGCTGAGCTTTCTTTGTGCTTTTCGAATCATCACTTGGTATTCAGTGGTTCTGAATGGCTCCTCTGTTATGAAGTGGATTACATCAGTGCTTGCAATGTGCAGAGATATTAACATGACTCGAGTGCTTTGAATCAAATTGAATGTCACCCAGACTGTGAGAGAATGATTATTTTGAGCTGAGACATTCCTTTCTCCCTAAGCGCTCGGGTGATATCGTGCCCTCGTGCGATATGCATCTTTCATATAGCAGGGAAAACGATAAACACGGGAGAATGCCATTTTCTACTAATGACTTATAGGAGGCCTTTTTGCAGGCTGGACTCACAGGTGCTGTTTGTGAAGTTATTATACTTTTGAAGTAGGCCCCATTCTAGCTCTGATGAAGGTTACATTGTTCACAACATCATAATAAAAGTGATTAGATGAGATTAAGCATATTGCATGCATTGATTTGCAATGCCAAGATGCAATTAGACATTTAGTTGCATAAGTTACTGCAAACCTCCCTAGGTAAAGAAATGAGCATACCTGCAGGAAAGAACAATCACAAATTAGATATGGTTAATGTCTTAGATGCTTCATCTCAAATGAAGAGCGAAAGGAGGCTTCTGCTGAAATTTCAAAAGAGATAGCAACACTAACAGGGATTCCATGCTCATATTTTTAACATTTCTATGCACATAAATGCACATAAAAAACTTGAGGATGAATACATTTTTATTTGGCAAACAATGATGAAATATTCACTGAATAAATTCCTAGCTGCTCGTCAAAAAAAAAAGTGACTTTGCCTGCTAGCATTCATATCTTGGATGGCAACATGTCTCAAACTGTGCTCAAAGCCAACCCTTTTGAAAAAGTAGTGTGCTTAATTGTAATGAATATGCACTTTTAGTGTACTTCAAATCTTAAAAGTATATTTAAAAAATATAAAAAAAAATACTGTACTTGCAGATAAAATATGAATAAAAAATGCCATTTAAGTGTATTTAAGGAGAGTACACTTTCATGAGTATTTTTCTTAAAATATTAAAGGGTTAGTTCATCCCGAAATGAAAATTCTGTCAGTAATTACTCACCCTCATGTTGTTCCAAGCCTGTAAGACTTTCGTAACTTTTCTGGGCCAGCAAGTTTCAATTACATAGAAGCCTATGGAGGAGTGAGACAGCTCTCAGATTGAATCAAAAATATCTTAATTTGTGTTCTGAAGATGAACGAAAGTCTTACGGGCTTGGAACAACATGAAGGTGAGTAATTACTGACAGAATTTTAATTTTTGGGTGAACTAACCCTTTAACTTAAAATGTAATATTAAATAACACTAAAGTAAATATTATAATTAAGTACTTCACATGTACTGTAGTTCAACACATCAAAATAAGTAACTTTATTAAATAAATAACAATGACAAAGTATTAGTAAAACATATTCATTTAAAATGTACTTTAGAGTAAAACTTTTAATTTGACATTATTACAAAGTTCACTTTAAAAGTATACTTAAGTGTGTTAAATGTGCAACTGCAGCATTACAAGTGTGTAAATACAAATATTTTTAAATACATGACATACAAGTTTCAATAGAAATTACATTAAAAAGTATGTTTTAGTGAACTATAAATGATTGGCAGTACACTTTAACTATATATCAGTGACAATAGAAGTAATTATGAAATTTCATATAAAGATGCACTTAAGTCCTACTTCAAAAAAAGAGAACTCTTAAGTTCAACTTACTGAAATTTCTAAATTTCAAATATAATAGTTTTTAATTGTAAATCTACATGCTATTAGGTGTCCAGAAACATTAAAATCACAAGTTCACATTTTTTAATATCCTTTTAAAGTACATTATTTTCATAAGTACTTTTTTTTGTATACTAACGTGTACTCCTTTTTCACAAGGGAAAAGTTTTTGAATAGATTTCCAAATGAAACATTTCTCATTAAACTTCATATTTTTATACTCTTACTGTGTGTAAACAATTTCCTTTTTGTGTCATTTTTATTTCTCCTAAGAGATCTGAGACATTTGAGTTGATACTCAATTGATGTATAACTGAGAACTCAGGGCAACCTATGTGTAATAAAATCTCTAATAAAGTCAAAAATCTCAAATAAAGTCTCGCTTCGAGAAAAATAAAATACTTAGGCCATCAAGGATTATAGTAAAACCACAAAACTCTTTCTTGCATTATGCTTTTCAACAGTGTCAAAACTACTTGAGGTAGGCCTACTTCTCATTTTTCATTGTTTGTATTGGGGCAGCCATTTTGTTGATGGAGTATATTTCTCAGGGGATATTTTGGTAAAGACAACATGGGGAGGTGCTGCTGTCAAAAGTGTCATTATTTGGAGTTGGAGTTGTGGCTAAGTGGTTAGCATATTGCTCTCACATGTTTAACAGTGACGCTAATATGCAAATTTGAATCCTAGCTGATCCTATTTCCGCCTGTTCTCCTCATAAATTCTTGTTCTTTCTACTCTCCTATAAAATAATACTAATGCAAAAAGTGTTTTAAAGTTATTGTTAAAGGTCGCATTGAATGGATTATTTTATTAGTTTAGAATGTTTCCTGGAGTGCCCTTATAATGTTGGTATGTTTTTTAGATAATTTTTTTTTTATAATTTAGAAATAAAAGGCATTTTTCCTAGCCTGATTTCATCCCCTGATTTGAACGCTCTGTTTGAAGGGGCGTGTCTGCTGAGAGACTTCAGCGTAAACGCCCTCTGCTGTGATTGGCTGACATGCTTGCATATGAAATATCTGGCATTACATGTGGAACTATCTGGAAAACTTTTACTATTACAGCTATTATACGTTTTTACTATTACAGCTATCGGGATTAACGAATCGTGAGAAGTTTTTTAAGTATTTAGATATATTCCCATCACATAAAAGGTTGCAGTGATGAGCATTGAGCAGATGACAGCCTGTTGATCGCATGAAAAAAGATCTTATCATTGCAACACAGTTTCTGCACTCTCACTAATGATTTCACCAATGCAAACATGAGGTATATAAATACAGTAAGAGCTTCGTTGTGCAGTGTAACAGCGTCATTGATTTCATAACGAGTTTTGGCAAGTGTCCAGATAAACTCGCGCTGTGTGATTGACAGCTTGGGCGATTGGAAAGGGATTGTTCTTTGATCGCTTTCTGTATATATATTAATCACAGTTTAAGTAAGAGTATTTTCATTCTACTAAGAGAAACGATGTGAAGTTGATCGCTACTTCCATAGTAAATCACTACTTACCGCTTGCTGGAATATAGTTGAAATTACCCCCTTCGTCAGTATGAAACGCTGAGAGAAGCCTGCTTGATATTATCCCAGGTTAGAAAAACAGTCCGTGGTGAAATGGACAGAGCAAACTAACAACTTCGAATTAAACTTTTGCGGTATTCGATTATAGATAAACATCAACCACGCCTGTTGACATTTCGCCATCAATACGCCTGTATTCCTGTGGGCGGAGGTTAGTCAGAAAACTATTGTTTTAGTGACGTCATTAAAGAAGGAAGTAGAGGGATGTAGTCCAAACTGGGCGTTCGATGTAGTCGACTTCTGTTAAATAAAATATCTCGCTTGGCATTGAACTTTGAGCTTTATAATTTTACAGATATTATTTATACTCTAACAACAACATTACACACTAACTAAAGTTTGAAACATGGGATCACGAAGAACGGGACCTTTAATGTCTGTCAGTAGCACTTTCTTGATTTGCTAGGCTGATAAATTCGTCATGCTTGCGTTGATGAAAATCTGTGCCATCACAGCCCAAAATTAGGCCAAGAGAAGTATAAATAGACAGTGTTTCTATGATTTAGAGATGCTTACATGGGCGTTTCCTCTTGCGCTTGCATTATTATTGGTATTGTTGAGATCCAAGCAGTATGTCTTTGAGCCTGTCAGCCTCTCATCTGCTCCCAGTCGAGCATGTGCCAGAACCAGACTGCTGTCGACGTGCTTCAGCAGACGCCATCTTCCTCTTTGACGTCAACTACAGGAGTGAGAAGAACAGCCAACTCCCAAAGCTGTTTACATATGGCCGCTTCCCAGACTGACAGAGAGAGGTTGGCACACAAAGTTAATGTAAGGCGTACAACTAAGGATGGGTGGATGCTGTATTGAGAGGATTGATCCTCACATTGGAAAATTGGTCCTTTAAAGTTGTGGTGTTTAATTTATGTAGCATGAAATTTAATGTGTATCATAAACTTTGAAGTGAAAAAGAGATGAAATGTGTTAGCAGTAGCTGCAGAGGACAGGAGTTGTTTCTCTACCGCTCATGTGAACACAAGCAGAAATGCTCAAAGACACAAGCAGTCACGAACAGCACTCGACAGAGCATATTACAAAATATATGCTAAATATATATTATTCATATTTTATTATTATATTATTTGTTTTTTTACATTATATACTGTTATATTATATTTATATATTTATGATAATCATTTATTTGTTATAAATAAAATAATTGAAGTTAAAGGTTCTTAAATGATATTTTTTTCTGTAATTATTTTAAAAATTAAAAACAAAAGTTTCAAAAAGTTTGGGGTCAGTGACATTTTTATTTTTTGAGAGAAATTAGTAGTTTTATTCAGCAAGGATGAATGAAATTGATAAAGACATTTGTAATGTAACAGAAGATTTCTAATACATGCTGTTCTTTTGAACTTTGGAAAAATGTGACAGTTCCCACAAACATTTTAAGCAAGTTTTTTCTGAAGGATCATGTGACACTGAAAACTGGAGTAATGATGCTGAAAATGCAGCTTTGCCTCACAGGAATTAATTACTTTTGAAAATATATTCAAATAGAAAACAGTTATTTTAAATTGTAATAATATTTCATAGTATTACTGTTTCTACTGTATTTTTGGTCAAATAAATGCAGCCTTGGTGAGCAGAAGAGACTTTCAAATTTAAAAAAAAAATCTTACCGACCCCAAACTTTTGAATGTAACTGTAAAAGTCTAATCATTAATTATTCTTATTATATTTTCAAAATGAATAATGGTTTTCAAATGTAGTTAAATGTCCATAATTATTTCTCTTATGTTCAGAAACAACAACAGCAACAAAAATAATTTAATTGAAGCATTGCTTGAGGAGATATTGGCCTTGATAGAACTTGGTATTGGATCACAAAGAAAATGAGAGCAATTGCCCGTCCTTACCTAAAACCTTTTTTGTTTGTTTGTTTTCATTTTTAGAGTCTGGGAATATGCACAAATGACAGCTTTTTTGAGTATTAAAACTGGCAGGCCAGACAGACAATGTGTCATTGAGCATTTAGATTCTCTCTCTGAAGAATATTTACAAAAATGTCACCTGCCTTTTCGCATTTGCTGGGAGCAGGAAATAAAAGAAGCCGGCAGTTTCGTAGAATAACCTGAATATTTCAGCTGCTCCAACCTTAATTCATTTAACTTGAAACAATGCAGGCAATAATCATTAGTCCATGCCAAACATGATGCCGGATCAGTGTTGAACCCAGGGCCGGTTCTAGACATTTGGAGGCCCTAGGCAAAATTCATGTTGGAGGCCCCCCACCCCCAATAAAAAACACTTGAAACAAATATGATTCCTAACCTTTTTATTTATACAACATTTAATTTTAAATTTAGTATATTTTTACTTACACAGTACATAAGTTTGGACAAATTACTATTTTTAATGTTTTTGAAAGAAGTCTCTTATGCTCATCAAGCCTGGATTTATTTGATCAAAAATACAGAAAAATAATATAGTGAAATATTATTACAATTTAAAATAATGGTTTTCTATTTTACTATACTTTAAAATATATTTCTGCGATTCAAAGCTGAATTTAGTGTCAAGTGATCCTTTAGAAAACTTTATAATATTCTGATTTATTATCAAATGTTAGAAATGGTGCTTAATTTTTATTTTATAACATGTGATACTTTTTTCAGGATTTTTTGATTATTAAAAAGTTGTTTTAAAAAAGTTTTCACTATCACTTTTATATATTTAACACATCCTCGCTGAATATTCCTGTTTTTTTCTGTATTTTGATCAAATAAATGCAGGCTTGTAGAGCATAATAAGAAACTTCTTTCAAAAACATTAAAGATAGTAATGGGTCCAGACTTTTTACTGGTAGCTACTACATCAAAATTTATCTAAGGTAATCTCTTTTTTGTTTAATGAAGATGTTATTGTTCTTGTTGTTATTTTTAGCTGTTTTATTCAGTTTATTCACAGTTCCAGAATCCCACTTCAGTAGATGAACATGAACCTGCTTTTATAATTGTTTTAGCTGCGTTATGGGCAGTATTTTTCCCTCCCATTTAATCAATATCTGCAGATATTGTCATATTATTAATATCAGTAATATGGTATTATGTATTGCATTGCTACCTTAAATATGCTATACACAAATCAAGTGGAAGAGAAAGATACGATCGCTACTGAGCAGGAAAAAAATTCTAATCTAATATTCGTATAGGCTATGATGTCAGGGTATTATCTAATCATCAGCATCAGAATATAGAAGATAGACCCATAGATATGAGATCCTTTATTTGAAACATTTAAAAATGTTGCAGTGTGTTGGTTTTTTAACTTTGAATACAAACGTCTTGTCTTTTACTTTTGTAGCTTTTTACTAGTCAGCTCCCAACGCGATGTTATTCGTTGTACGCGCAAATTCAAAGCGTCGCGTCTGGGCACGTTAGACGCTCGCGCTCTTTTAAACTCGTAGACTAGACAAACAAAGCGGTGAATGATTTTTCCAGAAATACGCTGATCTACAGTAGCCCACACGTTTATATTTAAAATACATTGCAATCACTCCAAAATCGATGACCTGCATTTCGAGCTGTGCTTCTTTGCGTGCCTATTTAGGCTTTTGCTTCGCACTCGCTGCACCTGATGGATGCGTTCGTTGACCGCCTCTGACGTCCCCTCGGACTTAACTGGCTGGCGCCTCTATATATACAGTCATGGGCTGGCGTTAATGTGACGTAATGTAACAGTCTATGGTTAAGATAAACATCGTCACTATTTTTAGTTAATTAATACATTTTGAAATAAATTGTAGATAGGACATTTGTACATTTTTTTTTTTTTTTTGTCCCTCTGTCTGGGCCCCATCCCGCCAATCGGGCCCTAGGCACGTGCCTAGTTTGCCTTTGCGTTAATCCGGCTCTGGTTGAACCAGTGAGATTCCTGCTCTCAGCACTGAGGAATTCAAATTGTGCACACGCACATATACAAACCTCTCACATTTCGCTGTGGGTGTTGCCGTGATCGGTTTGTGGGTACCATCTGCCCTCAGATTTATGTAACAACTGATCCACAAGCAACTCTCACACATCCTGATTGTGACTCATGTCCCATGATGCCCCAGAATGGTACAGTATTAGTGAGAGGTTCACACTCTCCCTGCCCGCTCTGTTCATAGAGGCCTAATCGAAACGTGTAAGAGGAGAAAAACGGAAACTAGGAAAGGAAAATACTGGCAGGAAAAAAAAAATCTCTAAGAAAGGAGCCAAAACGAGTCTGCCGTTCAGAAATTTCATCTATGGTTCCATACGTGATAATATTGTTGCTATTTAAATAGGTCATGATTTGTGAAATCAAATTTTCCTTGATCTTTTGACATATACAGTAAGAGGTTATTGTACTATAAAAATATCCTGTAAGTTTCAGAACTCAATACTTACTCATTGGTCCAAAAACAGCTTTAACTGAAACCAAGCTCAGAAAACAACTCGTTTTGGATTTTGTCACATTATTATGTCAAAGTGCGCTGAAAGACTGCTTCTGTAGAAGATCAACTCATACTTCTACATCATTGCCTCTTTAGCCTCAAAATACAGTCTTTGCATTGCATTTTTCATCTATGTAACAACATATTTTTCATCATCTGAAGTTTTCAAAACAATTCCACACGTGTAATGTCAGGGAAGCTGAAAATTATTTGAATATGCAAAACTTACCCAGTCATAGCAGTGGGCGTTTACTTTCAAGTCTTAATCTTTTTTTCTTTTTTTGGTCCTGTGGACTTTAAAAAAGCAAGTTTAATGTAATTAATTTGTCTACTAACAATATCCAACAGTGCACATTCAGTGGAGATTACTGTCATTTTGTCACTTTTTAGCATTCCCACTGCTGAAATTATGTAATTAGAAATGACATTCAGTGATAATTTTCTTGATTTTTTTTAAAAAGTCTTTAACAGTATATAATGCCACAATTATTAAATTATCATAAACTACTTTTTAATTAAAATTTACGGATTAAAATTGAAAGTGTGGGTCTGGACCAGGGGTAAAACAATCAAAATCTATAAATAAATGCATAGGAAATGTAGCAAAATTAAATATAATGGCTTGAGAAAACTGCCCGAGGTTGAAGAAACATAGATGTTGTGCGTGCCACTCTTCATTATTTAATGAATGGAGGATTTGGCATACAATTAAAGATCTTTGCCAGCCAGTCTTGGAAGTGGTCTGCTCCAAAAGTGGACTGGCTTTGTCGATCAATTAGCTGTTAGTAGTGAATATTTCATTATCCACAAGTTATGTGCATTATAGATCATGTGGGCCAGAAAGGGTTTTTATAGCACCATAAACCTTTCAAAGCATAATGTGTTGGAGCCCGCTTCCCTGTTTTTGAGAAATAATGGCTTCTCTTATAATTTAGAGCAACTACCATCACAGATGTCGATTTCTCTGTTGAACTAAAACTAAATGTAGGTCTGAAAAACGGCCTCTGCTGGGTATGAGAGAAAAATAAGTTTGACATCTCTGTGTTCACTTAGTTTGGACATGCTGTAAATACAACAGCTTTGTAATTCTTTAATCAGAAGCAGCCTTGATGCAACACTGAGCAATATCAAATGAGAGGCCGAATGTGATCAAAAGTAGCGTTGAAGAATTATGAACAACCCGGCAATTCATATTGAACACTGTACAGCATCAGCTGTTCTGCTCTCACTCGGCTGATAAGCTCAGAACAAGAGATGGTTCCTGTCCTCTCTCTCTCTCTTTCTTTCTTTTGCACCATCACTGTTTTTTTTCTTTTGGAAAAGTAAAGCTAGTTTAGCTGCAATTCCTCAGAGTGCCATAGTAAACTCCTAAATAAAACATGTGCTGGTGCTGTGTGCTGCTCAACTTACGTCAAACCCTTTCTTGTTCACTATTCATTTTTCATGGGCTCCAAGATGAAGTTTAAAAAAAATCACAGGTTGGGCTGTTTGCAAGGGTGTTCGGGGCCATTTGACGAGCATGACCTAAATGAAGGACTGAGTCTGTTAGTGTGGCAACCAAAACTACCTAAAATGGTTAATTTTACTAATCAACATGTCAAGTTGAGCCAAGTCCACTTCATTTTTATTGTACAAGTGGATATGTTGTGCTTGAATTTTGTCAAGCATGGAAAAACATGAAGTCATGAATATTAAATGATAGTAAAACTTGCCAACTCTTGGCTCTTCAAACTCAAATGATGTCACTTCCTCTGACAGGTTCAAGTTGGTCAAGTTGTGTGAGCTGTGCTTCATACATCACAACACTACAGCTTTTTTGCCTGGAAAATTTCACAGAAATGTGACCACACCATTAGTCTAAGTATGATTTTACTGGGTTGGAGCTTCTCTCAGGCTGTTCAACGATTCAGACCACAGGGATAGAAGAGATATGCTGAGGAAAGCCAATTAGTGTGCACTTTTACACTACGCACATCTCCCGCTCACAAACACAACCAGATTTTCTTCAGAGCCGCTGTACTGCTCTGACGAGCGCTTTTGCTTATTTTCTACGTTATTTATTGTTTTGTTATTTCTGCATGTTAAATGAATCGGCCTAATGGCTTAAAGACTGTTGTTAACATAACTTGCTGTTGTCTAACTAGTAATTTGTCGCTCACTAGTAAAAAACAGGACTGAATCCATGTTTTTGTGGAACAGGTCAGTGTAAGGTACAGAAAATATTTAGGGTATTGTTTGTCTATGTAGGAAGCATCGTAAACTAGAGTTTAGTGTACGTGTTCCAGGCACTTTGCACTGTGCTGCAATGGAGAATTTAGTTTGAATCAGGTTTGAATCTGTACTGTGTAATAGTCCCAAAGATGCTGCCCTGTATTTGTTTTTCTTTAAACATCTCGTTTCCAGTGTTGTAGTCTTGACCGACTCAATCGAGTCAGGATCAGGAACAAAACCAGAAGAGGATCAAGTCCAAATTTAGACCGAGACCCAAAGAGGGGCAAATCCAAGTCAAGACCGAGTCCACATGCTCTTGAGACTATAGCTCCTTTCACACAGCAGTCCCGGTAAATTACTGTAAAATTGCCAGAATGACTTGGATATTGGTAAATACACAAATATGCTGTTGACACAAGCATTCAGTCTTTTTACCGGTTAGAGACCATTCACACATCAGCTCCAAAATACCGGTAAATTCTGTGATGTCAGTCATCGGAAGTGATTTTTAAACGCAGCGCCGGTGTCTTCATCTGCCCGCATGAGGAAAAGCGATTTAGTTTCACTATCTGTTCAATTTGACAACTTTTTTTGACGTCTGAGTGAAAGGCATAAGGGAATGATCAAACAGAACGTGTTTTTGCTTTTAAAGACATGAGTTGCGCATAATAGTATTCAACTGCAGAGCCACAGCGCTAAAAAAAAAAAAAAAAAGTGATTAATCGCATCATCTCTATCGGAACTTTATAATTGGCCCAAACCAGACTTCTTACGTCAGTGTGTTCTGACTTCATATGTAATCAAACCAGAAATATTCATTCCACATTCACACAGAGTACATTTCTGGTAATTTACTGGTAATGTTACTACTTCCCTTACTGGTAAATTGCCGAAACCAATTTACCAGTATTTTTGGAAAGTTCCTGTTCATACATGATCTCTTACTGGTAATTTACCAGTAAAGAGTGTATGTGTGAAAGGGGCTTATGACTATGATCTTGGACTTGAGACTCGAGCCAAAAGACCATGAAAATATGTTCTTGGCAGTGTTGTTATTGTTAACTAAAACTAAAACCTTGTCTTGTCAACTAACTGCAAGGTTAGTTTCAATAAAACTGATAATAAAAATAAAGATAAATAGAAATAAATGTTAGAATGACTAAAGCACATAGCAAAATTACTAAAACTTAAACTAAAAATAAAATGAAAACTGAAAATCTTAAAATAAAATTTTAATGAAATATATTGATTATTAAAGGTCCCGTTGCATGCGATTCCATGTTTCAAACTTTAGTTAGTGTGTAATGTTGCTGTTAGAGTATAAATAATATCTGTAAAATTATAAAGCTCAAAGTTCAATGCCAAGCGAGATATTTTATTTAACAGAAGTTGACTACAAAAAACGGCTCGATTGGACTACACCCCTCTACATCCTGCATTAGTGACATCACCAGAACCGTTTCTTGACTAACCTCCGCCCACAGGAATGCTCCCTCAACTCTACTGGCTACTTGCGCACTTCTTATAACTTAGCCTACTGTGTTTACTCAGCTCTTACGGTGATTTTCTGAAGTAAATCTGACGCTTCATCTTTTGTGTGATGTACAATAAACTTTATTAAACTCATCAGTACATGTTTGATCATCATTCAGACAGCAGACTTGTAGGTTATTAATAAATAATGGATACATAGCCTACAAGCAGATGACAAATACGTTATAATAACCGTAATTAAACTACTAAACCATACCTGTTTCATCTCTATACAGCACTCTGTCTCTGTAGGCATTATTGTCCGACTCGAAATGAACGCCGTTACTGAGAGTTTCTGATATTATCATCATTCCGTGAGATGAATTTTTCCTGACAGACTGAGCACGAGCTCATGAAGCTCCGCCCCCTGTGTCGTCCAGCAGCACCTCATTTGCATTTAAAGGGGACACACTGAAACGGCTCGTTTTTCTGAGCCCCAAAAAATGTCAATTTAAACATGCTGTAAAAAATGATCTGTTGGGTATTTTGAGCTCAAACTTCACATACACACTCTGGGGACATCAGAGACTTATTTTACATCTTGTGAAAAGGGGCATAGAACGGGACCTTTAATTATATACTGTATGAAATAAAATAGCACTGGGTTCTGCACAATGACCAAGATGATGAAAATCAAGCCACAAGTCTGCGTCCAAGTCCATATTTTGGTCCTGTCATGGACTCGATCTGGACACGGACTTGACTCTCTTCTGGTTTCGACCTTCACTCAGACTGGAATTCGAAAAGGCATTACATTATGTAATTAACATGAGTTGCTAATGCCTTCATTTCAAGGTTTCACTGTGGCAATAGAACAAAGAATCAGAATAGACAGGAACGACAGAGTGCTTGTGCACTGTACATATGTGAGCTGCACTGTATCTGCAGGCACAGATCTCTCTGTGAGTTTGCACTCAGTCTGAGAGCAGTGTGTCCAGTTTACACTCATTAGCCACATTAGCAGCCTCCCCGCTGTGCCGCCCTGCGCTCTGTTCTCAATACGACAGCGTTTACCCTAAACTACAGACATTGCTATCGCACAAATGAGTATTATACATGACTGGTTATTGTGATGATTACATGGCCGCCTGTGCTGTGTAAAACAGCAGAAGGATGTACCACATTCGGTGTCAAATCAAAAGGCATTTCATATGAAAGCAATGGTTTTCAAGCCTTTTTCTCAAGGCCACTGATGATTGTCTGACTTTATTTAGATAATGTATTATTAAAATGCAAGTGCAGTAGACATGGATGAAAGATCCGGTCTCATACATTTTCAGCCTTGTTCTAGTATTGGATTTTTTTTTTTCTGGCTTTGAGATTTTTTTTATTTAGGTCACATTTTCTGCACCACTTTGAAGAGCTGGGGTATGAATTATTTACTGGTGGAAAAAGGACTTTGAACAAGGAAATACTATGATGAAGGGATCCTGTGATTATTGCTTTTCCAAAAATAAATGTGCTTTAATTACACAAAATGGAATGTGTTTACTGTCATGTGATCTGTTATCCCTTTCTGGGCACAGTGCTTGTAGGCACGTCAGTTACAGTCTTTCATGTGTGTTATTTATATGATCACTTATATTGCATGTATTTGTTTTTAAGGGGATTTATTTGAAGAATAGTATAGGATGAAAAAAATCTGGGGGGACTACATTATATACATACTAAATAAAAATATATTTCTTTTATCTGAGTATATATACAAGGGTATATACTGTGTATATATATATATATATATATATATATATACACCCTTGTGAAAGACCTATACCAAAATGCATTTATTTCATACGAAGTATGCTACAAATCGATTAACATATTTACTGACATATCGCTTGAGACTTACTGACTAATCATAATCAAACTTTATTTGGAGTATTTCTTTATTGCATAATGCACATTTCTTAATATTAAGCATTAAAATGTGTTTTAATATCACTATTAGTAAGGATAGTATGATCTCTGTATGATATCACTGTTTAAATGCAAGATATTTAAAGGGTACCTGAAGTATACTTGCAATAGTTCTACTTTAGCACAATCAAATATACTTAATCCTTAGTTGAACTTCAGCACTACTTTTAGATAACTAAAGTACATTAAGTACCAAATTAGTTGTTCCAATTTAGCAGACTTTAAACCGGTTTAGTATACCATAAGTACAATTTCTGGGTATTTACATTAAGTACATACATTTGTAAATGTATTTGTAGTACACTTAGCATAAAATAAATGTATTTCAAATACATTTTTGTATATTTATTTTTCACTAGGGTATATCATAGTAAGTGTTTTTTGAAAATGTAAAAATGCAGAAAGTGATGGGTAGGTTTAAGGTTTAAGGGTTGGATTAGGGTTAGGAGATAGAATATACAGTTTGTACAGTACAAAAATCATCAGGCCTACAGTTGTAATCGAAATTATTCAACCCCCATTGCAAATCAGGTTTATTGGCAAAAGGTTGGTTGCAGCATGTACGCGAACCCAACAATATTACTGAACTGGAGGCCATTGCTCATAGGAATGGGATAAGTTTCCACAGAAACACTCTGCCAAAAGCTGGTTTCTGGTTCTACATATTGTTTGCAGCAGGTCATAACAGGAAAAGGGTGTTCTACTAAGTACTAAAGATGAGTGCCATGAAGGGGTTGAATAATTTTGAGATGTCAGAAGTCATTAAAAGTTGCATTTTCAATAGAATTTGTAGCCTGATGTCGTCATACTCAGATTCTAGTCAGAATATGAGTCTGATTCTGGATTGGATAGACATACAACCAATCAGAGCAATGGAGTAAGTGACGTATGTTCTTTATTCATCTTTCCAATCGTCAAATACCTTGATCACGGTTCTCTGTTCCTCTTTTAAAATTAATCCGCTGTCGATATCTTCTATAACAGACGCGATGGCGGCATCCAAGCGATCTTTGGTGACGTGGATGATCATCTGTCCATCATCGTATAAAACCCGTCCTGACATTTTGATTGGTCCGAACAGCTCTGGTTCGAGCATAGGGTACACAACGGATCAAGTCCAGACCGAACTTCCCGACCTCAAATGTTGTGGGCGGGGCTAAGTTCGGCTGGCATCCTGGATATAGAATTTGGGGAAACCATTTGAAACATTTGTTGTGTTCAGCTATTTTAACATGTGCGATCTTTGGTGACGTGGATGATCATCTGTCCATCATCGTATAAAACCCGTCCTGACAATTTGATTGGTCCGAACAGCTCTGGTTCGAGCATAGGGCACACAACGGATCAAGTCCAGAACGAACTTCCCGACCTCAAATGTTGTGGGCGGGGCTAAGTTCGGATGGCATCCTAGATATAGAATTTGGGGAAACAATTTGAAACATTTGTTGTGTTTAGCTATTTTAACATGTGTGTGTATCTTTGTAACTATCTTTGATAGAGATTGCATTGTGTCAATGAATGTCCTTACAAAGATAGTACAGGAATGTGTGTGTTTTCTTTACATATTAATATATATACTCAAAAATAAATCTATCTATCTCTCTATCTGTCTGTCTGTCTGTCTGTCTGTCTGTCTGTCTGTCTCTTTCTGAATCACGCAGAGAATATATTCAAATGACTAAGCTGGTGATGTAACACTGTAGACAGCACAAGGAGGAACATGTACAAGTCACAGCTTACTGTCACCATGCTGTGAATCAAAAAGAGAGAGAGACAAATAGAGATAGAAAAAAAAGTGTTTTGTTTTAAAGCAACTACATTAAGACTCCAGCTCACCAGCAAGATACAATTAATTTAACACTGTTGTGCAAATTAGGGGCTCTGTAAGCATTCTCTGAGCATACGTTCAGTGCTTTATTAGAGCCTCTTCTTAAAAAAGAAACAGAGAAATGTTTTCATCAATCACTTTAGCTCTGTTCCAAAACCTAGTGAGCTGCCTACAGCCTTGCATAGACAGCTGCCTTCTAAGGCAGTATCCCAACAGTCATGGAACCTCATATGTGAATGATTTGAAACACTCTACATTAGGGCTGGGTAAAAAATATCGATTTCTCGATTTTAATCGATTCTCATTTTTACGAAATGATATCGATTCTTAAATCCCAAGAATCGATTAGTCATCCTGTTTTCAGTTGATGAATGAATGTAACATTGTTGCGTGCATCCCATCCAATAAATCGCACTAATCTTTGTGCTTTGATATTATTGATATGAAACAAAGTCTCAGCTTCAAATTACGTCCATTTTATTACGCAATTCAAAAACATAGGCTAAATACCGTTTTGGCGCTGTGGCGTGAGATCGCTCTGGCGCAGCTCCAGCTCAAGAGAAGCAGCGCAGAGCGCACATGATCTTCTCTTCCGCCTTAATAACACCAGTTACAGCGCGGAATAAACATGAATGAGCTTCTGAAAGTGTGTTAAAAGATAGTGTACAACTTATCGAAATCCGTATCATGTGACATGGAATCGCTCAAATCAGTGTTTCAACCGTGGAAAGACGTCAGTAAAACAGCTTGCAGACAATGTCATGTAACGTCACATTTACCTCAGAAAAAACATATCGTGACCATAAACTCGTTAGTCGGCTAGAAAAATTAACTCTAGAGAGGAGCATTTTGCTAAATATATGCACCATATAACATATTCATTATAATGTTCTTCTATTTTAATGCATGTTTGAATAAATCTGGCAGGTTTTTTATGACAGCCACCATTTAAATGTTTATATTTCATTTAACTTTATTATTATAAAAATAAATAAAAGTGTAATTTAAGTGTTTGTATACAAATCAGTTAATTTTTACCTTATTTTTAAGCTATATTATAGTAGGCTAATGAAGCCTACAGGCTAACTGACTCCCATAGTTTACAGCATTAGTTAAGAGATTTGTTTTCCTTGAGAAAATTTGCCATGTATTGAACCTGATATCCAAAATAATCGATATTGAATCGAATCGAATCGTAATCGAATCGAATTGCAAGCTTGCGAATCGAAATCGAATCGAATTGTGAAATTTGTGTCAATACCCAGCCCTACTCTACATTAGCTTTGCGTGGAATACATTATTCACAGTTGATTTCAGTAGAATTTGATGTTAGCTTGTTGCTTAGCTAACAGGACAGTACATGTCCCTTCCCTTCTCCGCCAATTATACATGTGATGCAGCCTTAGAATGACTAAAATAAGGTATTTGCATAATTCTGATTAACTTTTGGAGTGACTTTAATGCCTTAAAGTCTTTAAAGTCTTTAATGCCTTAAAGTCACCATGAAATCAAAATCGACTAATCTTTTTATTTTATTTTTATTTTATTGAATATTGCACTATTTATTATAAAGGATTTATCTGTGCACATCTCTATTTTTAATTCAAATTTGTATTTTTTACTCGAGCACTATTTTATTATCTTTAATCAAAATAACATCCCCTCCCTCTTGCATCTACATCTCTTCTCTTCTCTGATGACGTGTTTACTGGCGCAAGGGCGGGACAACCTGTCAATCACATGAGATCTGCCAATAGGAATCCACAACCATCCAATGATCCAATAAATTTTCGATGGACAAAATCAAGTCCCGCCCTACATTTGTTCTTGTTCGAGAAGTCACTTTACTCTGACATACGCCACAATAGGGAAGAAAAGACTATTGCAACTTCCATTTCATACCGACTTGTCTGTTCAAAATGTCTGTAGGAAGCAAACAAGTCTGCACTAGAGTAAATTTTGTCTTTCACCTTGTCACCTTTTTTTTCGCACAAATTTGTGCGCTGCTCTAGATAGCAGAGATGCATTTGCAACAGGTAGGCTATACATTGCGTTGTCTTGCAGCAAACAGATCCATTTTCACACCCTGTGGCCACTGGGCTACTGTGTCAGTAGTTCTTTTAGCCTGAGCCTGTTACAGTGCGGGACGTGTTTGTGAAAAGGGCCCCAGATGGGTTTGGGCATATGACAATGTGTTGACTCATGTCTGCTGGGGAAACAGCGACCTGTGGTCATTGGAATGCATTGGCCTCATTCACGCTGCGGGTACTGGTGTCATCATTCACCTCTGAATGCCAGCACCACACAGTGCCAGGGCCGCCATCTGATGCAAGATTGGACTTTGAAGGTCAAAAGCTTCCCCCAAATTTGTTCCCACATTTTGTTTCACACCCTACAGTGAGTTTAAGGATGTTTCTAAAACGGATCTTTTTAAGCAATGATTTTGAGAGAAAATAATCTTGCAATATAACAATTTTAAGACTTTGAAGGTGTTGAAAGGGCAACAGTGTAATGCTATCTCATTAGTGTTCATGGATATGTACAGAACATTTTGCTAAATTAAGATACTGTGAAATACATATGCAACATATGCACAGCTTCTTTGTGGTATATTCATCTGTTCAAGTTCATAGAATACCAAATTCATGGATTTCATAGGTGGATTTTATTGTATTTATAAAAATATTGTATAATTGCATATTTATTTAATGCACTAAATGCCTAATGAAGTTAATTTATTAAATTCTGACAAATCAGTATCTGCGTTGTGTCTCACTTTTAGGTCTTATTACTGGAGTTTATATATTTTATAATTATTAAATATATTATATTATATATAATTCTTTATAAAGGCCAAAACAATTATTTTTTGTTAATTTTATAAATTCAATACTGTTCAACAGTAAAAACAGTAATATTGTGAAATATTTTTACAATTTAAAGTTACTGTTTTCTATTTTAATGTATTTCAAAACATAACATATTCCTGTGATGGCAAAGCATCAGCATCATTACTCCAGTCTTCAGTGTTACGTGACCCTTAGAAAAATCATTCTGATATGATGATTTGATGCTCAAGTAACATTTCTTAACAATGTTAAAAACAGTTGTGCTGCATAATATTTTTGTGGAGACAGTGATAAAAAAAATTCAAGATTCTTTGATGAATAGAAAGTCAATTTATTGCATCATTGCTGAATAAAAATATGAATTCCTTTCAAAAATAATAATTAAAAAATCTTTCTGACCCAAAACCTTTGAACAGCAGTTTATGTACTTTGTACTTACTTACAACTGCAGATGGGTTTATGCTTTAGAAACTGTTCATACGTTGATACTGTACGTACTATTGCCTATAGCCAAACATAAAACAAGGCATAAGAATAATTACAAATACTAAAAAGCTAGAAAGTGCACATCAGGCGAATTGCCAAGGCAGATTGTGTCTGCTAAATATACACGGATCTATCCTCTGATGCAGAGCGACACAGCAGTGATGACCACAATATACTGGCAATTACTAATGACTTTCAGCCCACACACTCAACAGACTAATTCTAGATCCTTCTTTTCCTTCCATGACTACCCATTAGACTCACTGTAGAGGAGATTGAAGGAATGGACTCTTGGGAAAACAGGCAAGGCAAATGCCTTGATTGCAATAATAATAAATAAAAAAAAAATCTCTTTAAACTCTCATGCAAAAAACATCTCAGAAAACGAGAGGAAAACAAGCTGATATTTAGTGAAGGGATGGACTTCAAAGTGCAGATCCATTACAATCCATTAAAAAAGTGTTTTTGCTGGATCGAAACCGAGGATCAATAAAAGCCTGTTAAATGTCTGACACAGCTCACTAATATCTGTAACATAAACTCCTATTCAGAGGAAGAGCGAGAGTGAGAAAAGGCAAAATTGTATTATAATGGAAGAGTCCACTCCACACCCTGAACGCACATACACACACACACACACACCGCCCACCTCTTAGCCTTCATGCTGTATCTGAATGTAAAACACACACACGTTCACAATTATCATGCTGGATTTTCACGGTGTAGCATCCGAGGCTAATACCTGCATGCTTTCCGCCTTTCCCCCCCGAGGGAATCAGGGTAGGAAACGCTGTGATGGGTTATTACCAGACGAAATTCATACTGTAAGACCTTGAATGGCACTATTTTCTCTTAATTTCATTGCCATTCTTGAGTCTGAGCAGATTTATTCTGCTTCTCAATGTGGTTCAAAGCCATAAACGGTGAATGAAGTTCTCAGCTATGCAAACTACTGCATTTGTACTTTAATATTCTGTGCATGTATTGCATTGATGCTTTATGGGCCTAGAAAGTTTCAAATAAACAGTGTTCAGTGAACAGTACATGGAGAACGAGAAACATTACACGATATCTAATTTTAGAGAAAAAGATGCAATGTATTGATATATTGTCTTGTGTAGTCTACGGCTGTCTTAATGGTCCATTTAGACTATGTTTGGAGACTATTTAATGGACAATTTAGCCCACCTCTCTGATGTGTCACTGAGGCTAATGATATACTGGTAGATCTTTATATGCTGCACATTTGCACTTCAGTCGACAGCATGTGGAAATGTTATCATCCTTAACTGTCACAGGCAGATGTTTTGCCTGGAATGACACATTTACCCCAGTGCATTTGAAATCTTATTTGTGAGGGCAGAACACTTGGGTCCGTCTTGACTCTGTGAAGTGCATCTGGGGTAACAGTCGGAAAAAAATGGACTCTAAAAAACAGTGTTTCGTTGAATTGTCATGCATTTACCTGAGCAGATTTTGCTTGATTTATTTTGCTTGTAAGTGTTCAGAAGGTTTCTATTGTCTGGCTATAAGGTAAATTCAAAAGTCATAATGGCTGATAAACATTTATCAAGCAAAAAGAAGATTCAGCAAAGTAAGCTTACATCCTGCCATGTCAATTTCTGTTACAATGGAAATATGTAATGGAGTGTAAATGTATCAGGTTAGAGTCACAAATTAGATCTTTTTAACTCTTTCCACGCCAGAGTATTTTTTTTTTTTTAAGTTGCCATCCAGTGCCATCATTTTTTTTATTATATTCACAAAAATGTTATGGAACCCAGACTCTTTTTTTATATGAATATGTAAACAGTGAATATATCAAAAGGAAAAAATAGAGCCTCAGTTTTCAAATAAAAAAATCCATTTTATTATAGCTTCATACACTATTATATCAACACTTGAATGTGGGAAAGTTTCATAAAGCAACATTTTGAACAAAAAGCTGAGAAAATTTGCATTTTAGTCGATCGCTTCCATAAACACTCCCAAAGCTTGCACAGTCCTATAGCCAACCACTTCCTTGGTCGACATGTCATTCAGTAACATAGGCAGATTTGATTTATATGCTGTTTATAGTTTGATGATCACGTTATTTCACATATGCATCTGCTTACATATGCTATCGCTTGTTTCTGCTTCTTTTTCATCCTGTGTTTTGAAGCATAGATTCTGTACTCTTTCAGAAGATGTGTAATAGCGCCCCCTACCATTTAACAGAAAAAGATCGAAAATTCTGTCAATGGCGGAGAAAGAGTTAATGAGAAAATGTGACTGTACCAGAAGGCATGTGACACTCTCAATCATCTGCCGCTTATTTACACATAAGTCTCGAGAAAACACAAAAGCACTATGCCAAGAAAACACCAACTGTCAAAAAGAATTTGGATGAATTACTGGAGCAGAGCTTAATGCTGTTGGAGGTATCACCATTCCACTGCTGTCCCACAGGGAAAGTGCTCAGGAAAGCAGTGTGACTAGAGAGAACACACTAGTGTCTCATATTACAATGCCTAAAATTAGGTTTCGACGGTTTTAGATCAAATGTGCCAGTTCTAATACACCAACAGCATGATTACACAGCTGTGTCGGTCCATGCGGTTTGAGCAGCAGTGATTGTGTTCACACCAGCTGTCACTCTTGTAGTGTTGACATAGTTGATGAAGATGAGATCTGATGGGAAGAGTCAGTAGTGGTGACCCTCTTGTGGTCAACATGAAATCAAAATGGACTCTGTTTACCTCCTTGCATGCTCCTGGTCTTATTGTGAACGTCTTTATAATTGTCCATCAAAAATCGCTCTGAAACAATATCCTGTTTCACTCTGAAATCACATTACAGAAGTAAAATGGGATGCAAACACCATGTAGATTTTGACAGCATAATACTATCACAGGTTTGAATCTCAGTTTTAGTAGAGCATGGCAATAGCAACACCAAGGGCAATGGGTTTGATTCCCTGGGAATGAAAAAAATGATAAATATGAATGGACTATGAAGCATTTGCCAAATGCATAAATGTGAATGAAAAATGACCTTTTTTTTTGCAACTGTGTTATTTTAGTATTATAGTATTATATTTTGAATTAGCTTTTTAATAGCACATTTTTTATATATATTTCTATTTAGCTCTAATTTATGTTTATTATAGTTTAAGTAATTTTAGTACTTCAACTTCAGCTTATTTATTTCAGTTGGTTGGCAGGGCAACATTTCTATTTTTTGTTTTGTTTTTCTTGTTCTAGTTTGTTGAAAGCAATGAAAACAGCTGTCAAACAAGACATGATTGGCAAAGATTGTAAGCTACAGTTTTGTAATTTCTCTGTGCACTTTGTTTCCAGCAGCAGCAATTTACCAACTACTCCCTTATCTGTTGCCTTATTAGCACTAATATGTTGCTACACTTTGTTAAACAGAAAATTACAGCAAATGTACCATGATGGTTCAGGATGATAATATTGTGTGTGCCGAGACATTAGATAAGAGAAGTGTTCCCACAGATATTACTCATTAGCATATTGAAAAATACTTTGTAGATTTGTAGTGTGGCACAAGCATGTCCCATCATGCCACGGGCTCCATGAGAAGTGCATGTGTTGTGGATGGTGTCACGGGCACACTTATTTTTCATGTTTGAAAACGCACTCCCCTGAGTCACACAAGGATAATCTACTGCCAAATGTACAATCAGAAGTTTACAGGTTTTATCTGCATGATAGATATGTGTATTGAGAGTTCCAGAAAACTACACAAGCGGCCTCTTAAATGCAGTTTAAATATAAACAGGGCGATGCAAGGATGGTGCAGTCCTGTTTTAAATTTTAATCAAAACCTTTTAGCAGGATGAGGCATGTGAATCTACTTCCAGAAAATGGCCTTGGAGACAAAAGAAAAGAGGCTCATTACAGAACTGGCTGCTGCACCGTCCCAAACCACAAGCGTACACGTAAGCATGTACATGCATGCACAAATGCGCATCCCTGACACGACGGCTGGTGGAAAGTGGGACAGGATGTTCCTGGGATGAGGTTTCTCTCAGTTTGCTGCGCCCCCCTTGAAATAGTGCGTCCTCTCTGGTCCCAAATCTGAGCACTTAAACCACTATATGCTTAAAATAGTCACATTAGGGAGACCATATGATGAGAAATATACATTTTAGGGGAGGAAACAGAAAAGCTTTTCCATGCTATACCTTGCTAGACAGTTGTGTCTATTTCTGTGCACACTAAAGCACTCTGGACAGGTAGATGCTGCACACTTTGCATCCAACTCTGGATGAGAGTTTTTAACTGTCTCGGCAGGATGTAGTAGGAATACTTAATACTTATTTAGTAATACTTAACTTCATTGTCTCCGAATGCTTCGGATTTCAATAATTGCAAATTTGCACAATTTTTTAATTTGTAGACACAATAAATCTATTTTTGTATGCATGTCATGTGCAGTAATTTATTGTTTCTCTGTAATTTCTAAATTCTCCAAAATTTCTTGTGTGCATTTGTTATTTGAACAACGGTTAGTAGAACAACGGCGTGACTTTTTAACGCCACTGCACTACAGGTACGTGCAAACGCTGCATCGCCGCATCAAATTAAGAAAGAAAACAGCGTGTGAGAGGTTACTGTTGCTTCTGCGGAGCGCTCATTTTCAAAACTGAAGCTAATAAAAAATTATTTGCGGAGCACCATGTCACATAACAGACTATTTTTCCATTGAGAATGCACAAAGCCGTGAATTAAACACCAAGGATATCGTGGATGAATTTGCCAAAAGAAAGGCCTGGAGAATGCAACTAAAATGAGTGAGTAGTTTTGTGCTTTTACATTTTGGGCTGCTGTGCCAAGATCGTTTGTGTTTGCATGAAGTAGTTTATTATTGACATTGGCTGAGCCTTTATAAATCTATTGATTTTGGTCAAATATTTAATATCTCCATTCACTGTTTTTTTTTTTTTTCATGGATTTCTGCTGACACTATCTGCTATCTAATTGGCCAGGTCTCTGGAAGAAATCTATATACAATGTTATTGATCCCAGATCAGTCCTGTATAATAGCCCCATGGGTGTTTTTGGGGGTGAAAAAACAACAAACAAAAAGAACCGCTGTGGAGAAATGTATGATTTTGTCTTTTGCTCTCTGTTGAAGCTTAGTCACTGAAAGTGGTGCTTGCTGAAAGTCTCTTTAGATTAAATAAATCATAAGATCACATGCCTGATATCCATTGAGTTGCGCCAGACACTGTTATCCATGCAGTTGTCAGAGCAGTTCATTGCATTTATTTCACTATCTCTTAAATGGCACAAAAAATCAAGACGAGATAGATCCTTCAACATGAAGTCAGTGTTGTGTTTTTGTACAGATGTGTTTTCCTGATAATCTTTTTAACCTTTAAGCTACACGTTGTAAACAATTTGTACTTTTTCTAGTAATATACAGTGACCCCAAAAAGTATGTGAACACTTAAGCCACGATTAAAATGTACTGTATATCATGGTTAAGTTAATATGACCTAGGCCTACATTTTAGACACAGTAGTGCTTTTGCTCAATTTATTTGATAAAAATAGTTCCAAACAAAGCCACAGCAGAAACGTGTATATAGGAACATACAGCAGTGTTTGTTATTGAATGAATCAGCCATTTTGAACTAATTGGTCTATATCACTCCTAAAGGCAGTCTCGTGCTTTGCTCCTGAATGAATCCGCTGTTTTGAATGAATCGGATGAATGAATGACTCAATGACTCACTCATTAAGACTTTTAAAGTATCATTTAATTTTATAATTATTTCATATTTCTATATTAAAAATGTTATTTGTAATACATTAAACTCATATAATTATTTATGCAACTATAATTGCAGTGCAAATGCATTAATTCAACCTCTGAGCTGAATTAAATTGTCTGTGTAAAAAGAAATGCTATTTCAGATGCAGCTTTTGTTCCACTTTTGCAGTGCAAAGTTGGATTTTGTTGATACTGAATTCATTTTATTGGTAACAGCTCTATAGTTTCTTACTATTCTAATTGAATTTATTAAATGTAAGAATTTGATATACATAAGATTATGCATACATTTAATAAAGTTAAACTCTAAAGAAATAGGAATCAATTTAAGGGGAAAAGTATTAGCTTTTAATGTAATTAATGACTGTCACTATTATTTTAGAAAGCTAGCAACTTATTTTTCTGAAATGCTGTATTTCTTGATGTAAATTCCACTTGGTTGTTAATTAATGCAAAGTGTATCCTCTATCCCAAATGCTTTTGGGGGCACTGTATATTACTTTTTTTTTTAAATCCACATTTAGTCACTTTCCTTGATGCATGTCTCGCAGCCTGTTAATTTACATTCATATGAATATTTCTCCACTTTACGGATGTAGATGTCAAACTGCTTCAGGTCCATTATATCATGTCACACATCCGCCCAGCATGCATGTGGGATTTGATTGGCTGCGTTACCTGATATTTGTTGTTTGATAGGTTAGCAGTGGCAGGTCATGGCTTCCTGCGGTGGATCCTGTGCATTTTTAAAGAGACCTACTGATTTACCAGCAAGACTTCCTTTTCATTCTGTTGGGAAATGCACACAAACAGCCAGCCTGACCTTTAGCAGCAATAAACACAATTAAAAATGAATAAGAAAATAATTGAAAGTAACCCACTCTTTACTTGAAAGATTAAAAACCGAGTTGAAAACTTGCAAGAAAGCTGTTGACATTTCCTTTAGCTTCTCATTTAAAGATCACAATACAAATGTCCCAGATATGATGATGTCAGTAGTGCTACCCTTTAAGCCCTATTTAATTAGCGTTTCCGTATCCCTGCTACAGCAGATAAAACTTGTTGAAAAGAACTTCCTGAGACTCTCCATCCTTGCATTGTAATCTACACCTTCCCATTACTCTGCCGGAGTGAAGTATTTATTTTTGCGATCGACTGCTCTGTATGAATTCCCCTCCATACAAACACACCCCTCCCTCCATGTCCCATTAATCAGAGTGACTGAGCGCCGGTGCTATTTGAGGCTAATGCAGTGCGGACACTCAGGCTCCTCATCTCTCAGCTCCTTTGGTCTGTCCACCGTCCCCCGTTCTCTCCTTCCTCCTCCATGTTGCCTCTGGTCAGACTTCAGGGATGAGGAGCCAGAAGGCCGGGCTGAATAATGCAGTCTTTGGCAGTTGCTTCATAAGCAGAAGCCTTTAGCTTCCCTTCTGCATTCCCTCACGTTGCTGATTCAAAAACAATTAGCTCCACGATTCTAGTTTCTCCTCGTGTATCAGCAGAGCCCGAGGCCATCGATTGCGTCATTCGTTATGGGCACTCAGGGAGGCGCTTCCCGTTTTTTTGCCTAATTAATTACCACGTCTGTGCGACTGCTCTTTCTGTACACTGGCGGTGAGGAAAAATAAGAGAAAACGGATTAAAAGTAAACAGAACACAATGTAGTCTTTCGATAAAGCATTTATCTTGTCTGTACACACCGCATTTGGCAGCTCTCTTTGGCCTCAATGGTCAGTGGTTTGATATAGTGCATGTCAGAATGTAGCCTGACCTCTTCAGCTCTCTTGGGCTTTGCCAAAGCTTCTCATCTTATCACACACCCTTTGCAAAGACTGCACTTTATCCGCTAACACCTCAGACGGCACGCTCAATGGGAAAGTGTTGGTGCCACTAAGGGTCAAGTTCAAGGGCCCCTGGATGGCCATTTCATTTTAATGACAAGATGTTTGGCTACGTTCAGGGCCAACACGCCTTGCCAATGAGTTTTTCGGTGGTTGATGGGTCAATAACAAGAAAAAGTGTCCAAAATAAAATACAAGGAAAAATCTACACATGCCAAGTTCTTAGAAATACACAAATGTATTAAAATGCATGTATTTTTATTTAAATGTCATGTGGTGTCGTGATGGTTTGATGTAGCCATATTAAATTAAACAATATTAAAAGTTAAAAGAAAACATATTCATCAAAGAAGGGATCTATTCTATTCATTATTTATGAATTGCATTTGTTATGTATTTTTTAATAAATTAATAGATCCAGACAAATTTAGGAGACAATGTCAATGACCCTTACTCTGAAATTGTTATTAATGTTCTTGCCTATTCTTAATATGTGATTGCTACATTTATTGTTGGGAAACAATACGGGTCATTAACACTTACTATGTAGCACTCTGGACTTTTATTGCTAAATAAATTATTATATTACAGCATAACAAATATACATGTGTTTGATGCTGGCAGATCCAAATGCCAATTTCACACAGTGTAGACACGAAGGCTGAAATACATTAAGCTCTCTTAATTTGATGTACAGGGTCGACTCTTGTGCAGTTAATCTAATAATCTTTTAATCACTTCCCCTCTATATACAATCGTCTCTGGAGGGGTAAAGCGAAACGCAACCCATTCAGACCTCACGCCGTTCACGTGACGGGCGATTTCTCAGCATGGACACACCTCTGACCTAGGCCATGTCTTGCTCCAGATGAAGGGTGATGGGATTTTAAATATTTACGTCTTCTCTGTGAACTTGAGAGCGCCTGCCCCCTAAGGTATGGGCAAATGAAAAAAGCAGCTCAAAGTCCACTGCCGCTTTGAAGCTTGAATACTGTGATAAAGACTCACTTGTTCAGATAGGCTGATTTCTGATTCTATCTGAGACCCTTCTGTGAAAAATGAAACTAAAAATCATTGGAGGAAAGGTAAAGCCCAAATTATACTTTGGCCGTCCACGTACGGCGACGGTCTGAGCACTGTCTGCATAATTTTCGTCATCAGGTGGGTCCGAGCCCAGTTTTTGTGTCCATGCAGATGGTGCGCGTACAACAGCACATGTTGAGCCAGAAGAGTCCATTAGGTGGCAATACGCTCAGTTGTGATGTACTGTGAAGTAGTCGAAGAAGAGTGTGAAAAGAGGGATACAAAACAATAAACAAAGCCGCATATCATTCTCCATCATTTTTGCTATGGTTCTTGTTCTAAACTTTCCATGCAATGGCAGATCTGCTACTTTTACTTTTCTATCTTGATTTAGTGTTTGTTGATCTTGAATTCAGCGTCTCACTTAAAATGACAGTTACATGAATGTGAATTTCAGTTTATTTTAATTGTATTCGAATTGGGACATTTATCCATCCCATTTGCTACCTCAATTCAAATTCAGGAATTCAAAAGACATTTTTTATTCAATTCTGAATGGCTCACAACCCCGCAGCACATGTTGCCGGCCTTTGATATGTACCGTTGGAGGGGAAATTGAGAAGTCATTATTGACTGAGCAGACTCATTTCTATTTTGTGTTCTTCACTCAACTATGCTCCTTGTCCTGAGCCAAACAATCCCTTCATATCGCTCTATTATGACCGTGCCATACGCATGAGAGAGGAAGTGATGTCTATAGGTGACTGCTTATGCCCTCTGTGCCCTGTGAGCAAATAACAAGAGAGGTGGGGGAACAGACAATTGATGAGGGTTGGAAAGAAGATTATCTGAGGCGTGATTAGGTTTTGAATGATGGTTACTGTTCAGCTGGAAACCTCAAACTTATATCACAGCTGGAGGACACTCTCACAGGCTCTGAATCCACAGGGCAAAAACCATTGTATTCAATGTCCTTTAATTCCAGACTGTCTAAAACAAACAGGCTGTTACAGACAGATGTGCGCTGGAGTAGGAGCCTGATGGCGCGTCTCACATTGAGAGTCCTTGGCGCCAGTGTGCCACAGATGAGCTCTGATACCCTGATAGGACAACAGGATCCATTGGCAGCCCGGTCACGTCAGCAGCGAAGCGGGCTAATTCGACGTAATCACCGATCGCCGATGAGCCCCACGGATGAGGAAGTGCAGGTGTCTGCCTCAGCTGGGCTAGGTGTCGGCCTCCAAGATATGCCATCTCTCTGAGCACACTTCACCCCTCACCATTTCCCCTTGAAAAACACACATAAGAGTGCTTGTGTCCACTCTCAGCCCATCATCTTAAACACATCACTCGCTTCAATCCGGTGTCTAGAGAACGCCGGGAATTGGCCTAATTTTTGAAGGGCGGAAAAGTGCGGAATCCGGATGTAAATCATTTACCTATCCTCAAGTTATTCTAAACCTGTATGAGTTTTGTTCTTCTGTTGAACACAAAAGAAGATATTTTAAAGAATTTTGGTATTCAGACAGTTGATAGTATCCATTGACTTCCATAGTAGGAGAAAAAATACAATGGAAGTCAATGGCCACCCTTAAAGGAACCGTATGTAAGATTGTGGCCAAAACTGGTACTGCAATCACTTTCAAATTACTGTAGAGGGGTGTATCTCCTCCACCCCCACCCCCCAGATTGCTGCAGGATCCAGCAGGAACGTTTGTAGCTGCAGCTGTGGTAACTAGAGCAGAGCTGGCAACCCGGATGCCGAAACACTACTGACTTCGTGATTGGTAGATAGGTGGAGGGTGGCGCATCAGGCCAAAACACAACATGACAACCTTAACATCAGTTGAGGGCTATCAACTATCACTTTTAAATGACAATATCCTGGCCGGACTACTGTTGTCAGTGATATAAGTATTTGAAATGAACATGATTTCTTAATGTCTAGTGACATATCAGGGCCATTTTATGATTAATTGAAATACATTTCTTACATACGGTTCCTTTAACTGTCTGGTTACCAACATTCTTCAAAATATCTTCAATATGTGTTCAACTGAAGAATGAAACTCATACAGGTTTGGAACAGCTTGAGGGTGAGTAAATGATGACAAAATTTAAATGGGTGAACTATCCCTTTAACTATCATTAACTTAAAATGTGCAATACTTTTCTTACAGTATTCATTAATCTTTGTTGAATTAAAAATAATAAAAACAATAATTGTTAGTTCATGTTTGCTCAGGTCCATTAAAGTGCCCTTATAATGCTATTTTAAAGGTTCCTAATTTTGTTTTGAAGGTCTCCTTCAATAGATTTGCGCGCATCCAAAAACTTTAAATTTCTCATAATATACATTGTAACTTCATCTCTTTTCTCGCAGTGTCTGAAACCGTTCGATAAAGAATATAGACTCTCTAAGGGCAGGTCAAAACAGACGTTGTTCGATGAAGACCATTGGCTGGCATTATGCAAATTTGTTACAAACCTATGTAGGTTCATACAGGAAGTAAGACTGGAATTACTGACGACTCATTTCAGGCTATTTATCATGATCTTTGAAACTTTGCAAAACTTTTACATTCACAAACAGCGATGTAACACTGCATGAAAGGAAACAGGCACTTTAAATAATTCTTAATGAAACTTAATTTAACTTCAATTTAACTCCATTAAATAATATAAATTGATAAATGCAAACAGCTGTGAATCGAAACGTCCCAGACTTCAAAGTCTTTTATAAATGATTTTCAACTTGTCTTTTGTCGCCACACACTGTTGCTCGTGCCCATTGTGTCTGCCACAGGGCTAAACTTTCATGCAAAGCAGAATCACAGAAAACACTCTTTTTCTTCTTCTGAAGAGAGCGAGACTATTTCGAGAATGTGTCTGGGCTTGGGGGGAACATTGGTTTCTCAGGTTGACAGGCAGAGTCATTTCCCTGGTGAGGAGATATTTCAAGAAGCTTGGCACACCACGGCGTCTTCAGATGGCAGGCTGAGGCTCTGTTGAATAGGGAGATGCTGAAGCAACTGGGCCATAAGCTCTGGAGACAGAATGGGGGTTGTAGTCCTAATGAAGTCTGTCTTTTACTGACATGCTCTTTGCACAGTGGTATTTCCTCTGTCAATTGTGGTTTTCCCCTCATCGTGACCTTAAAAGAGGACATTTCATTGTTTTGTAGAAAAGGTACTCAGTTCTGACATCAACAGACTCACACAGTACAAGAGCTTGGGCTGCACGATTGTTGCAAAATACCTTGATATTGTCATAATATTATAAAAAAGTGATAATGATAAAATAATATATATTTATGCATATAGTCTGTGTTTGTGCATTCTAGACTGTTAGTGTTTTTTTAATGAATGTTTCTGCAAGTTACGTCAATATACCTTTAGATGCCTATTATTGACTGGTTTTATGAGCGAGTCATTTATTAAGTCTATTAGTTCAAAAACCTGATTCATTCACGAACGAAACGAGTGACTGATTTGTTCTACCAGTGAGTCACTGAATCATTCATTCATCATATTCATTCAAAATTGCTGATTTATCCATGAACTGACTGATGCATATTAAAAACTACTTTGCTTTGGCAGAGCAAAAATTGAGAAAGTAACGAGCAGTAATGTGTTTAAAATTGCTGTACGCGCTGAACAAGGCTTTGGCCGAATACACTACCACAAATAAAGCATATATATATGAAGAGTTCAGATCCAAAAGCCTCTAAGTGCCATCTGAAATTTTCTTATAGAATGATCATTTTTATAAAGCTTGTATATTTAAGTTTAAAGTAATTTCACTTAAATGACAATTAATTGGTAATTTGCATTGCCATTTAAGTGAAATTATTGAACTTCAATAAACGAGCTTGATAAACTTTATTATTCAGAAGAAAATGACAGATGACACTTAGAGGCTTAGTGTATATATATACATCCACAGTTTTTCCCAGTGCATGTTAAACAAGCTATTGTACCTCATTCCATTCAAAACAACTCCCATCAAGCGATCTTTCAGCGAAATGGTCATCAGCAAGAGTCCCACTGGTTTGACAAGTGGTGTGTAGAGTTTGACACAAGCGTATAGTGAATGAACAAGTGTGGCTCTTAATGTTTCTCATTGCAATGCCCAAGGGAATGAAGTTTAGACTTCATCCACCATCACCTGGTGTTTCATCACTCAGTGTGGCGTATAAGAGGAACACGCCTCCTACTGAGGGACAGAATGCAAGAGAGTGAAAATGCCCCTAGCTTGGAAAGACATATACGCTAGAAAACATGGAGAAGTAGTTAGAACTATTGCCTGAATACAATAGCTTGTCCTACTAGAATACTCCATTCAATCCTCTTTGCAATGTAAGCTTGTACCGCTGCTCTCAAGATGGGTCCCAGTGCCTCTGGGGATGCTGTGCCACATATGGGTACTTGAAGGACTGAAGTATCTAGATGAAGTTGGGTTTGGGGTAATGTAGCCATCTGGTAGTGCAGGAAGATGATAACATCTTTTATCCAGCCATAGACTGTGCCGTTTGTCTTTGAGCGCTTTCATAAGAGGTGTGAATGCTTAGGGAAAAGCTGTTGAAAGAACCAGGACACTTATGAAACTGTGACAGACAGATACACTGACAAAAACTAAAACAGCTTTTTACATGATTGACTCTGAAATGCATGAGATTTGAGTGGTTAAATATCATATTTGTTACTTGCATATCTTATGTTAACTGTTTTTTGTCAGACATTGAATACAGTTTGAATATTGTTGTGGCTTCTGCTGCCTTTGTGTGAAAAATCACACTCAAAGTCATGGGGTTTTGATTCGAGAAGATAGACTTTATTTTTAGAGATATAAGTCGAGTTGGTCGGCAGAGCAACTGTAATGTCTTGCTTCGTATTCATGCTGTACATGTATGGTCAGTACATTCAATACATATCACAAGTATGTATTATCTTTTTCCAATCTGTTGTTTTAAGAAGTGGACAGGAGGTTCCCAATATTTATTAAGTGAAACGAGGGGCCTCACTTCATTTTTTTATCTAGGGTCAAACTGAGAGGATCAGTTTACCATCAGTTTACCATGTTTTCTATAATGGCAGTTCACCATATGTGAACACTTACAGCCAGGCCTACAGACACCGAGACAAAAATGTGACTATAATAGTAGAATAACTTGTTAACATATATGGCTAATTTCACACTGCACAAAATTTGACCAGATTTTTGTCCTGATTTGCAGTCTGGAAGAGTTGATGATAGTTGATAAAAATCAGAGCCATTCTGCAGATTTTCGACAGTCAAAGTTGACAGATTTCACAGAAAACAGTGTATTATTAAAATTGAATGCTGTAATCCTAATCAGTATTTATTTGTTCAAAAACCCTCATTGTTTGTGATCAAGAAATATTGTTCTGATTAGAAATTACATGTGATATATTTTTGTGGTATGCAGTTATCTACTTTTTAATAGAGTTTAGCTTCTGTAACCACTGGAAATGTATTAACTTCTAACTTTATTATTTGCATTGAAATGTTATCTGGGGGAAATATGTATATACTTAAGTTTCCACTTAATCCTTGATTTTTCCTTCTGTGTCTGAAGGGAATGATGGACAGATTGAGGGTGATGAGGACAGAGAAATGACTAGAACAAGAGATATTGATAAAAGTAAGGAAATAAATGGTGAAGTAGTGAGGGAGGGAGACGTATGCTAGGAGTTTGTGTGATGGCCCAGAGTTTAACACAAAGTCGATAACCCTGCAAAACCTAATCACAATGTGTCTGCAGATTCAGATCAGTGTGATCAATTCTGTAGGGGCCGCAGTCACAGCGGCTGCAGGAAAATAAAATGCTTTATGTGGGGAGAATCCTTGAATACAAGTTTTTCTTCTCCTATGCTAGAATTCCTCTTATTTATCTCTCTTTATTTTCTCTTTCGTGCCATATCTCTCGTTTCCATATAATTCGTTGATTAGTTATTCCGTTAGTTGCTGTGTTGCATCTGTGTTGAAATTTCATGGATCACATAACAGTTAAATGACTTTTAAAAAAAATGGGGTAAGTTGTGTCATGTTGTGTAATTGAATCATTTGGCCATATGTAAATCATTTGAATTTCAAAAATAAGAAAATTCTATCTGCCGCCTTTCTACCTATTCTATTCTGACTATCTAATTATATCTATGACTACTGTCATTCAAAGGTTTGGGGTCAGTAAGAATTTTTTTAAGAAATGTCTTACTCACCAAGACTGGATTTAATTGATCAAAAAATACAGTAAAAACAGTAATATTGAGCAAGTAGCTGTTTTCCATTTAATATCTTTTAAATGCAATTTATTCCTGTGATGGCAGCGCTGAATTTATTTGCAGAGCTGCAATAAATTATGGCTAATCTTTAGCCAAATAAGCAATATTTTTTTATAAATAAGCAATTCACTATCATGCTGTACCTGATGTGTATTTTTAGACCTGGGTTTGAAAAATTCTTTGAAAATTTTGTTTAAATGTCATATACTGTAGAACATTTTCTTTCTTAATATATTGTCATGTATGAACAGGGAAACTGCAAAGACTTCTGTTGCTGCACAATGTGAGTCATTTACACAAGGCAAACACTAGCCAGCCAACGAGTTGACTATATTTCTGGACCAATGAGTAGAAATTTAGAGAATTTAAGTAAAATTCAGTTGCTATGTGTAGAAAAGGTATGTTGTTATGGGAAGAAGGAGGCGGAAACCGGCGAACATTCAAACACACTTTAATCATGTAAAAAAAAAAAAAAAAAAAGGCGGCAGCCCCTCACGGACAATAGCCGCCACATATAAACAAAACTTAAATAGTCCAGGCCTGGTCCTCTCTCTTCCTTCACTGTTGTCGCTCCTCCTTTTATGCTTCCGCTCCTCCGTGAGAGATACGAGACTGGTGCGTCCCACAGGTGTCGCTCATCATCAATCACGCTACCGGCCTTACGCCGTTCTCTCACGGCCCTTGGCCTCGTCCTGCTTGCCACACTGTGCAAGTCATTACATAATCTTGTTAATATCAACTGTTTTCTCACAAAGACAATAGAAACACTGGGAAGTGGCTTAGCCTGTTGCCTGGAGATAAATGTTTTGGTATTTCCACTTTGTTATAATGTCATCCATGTCCTCAGTCTTTTTAATGAAATGCAGTTACCAGAACATCACACATGAAGTATCGGGTCTGTTGGCTGACACTATGTGAACGTCTACAGCTTTGATATCAGTCGCCTTTCCACCCAGATTCAAAGCGTTAACATTGATTAGGCTGGATGGGCAGTGGGCTTCTCTGTTATCAGGCTCACAAAGCTTTATCTTAAAGCTATCAAAAAATGTCAATAGTAGTTGCCAAGGCTAAACCCATAGTGCATGTGGTGGAACACAAGATTTAACAGAAGTAACTAATGTGGCTGAAATGTACTTTAGGTTGGCTCTATATTCAGAATAGCAAGCTTACATACATGTATACTTTAACTCATAGCCTATTACTTCTGCAGTATATTTTTGGAGTTTGTGCATCTTCCTTTTATTTGGTACTTGTTTAACGTGAATTTTCACAGTTGTCATTCGTTCATCATAGGCTAAAGAAAACACAGGTCAAAGGACCATGCCAATATGTTAGATGTAGTATGTCTGGTGAAGTGCAAGAATCAATCCCCCCCACAGGCTCATTGGAAATATGTGTCTGTGACGAGGTAGGTAGGTAGAGACACGTGTTGCTACAAATGGATAATCTAAAATGCTATCTAGAAAAGTATCCAGAAGGAAATTCTGTGATATTGCTAAGTCATTTCAAACAGTTACATTTAGGATTACAAGGGTGATTTGATTCTGCCGCTGGATCAAATCTGAATGTATTGATGCTGCACACCTGCAGTTCTGTACGGAATTTACTATGTACTTTGAAAACACGTCTGTGTCCGAAATCGTCCCCCATACCCCTAAATAGGGCACTTTTTGAGGGGAGAGCCATTTGTAGTGGTGTGCGAAACCATAGTGGACGTTATCGAGTGCACATCATTCAATCCTACAATGCACCGCAATAACAACCGACGTACGCTCAACGGCTAGAGAATACCTATAATGCACTGTGACAGTCGTGCCGAATGAATTCCCGCATCTCACCAGAATATGGCGCCCGCCGCTGAATCATTCATCCATCCATTTCCCAAGCAGCTGCTCCAATGTGGCTAAAGCATAATATCATACAGGTATAAATTCCTTTTTAATTGATTATTCATTTGTTTAATTAAGGTTTATAAATGCTTGTTTCCATGACAGAGTTCGAGATAAATGTTTTCATTACTACTGGAGCTGCCAGTTTGTTAATTTTCAAATGATTATTAAACCGCAAGCACAATCTATACAAAAGCAGTGTCCGAATTCACTCACTTGTTTTCATTCACTCCTTCAAGTGGGCTATATCAGTGGAGTAATGTAGGGAATAGTGAATGAGTGTATATGGGTGATTTCGAACACAGCCATGGAGTTGGACGCAACCACTATCTTCTTGAAAACAAGAGGCACATTGATCAATACACAAAATCCCCTTCCTTTTTGGAGCGCTTTGATGGAAATGTAGAGCAACGGTGATGATGTGGCTTCAGGTGTGTTCAATCAAGCGCAGCCAGCCATGCACCATTTTGCTAACACACTCCTTTAGTGCTCATTTTTAGCTGGCTGGGAGGTACGATGGCGAAGTGGGTGGAGGTTTCACTATCTCTCATGATTCATTGTTGAATATTTCATAGAAAACGCTTTCACGATCCCTGCAGTGAACCTCATCAGCTTCTCTCCGCCCTTTTCAGCTTGTGCTCACTGCCTCAGCAGCCATGCAAATTCCCGTCATCATCTCCTAAAATAAAGCTCTCCAGAGCCCCTCACTCAACCATGCAGCAGGTCTTACATAATTACTCAGCCTGTCAGTAGCAACGCTCTGCCGCCGGGCACTGTGTTAGGTTACATCACTAATGCGAATCGTGAAGATCATTTAGATGGCCAACCTCACATTTCCAGTGTCTGATTGTTTTACTTACGTTGATTTGTCAGATGTGTCACCAGAAGTGTCTGGTTTTTCAGTTAAGTGGATTTTAAATGTTAACTTAAAAAAAGCTTATTTTGATAATAATGTTTAAAGTCGACAGGAAACGGAAGTTGAGATTTGTCTTTTCTTCTCTATTGAGATGTATATCCGAGTGAAATGGCTTCTCGAACAGGAAAAATGTAGTATGGGACTTGATTTTGTGTACTGGGAATTGATTGGATTGTTTAGTTGTTGTCGTTTGCTAATTGCTGTGATCATGTGAGTGACAGGTTGCTGGAGGAATGGAATTATTTTCTAGCCCTTGTGCCAGTATATACTTTATCAGAGAAGAGATAATGTTGTGAGGGGAAAGAGAAGTAAATTTTTTTTATTAATAATTGTAAGGGCACACAAATTAAAATAATAATAATTGTGTGAACAGATAAATCATTTATAATAAACACTGCAAAATTCCATAAAAAAAATGCCAGTTTTGATTTCATGGTGACGATAAATGCAACTTCCAAAGAAAGCTTATTTTGAAAATAATTTGTAATTCTTTAAATTTTAAGTTGCTGTCTTATATATATATATATATGCTGTGTATATATATATATATATATATATATATATATATATATATATATATACTGTGTGTGTATATATATATATATATATATATATATATATAATTATAAATAATATACTATAATATTATAATATTAAATCTGCTCAACGTATATGCAATAGCTAAGTACTAATTATTTTCCCCCTAGTAAAATAGTACTAACTTTTTCCCCCTTTTATTATGTTTTATCTTGTCTAGGGTACCAAGTGAGACTGGACCACCATTGTTGGCCCCTAAGTAAAGCAAGAAAAATTGCATGATTGTCATAAATGCAAAATTAAGCTGTTTGAACATATTTGAACATACAATGGAAGCACAATGACTTTTAGTGTTTCCATTAGAGCATATGGATGATGTGTACACTCTCATTGGTAAAGTGTAAAGATCATGTGTCAGAAACAGTTAGTGGTATCACATCCCCTCCACAGATCCTCACGCTCTCACTTCTGTATGCAAAAGAAAACACCCTGAAAGGGCAACTCTTGTTGCTAACAGTGACAGCACAAGTCTATATATTAATGTAATTATAAACACAAGCACATGGGAAAAATGAACATTTATTGAATTAATTCTTGAGCATTCTTTGACTCTGAGCATCACCTTCGTATGAGCACGCAAGCATATGTGCGTTTCACATCGGGGCTCAGGTTAAGCATCTGTCTGCATGCTGAGTGACACGTAACCCAAACTCAGACCTCCGTCGCGCTGTAATAATCCAACCAGCATAATCCACGGCGCCGAGGCCTGAGCACGTGGCTGAGAAGTGAAGGCAACATAAGTGCCTGGGTTAGATATTAAATTCATACATTATTCATGTGGAAGCTGCTGCTCACAAGGATTTTGGCATGGCATTTCCTTTGAAGCTGTCTCCACCAAAGCTGATTAGTAATGTGTAGATTTTTTGCATTTTTTTCCCTGGTCAACGTTTAAAAGCCTGTTGATGTTGGAATTTCCAAACTAGTACAGGTTTTTATGCTTGAGTACTATTGGAGTGTGTGGTATGACATTTTACACCACAGTACCAGTTTGTAATGTCATGTATTTTTTTTTAGTAATTAAACCCCATAATGTTTTATACATTTCATAAGCATGTAGTAATGTCTATTTTCGTCGAAAAACTCACTGTGACAGATGTGTGTGTGTCTGTGTTATGTATGCCTAGTTAGTACTGCAGAATACATCAGCACAACCCAGCTGTCCCATCGAGATAAGGACTTCCTCATTTGCTCACTTGTTTATTGATTTCCTGATATTCTTCTGTATGAATCGTGACCCAGCAGTGAAGCGCGAGTGTGTAAAACACAGCTGTTGATTGACGGAGTGTTTGTTGTCAGGATGTTTGTTTTCTTGACAGGACCGCTTAAAAACGTATTTGCTTTATCGACAGAATATATTTGTGGTTTTTGGAGTGAGAATACTGGCCCACTGCCCTATATAATATGGCTAAAACACTTAATTCTTATTCTCTGACTACAAGGAATAGTATAATACAGTATAAAGGAGTCATTTGATGCTTTTTACTTTTTATGTTTCAGTATTTATAGTACAAAAATAAATAAATAAATATGTCAGTAATTAAAATGGCAGAGAATGCGAAATCAAATGATGTTTCCTTGATGAGTCACGTTAAAAGGGGTCATGAACTGCATTGTTTTATTGTTTTATAATGTTTCCTGGGGTGCACTTATAATGTTAGTATGATTTTTACATCAAACATTGTCATATTTAGAAATAAAAGGAATTTTTCCTACCCTTAATTTAGCCCGCTAATTTGAATGCTCTGGTTTAAGGGGCGTGTCTGCTGTGAGACTTCAGTGTAAACGCCCCCTGCTGTGATTGGCTAACAGCTTTGCATTATAGCATTATACAGTAATTAGATCTATAGCATTGTATTTAAATCCTGGCATGAAAGGTTGCAGTGATGATCATTGTAGTCGATCACAGACATGTTTAGTGCATGAATGCAGTGATCTCTTCATTGCAACTCAATTTCTGCACACTAACGAATGCTTTATCATAACTAACAGTGCAAACACATTGCAAAATAAGAGATTAGTTGATTATAAAGTTTTGGCGAGAGGTACTGATAAACTTGCGCTGTTTGATTGACAGATCCAGTGATTGTAAAGGGAGCATTCTTTGATTGCTTTCTATATAAAATGTAATCATATTTTAGATAACAGATTGTTTTCATCAAACTAAGAGAAACAATGTGAAGTTGACTATTTAGTCACTGATTTGATTTACTGACACATAGACAAAGAACGTCTGACTATACATGAATCAGTACATATCACAAATCACTGTTCACAGACCAGGCATTAGAATGAAGAAAGTTAGTTACTGTACATGTTGTCAGATCACTGTCAAGTCCATATCGTAAAAGTCTGTTTGCAAAGCCTGCGCCCAAATTGCAACTGATTTACCAAAGAATCCATAGTGAAATGGACCGAATACAAATAAATAAGGCTCAACTGAGACATTCACATTGTTGAAAATAAATAACCACATTCCTAGCATTAGGATCCTTTGGAAGGTAATGTTATGTCTTTGTCCATTGATCCTGTATTGCTCTTCTCTCCTTGTCATCTCACTAATGCCAATGGCGGGGCCAAAGTTGCAATGATGAAATGAGCATTTATTTTCTTCTTCAGAGGCGGACTTTCACCTATGACGTCATACATAGGCACATTCCACAACGTTTGCTGGGCTTGGTTTTAATAAAAACTGTTTTTGGACTAACAAGGAAGTTTTCAGCTCTGAAACTTACAGGATATTCTTATAGAATGATGACCTCTTAAATGTCTAAAGCTCAAGGAAATTTGATTTCTCAGTTCATGACCCCTTTACCATCTATAAATTTACACAATTTTTTTATTTGATTTGAGACACTTTCCATATCTGACTTTAACCGTTGAATCGATTTCAAAATCCAATTTGTATGTTTCTACATTCACATTCACAGTTATATGTTAATTCTTCTCTTAATTCAAAATTATTTCAGGAAAGGTAGGTAGTGATTCTCATAGACAGCAATGAGATTAAATAAAGATCAAATAAAACTTTTGTCATTATTACTTAACTCCTTATGACATAAAATATATTTTGAGAAATGTCTGGTTTGTGTGCATACAATTGAAGTCAATGCCAAAGCTCTTACCAAAATCATCTTTGAGTAAATTTGAGTAAATGATGTTTAGTAAATGAAGGATTCTTTTTTTCTTTTTTTTTCCTGAAAAAAAGGAGGAAAAAAGAATCCAGTAATCTCTGGAGTTTAAGGAGATATCTCGACAGTGTCTCAAATTGTGCTCTTATTTGCAAAGATACCAAAGTGTCCAGTAATAAAAATTTCAGGATCAGAAATATTCAGAAAAACTTCTAATCAAAAATTAAATCCTCTGATCTGTGCTCTCCAAATTAATTTTATAGAACTATATTATATCAACAATTCAACAAGATGTACGTGATGCTTGAATGAAACCTACAGTAACTGACACTTCCATTAAGTCTCCTGAGGTATGAAAGATTTTAAATACAATTTTTGCAAAAATCATTTTAAAACATGAAAGAGTAGATACTTGTGTCCAAAGCTTGTCAAACTGTAATGAATCCAAGACCTAGTTTGGTTAGGTGCCTCTTGTGACACATCCAGACAGATCTTTCCATCTTTCTGAGGACGCAACTGATGGACTGTAAATTTAATTACTACAGCTAAGAGGAATGTGTAATGTGTCGTAAGGGCAGTCCCGATCTCCATGACATTAGAAATGAAAATGGAGGATTAGTTTTTTTTTTTTTTTGAATGGAGGGAGGAAATGGGCCTGCCAGTTATATTGATTTTAAGGGAGCTCTTCTACGGATGTATAACCAATTACTGTCTGAGCCTCCGAGACTTTGACAAGTCATTGTAACTTCTCAAGCACGCATTATATTCTATTGCCCACTAATGCAAAATCTTAGCACACTTCAGTGCTACCTAAGAAGAAAAGAGAGCTCAAGAGCCCACGGTTCTTCCTGTCTGATCAAATTGAGCCAGGAAATATCTGATTTCAACCAGCATGATTTCACGTTCTCTTCCTACCTTGAAATTTACCTTGGTTACACTGACTCATACTCTTGTCAATGCCCCTCTGTTTCAAATTTAAAATATCATCAGGCTTCTGCGCTCAAGCTTTATGGATTCATTTCTGTTTGGTTGTATTTACTCATTCCTTCTTTATTCTGCTTTCATCAACAATTTAATTGAACTAGGGAAAAGCAGGCGTTCAAGCAAACTGAGCCAAATAGCCTCAAGTGAAGATTCCCCTGTTTCTGCCTTCTAATGTTTCTTTGGCAAATGAATGAAGAGAGAGAAGACGAGAAAAAGAGAAATCCATTTACAGCATAGGCCATATGAACAACACATAGGCTCAGTTCCAAGACCTAGTGAGCTGCCTGCTGCCTACACAAGCAGCTGCCTTCTAAGACAGCATCCTAACTGAAAAAGAGCTTCATAAGTAACTGATATGGAACACTCACTCAATGTGTCATACATATAGTGCTCGAATATACAAATAGACACGACTCACATTTGATTTCAATAGGAGCTGGTACTAGCATGTTGCTAAGCTAAGAATGTGATACCCTAATTAGCATAAATATACATATTGCACAATTCTAGGTAAAACTGAGATTTTAATTAAGTTATTTTTATTGATACTTGAATTTTATTTAACTTTGTTCTCTGTCATCTACTATTTTGCATTTGTGCATCCAATTTTGTATACTTTGTAGTATACAGTATACGATGCGCAATAAACCTTGTGAAAATGAATACTTTTAGCATACTTTTAAAAAAGTTCTTTGTATGAAAATAATATACTTTAAAATAATATACTTAGGCGTTGAATTAATGGAATGTTTCTGGACATGTAATTGCACAAGTTTACATTTATATTAAATGCAATTAGTTGAACTTTAGTGCTTTTTTACAATATTTTTTTCAAATTGGCGGGTTGAAGTGTACTGCCAATTGTACTGACAATCATTTATAGTACACTTGTAAAGTTTGTAATGATGAAGTTGCAATTTAGTACATTCAAAATAACAGACTATAATTAAGCTCATTTTATTTTCAAGAAAAAAGCATGGAAATACAGTAAAAAATGCTTTTGTATACCAAGGGAAAAAAACATTAGGTGATTTATTTGATACAACTACTTTTCTAAAATTCATACACTAGTTGACAGAGTACAGAGTTTGTCACAATGCATTCTGGGAACACCGGTATGTATGTGATGTTGCCTTCTGGAACATTATAGAAGGAATACCATAAATTATAAATGATAAGAATGAAACTGGTGAAAATAAACATTGATAAATAGATTTTTAGTCTCATATGCCAAATCCGTAAGACATGGAGATGAAAACATTACTCTCTCTTTTCTCTCTCTTTCGATAGGTGGGTTAGGGGCTGCAGGAGGGTTTTTGCTCGGAAATATCCTGCTCAACACCGAGAGATAGCAGCGCATGCATTGTAATCCTCTCCCTCCCTGTTGGTAGGAGTGACGAGGAGAAGAAAAAGAATAATAATGGTTTCTACAGTTCGGCATCTGCTCATTAATCTTTCATACAGCCTGATCTGCCAGCAGCGGCAACGCAGTGAGATTTCGGGTTACGCTATCAAATCTCAATTTATAAATAGAGAGAGTTATAGAGAGTGTGATGGAACACAATCATTCATCTCTCTTTGAGTGCGCTGCCTTCATTTTTTACATCTGTTCATGGGTCAGTGTTTCTATTTCTCTGATAACAGGTAATTTGATAAACTGCTGAAAACCACTGGCATGATCAATAGAGAAAACATGAATACACTTTGCGCTAATCCTGAAAGTTAGTCTTTGAAGAACAATTACGATTGATCATGTTTTTTTAAAACTTTGTGGCTTCTTACAGCTTATTATTCAAACTCATGAAATGTTTCCTTTTGCTTTCTTGACCATATAGGGTGAATTCAGAGGTGGAGATGTAAAAATAAGAGGCAACCACTGAATTTTAACCACGATCCAAACAAAAATGCTACACACTGTACATGTAGCATGAGCAGCTGTTTTTGATTTGAATTGAATAATTTCAAGATTTAAAGTAAAAAAAACTTTAGATTTGTCAGCACAGACACCTGCACAAAACAAAAACAGCAGACGGACTGAATGAAAAAGCAAATTCAATCTCTGACAGTAGGTGGCGCTTATGGAACAGCACCGGTTTCTTTGAAAAGCAGCTGTTTCTTTTGTTTTCTTTTCTTACAGCGCTGTGCTTCAAAACACTTCTTTACATGGAGGTAAGAGGAAAAGAAAATGCCATCAAAACTTTTCTGAAGACAGTCGTTCCCTTCAGAGATACTTTCATATAAACCCCCAACCCCAATTCAATATTTTTCTTCCTATATTTCGAGCATAGTGAATAGTGAGCTTGTTCTGCCTGGTACAGTACAGCCTGGAATAGAGATCGGCCAAAATAAAACTAAAAGCCGATCGGTTCCGATTTATGGCCGGTTGAGTGGTGCATCTCTAAAGGTGATTATAATGGGATTCAAAAGCGTAAGACCTGCAGGTCATGCAGCAGATCTATAAGCTGATGAAACCCGGGCTCCTTAGCCCCTCTCTCTGCGCACATGGGGAATACTATCCTCATCTTCCAGGAAACTTGGGAGTTTGAAGGACACCAGAGTCACATGATCAATAACCCGGGCTGTTTAACCAGGTCATACGCTTATACTCCCTCTCCTTCCTTTTCATCCAGAAGAGCACTGGTGACAGCTAACTCTCCCTATTGATTAATGTTGCAGCTCGTCAAATCACCCATTCCAGACACGCACGGGAAAACACAATGCCACAGATGAATTGCCCTGCTGAGAGAGGAGGCTAGGCCAGCCCGGCATATTTATGCCTCACTCTGCTTGCTGTGAATCATTGTTCAACATTTTGTCTCGCTCTCCAACTGTTGTATTGCAGATGCAGATTTTCTTTTTTGCTCCATTACAGTTTGCACTTGCTCTGTTGACTTTGACAGTATGGAAAAACAGGAATGGTGGCAGGGCCACAATTTAGATGTGTAAAAACACTACATAAACTTTAGGATGAATGAAAAGATGGATTTTTGTTGCAACATTTCCTGTCAGAAAACGTTGTTCTAAACCTAATCCTAACCCATAACTTACTCCTAAAATCAGAGGGAAATGATAGTTGAATAACACTTATGTAGAAGCACCTAACCTTGGTTGTAAGTCTACACTTGACTACACTGTAAACTTGTCCCTCAAATCTGATTGATTGATTTATTGGAATATTACAGGACCAACAAAGATGTTGATCTTGGAAGATGTTGCACTTGGTGAAATCACGTTTACCAGTTCTTTACCAGAAATCACGTTACCAGTTTACAAGTCTGACATGGAAGCTTTGACTTTGAAAAGATACAAAGTGATTGGACACTTATTCCAATTAACATGAATTCACCAAGAGGCCTGGACAGCTTTATTTGTCTTGGGCCGCATGGCGGGCAGCACAGTTTTGTAACAATTTGGAATGCCTTTTAAATAAAAATTGTATTCCTGAATTAGGATTGAATTTGAATTGAGGATGCAGGGTTGTCATTTGAATGGAATTCAAAAACTCATATACTTCTATAAGTTTAGTTTTCATGAATTACCCAAGAAAATGTTACACACACAACACATGGGGTACTTCCAGAAAGATTAGATCATAGTTAGAATCACTGTCTTCATTGTCACCTAAATAGAACTGTAGAAATAACAGTTTACACAAAAATGTTAAGCAGCACAACTGTTTTCAACATTGATAATAATAATAAGAAATTTTTCTTGAGCACCAAATCATCATATTAGAATGATTTCTGAAGGATCATGTGGCACTGAATATTCAGCTTTGCCATCACAGGAATAAATTACATTTGAAAATGTATTAAAATAGAAAGCAGTTATTTTAAATTGTAATAATGTTCAAATGCATTAAAAACTCTTACATACCCCACACTTTCGAATGGTAGTGTATATTGATATTGATACATTTAAATATTTTTATGTATTTTATAAATTCTACCATAATTTAATTCACTTTTCATGGACTATGAAGGAAAGACACTTAATTTCCCAGAATGCTCTTTATTATTCATAACAAAACCTGTGTTGGGTCTAATGAAATCCTGTAATTCCAAATCAAATTCCGGTGTGATATTTTGTGGGGCGTTTCTGTCCATTTCCATTTCTGCAGCTCTCCCTGGAAATCCAAAGCCTTGTGATATTGACCCCACTGGCCTGATACATCCAGCTGTAACCTCATATAATGCTAGTTAAAAAGTCTTGTGGTTATTTATATCATTGCCAACCAAATCTGATCTCCAGCCTTTTCTAAGAATTAACATGGCACGATTGAGACAGGGATTTGGGGAAATGCACTGCTTATTTCACTAAGAATGAATCATCAAGAACTTATTCGGTCTCTGACTTAGAATAGGCTTCCGGCGAGTCCACAGATTTCATATACCATAAACAATTTAAACATTTGTTTGCCTCTCATGTACCCTCTCCTTTTGTACAAGAAAACTAGCACTTTTCTAATCCTGATATATTTGTTCCTTTATGCATTGATATGCAGGAATGAATTATGGATGAATGGAAAGCTCTTGAACATGGCGCTGTGTTTCTCACCAACATAAAAAGCGCCGTGCCCTCTCGCCCCGTCACATGCGCACGATGTCGGTGGGAAATAATGATGGCGAAATGCAGGGCGAAGGCTGGTCATTTCTGTTGTGACAGGCATCTAAACAACCTGCTGGATGGATTGCTGTAATTGGGGTTAAATGCCCTCAATTAGTAGTGCATTGGCAGAGTTGCGCCGCTCGCTCCTCTATTCTATCTCTCCGTCGCTCCTGCAGGAGAAGAGGGGAGGAGGGGGGCAGGTACAGGTGTGAGACTCAGCAGAGTCACTCATGTGGCGCTAACGCTCGCAGCGGTGTGGAGAATGAAGCGGCGGCTCCCTTACAAAATCGATTGCCATATCATCATTGGGTCCACATGCTGGGCAGGAGGGGGTGATATGGCTGCAGATGGTGGAAAGGGAGAAGCATCTTTTCAACGGTGCCTTCTAATGGGTTTTTCTCTTGGTGAGAGTGTGTGTGTTTTGAGTCTGCTACTTATGAGAGAGAGAGCTTTTATAATCATTGGCCACTATCATTGCTAGAGATGCCAGCGTGAGATTGATTATGAGAGTGACTCACATCGACTTTGATAGTTTTACTATATTGTCAAACCAAAAGGTGTCTGTGAATAACAGCGTAAATAACCTCCAAATATGTGGGTAATTATGTTTTTGTTGCTCATTAGATGAATATTTTCTGGTCATGATGAGAGGTTCTTGGCAGGGATGAACATTTGCATTACAGTACTACTGTATGAATATAATGGATGTGCACAATAACACACTAAGTGTCAAACCAATAAGTTCCATGTCAGTTAATTAGCTTGTTATTCGCAATTTAGCAGATGATTTTCATGCAACTGGCAGCATAATTGAACGGACAGCATTGTTTCGAGACTTGTGAGTTTTGCACTGCCATTTTTAATTTGGTGGAAGTCACATGAGCTCCTCAGCTCCTTGACTGTGTTTGAATAGAATATTCCAATATAACTGGAATTTTGGTGATATCTTACATTATTTAAGCATCATGTAAATGTGGATGCCATTGTCACACTAAGCTATTACCACACTAAGAAATGCATGACATACTGTATACCTAACATACTGTATATACCACCGTTCAAAAGTTTGGGGTCAGCAAAAAAATATTTCATGGAATTTATTCCTTCGATGCAAAGCTGAATTTTCAGCATCATTACTCCAGTCTTCAGTGTCACATGATCCTTTAGAAATCATTCTAATATGCTCATTTGGTTCTCAAGAACCTTTTGTGGAAACCTTGATACGTTTTTTTTTTTTCAGGATGAACAAAGTTCGAAAGAACAGCATTTATTTGAAATAGAATATTTTTGTCTCATTTTATAACAACAAGCTCTGGAATAACAGGTAATAAGCCTAATATTTCCCAAATGCCTTTATGAATTAGTCTCTTGAAACACAATTGGCGAGTCTTACCCTGTCTGGGGTGTATATTATGCTTTAATGAGCCGGGTATGCGTGTGTACCAGCCTGGCATTCCTCATGAGCAGCAGATCGTGCTGAGCTTTCATGCCGAGTGCCAAATGCCTCTCTTGAATACTGAATATCAAACACATCCTTTGTGTGGACTTCATGATCCTCAGCAGCTGATTAAACCTCTTCCCCAGTGTGAATATCCCCACCATAAATATCAGATCGGTAATGACGTAAAGAGGATTTATCCTCTTCGGTTTGACTTTGTTTTGCATGTCTATGTGAGAGGACGCCTTGGAAAGCCACCTGCCCTCATTATGGCAAATATTGGGATAGAAATGGACCTTGGACGACCCCTCTAATCATGTGTTATTAATGTCCCATTGAAGCCCTGCTTCTAGCTAACCAAGTTCATTGACAAGGCCCAGGTCAATGAACATTGAAACAATAGAGGTGATTAACATTTCATATATACTTATCAGTGTTGCAAACCATTTGGCTGCATACCATGATACACTAATATTTAAAAGTTTGGGGCAAGTATTGTGTAATTGAGCATCAGATCATCGTATTAGAATGATTTCTGAAAGATCATGTGACACTGAACACTGGAGTAATGATGCTGAAAATTTTGCTTTGCCATCACGGCATAATATAAAATATATTAAGATATAAAAGTTAATTTTAAATTGTAATAATAACAGTATTACTGTTTTTACTGTACTTGTTTGATCAAATGCAGCCTTGGTGAGCAAAATGGACTTCTTTCAAAAATCTTAATTATTCAAAAGTTTTAACTGTTGTCACTAATGTAATATTCTAGAAATGTCTTTCTTCTTTTGTTTGGTTTGTTTAATGTCCGTTTCCTGTAAGCAAGGGTTGCCGTTAAGACCAATGTATAGTTGGAACACACCAGGACAGGATGAATAGTTTTAGATTATGAAAACGGTAAATAATGAGCAAGAATCCATCATGCTCTCTGAGGAGCACTTTGTTTGTGAGTCCTCTGTTATTGATGATTGGGCCTATGGTGAGGATGACGGTTTATTCCGGTCGGAGGGTCAGAGGGTAAAAACCTGAGCCTCCCTAGTTGGTGTCTGCTTTAAAAACTCCCTTTAACTAATTGGGCCTCCTTTGACCCTGAGATCCCGTTTACTTGCTGATAGTTCCTCCCTGGAGATACAGTATGATGTTATTGGTTCATTTTTTTAAGATATTCTGGTCATGGAAAACACCATGCCTTATGCCTGAAGATACCCTCTCATTTTTCCACTACTTTTCTACTCGCTCTATTACTGTGACTGTTAGTATCAGGGTATGTGAGCAGTGCAGAGTTGCATGATTTTGCCTGGAGCAAGAGGCATTTTGTTTGAAAGTCAGAGGAGAAACTTTTTCTCTCTCTCATAAGATTGTTCTAATGCTGCTTCATCACCATGACAACTTTATGTAAAGATAGATACATTAAAGGAATGAAAGAATCCTATTAATTAATTTTAAATATATTTAATATATACTGAATCAAATTATTTTTAATTGAATCTAATTGACTATTGATTCAAATAAACTTGCTTTTAAATCAAATCAAAACCCAGTAAATTAAGACTCAACTCGCGCTCAAATTATTATTAGTAGTTTTTCCATGTTTTTCTTGAACTCTAAATAAATTTAGCTAATCTGTAACCTTTTGTGTCTATAGACATTGTGTCTATAGACATTGTGTCTTTTAAACTGTAGTTGGATTTAACCAGATGTTGATTTATTCATATTCTTTATAGAAAGGTTTTATTCAAACATAACGTGATTTAATCTGTTCCAACAGTGTTGGTTAGTAACATCTACTCTTATTGGCCCTCATTTATCAATCTTGCGTAGAAATAGGCGTATATATTGGCGTAAGATTATGCTTACACTCTTCTCATCGCCTGATTTATGAAGCTGTGCGTACCTTTGAAATTCTGGTGTACGCAATACCTGCCCTTGATAAATGCCGCGGCTGAAATCGATCGTCATTAGAATAACACGCCCCTATATATTCAAGTCTCCGCTTCCCCCACGCCCTCATTTTACGCCATGGACACACGGAAGACGGCAAAGAAGAGAAACTTCTTTGAGAAAGAGAAAGCGAAACCAGGAAAGTGGAAAGAAACAAAATTGATTTCTAGATTTTTATTATTAATGACGCTTATTGTTATTTAGAAGAATAATTTCGTTATTATTTTTATTATTATTTAAAATAAGAAGAATGGCATTTTTATTATTTTGTCAGTCTGAATTATTTTTTTGGTCATTGAAAGCCTTTCATTACTAAACCCAGTCCGTGCACACCTGCCGGGCCTAACCCTGGCCTAACCATCGTTTCAAAGAATAGTACAACGGCGAGCGCGTCGAGTATAAACGCCTCGTCCGTTTGGGGAGGTGCGCGCGCAGTCCGCGGAGACTCGCGCTGCGGGGCCAGGCGAAAGTATAAACAAGGCTTGAAACGTCAGGTAAAGCGCACAGGCTCGCAACTTAAGGAATACATATGTCTACAATTCAAATGCTTTGGTAAATTCACACAAATTAAACATTGAAGTCCATGTTGCACAAAAATAAACACTGAAGTTTATAATTACTGTGTTGTTGTTTTTTTACAGTGGGTCATAATATATTATATCTTTTAGTTTGTCAGTGCGTTTTGTGGTGTTAGGAATTGTTTTTCTGCGCATTCCCGCACTCAAAACGTGCGTACACCACCTCCTGAGCTGGCGTAGGATTTGAGCGTGCCGTACGCCAACGTCCATATTGATAAATCTCAAAGTCACCGTGGTTTTGGGTGTACGCCAGGTGTACGCTGGAAATTTGGTGTAAGCACTTTTGATAAATGAGGGCCATTCAGTGTGGGTTAGGAAGTAGGAGAGAACTATTGCGGTAGTGACTATTCATTTTCCCCACAACATCTACATTGCTTTCTCTTGCCTTTACTGTCATGTATATTTATGTAGATAAATAACCATTTGATGCATATTGTATATTTACACAGCAGAAACAGCATTTATTTGATCAAAATTCCAGTATCGCCAGCAAGCTGTAGATGGCGCGATGCATCTTTACAATAGCTTGGGTATATGTTTATATGGTTGTCAACTACTCAGATCATTGGATATTGACTAAATATCATCAAAAATAGGCAAGAATGAACATGATGTCCTCCATGGTCCCTGTTCTTTCTGACAATAAAGCGCTCACAATCACGACTTCAGAAGTGGGAAGTAAGAAACTTCTAAAAGCATGTGAAGGCAGCATTAGTCGTTAATTATTTATATTCAAAAATTAAAGTTTGAAAAAAAAACTTTGCTTGAGAATAGTTTGATTGTAATTGCCAGTGCTTTCAAAGGGGACATATCATGAAAAGCTGACCTTTTCCATGTTTAAGTGCTATAATCAGGTCCCCGGTGGATACCAACCCAGAAAACGTGAAAAGTGACAACCCAGTAACTTTGTTTTAGTAAGCCTTTCTCTGCAAGCATGTCAAAAAATAAGCCAATCAGATATCATTCCCCTTCTGACGTAGGAAGGGGATCTTATTATAATATTACCAACCCTTAATCTGCACGTTTCCACCCACGGCGCCGCCATTTGGTTTTGCAAGCGACAACATGCCTAACCTAACCCTAACCCTAACCCCTAACCCTAACATTTCTAATGCAATGGCAAAAGTTCGAGCAAAGCATGCAAACTGATCTGTCATTGGCTGCACAGGCGATCACAGAACACTTGACCAAAAAATGTCACAGCTGTCTTACAAAGACCTCAGGGAAATGTGTAAAAGTTAAACATGTCGGTACATGCAAGTCGGTGATATGTTTCAATGTAACTCCACAACAACTACACAAATGTATCCACTAACCATTCAGAAACATCCATGTGCATCTAAAAGCAACCTCTATCCCGCTACTGGTTATTTCTGAGATTTTGGATGAGTGAGATTTGCGTGTTTTGTTATTGCTGAGGGGAGCAGCAGCTCATCTGCATTTAAAGGGACACACACAAAAACAATGGTTTTGCTCACACTCAAAAAGGGGCAAATATGACAAGCTATAATTAACGATCTGTGAGGTATTTTAAGCTGAAGCTTTACATTTTGTGAAAAGGGGCATCATATGTCACCTTTAAGGGATTGAGAAGTTTCTCTTGAGCTATTTGTGTTTAATAGAGACCTCTCTTATTGGCTGCTCTTCAGGATTTTTGGTAATTGGTTAATTTTGGGTAGTACTTCGCCAGGAATTTACCTAATAAACATTTTTTTCCCCCAATGAAGTAAAAATCATAATGACTTTTTCAGAGGCATGTCTAGTTGCTTAACAACCTCTGAGTTCTTGGTAGGTCCGGTCAATATGTTTTCTCTGTGGAGAAAATTAATGTCATTTTCAATACCAGAACTGACTGTTAGACTGTATTGGAAAGCATGTGTTTCAGGAGGGATGAACATGTGAATGGAAACATTATTTACCATTAATTAAAGAGACTGTGAGGTGGACAACCACGGCTGCGTTTTGTTAATCTTTTCCATTTCCAGTCAGCTTACAAAGAGCAACGAAGCTAAGCTCATTGCAAGTCGATGTCAGCGTTGCTGGGAACAATGTTGTGCAGTGTTGTCAATATTTCATTCTGCAAGGCCACAGTCTCTAGAATTGGCTAGAAACCCTTAATGAGAATGAAATGCTGTCTATTGACTCAGGCAGCCGGAGTGTCAAGAGAGTCGGCTACACTAGACCTCACTCAGTTAGGCTGCGCTCCCAGAATGCAAAATGCCTTATTTTCTGCCCCACCATTTCTTTTTTTTCTTCAGTATCTCCCTCTGTTATGTCTCACTCGCTCTCTTCCATGCACAAGTGTTTTGTCTGAGAAGGTGCCTCCTCAGAAAAAAACAGATGAGACGATAATTAACAATACAGTAAACTTGACTAGAACAGTTAATAGTTACAGATAACGCTGTTGTAGAATTATAGTTATTATTTTTAAAGCAATGTAAATATTTATTACACTTAGTCTCAAAAGTTAAAAATGTTCACGTTTCACGTCAATAAGTTTTTTTTTTTTTTTTGGTTGATTTTTCAAATGAATACTTTAATTCAGCAAGGACACATTAAATTGATCGAGAGTGGCAGAAAAGACATTCATTATGTACCAAATTAATTCCATTTCAAATAAATGATGTTCATTTTAACTTTTTATTCTTCAAAGTATCCTGAAAACAAAATATATAAAAAAATGTTGATGACACTGAAGATTGGAGTAATGATGCTGAAAATTCAGATTTGCCATCACAGGAATAAATTACATTCTAAATATATAGAATAGAAAACAATATTACTGTTTTTACTGATATTTGTTAATTAAATGCGGCCGTGGTGAGCGGGCAGAAGAGACTTCTTACAAAAACATTTAAAAAATGTTACAGAATTTTTTATTATTATTATTATTACTTTTAATTGCATTCATGGGTTTTATTTGACTGTTTTGGGTTGCTAAAATTGTAGGGTAAATGGTGCGAACATGCACTGAAATGGAACATTCATTTGTTGGCTTTTTGAGATTTTACCACATATCTTCCCTCTCAAACTCCATTCATCCTTTTCACCTCTAGAGTATCAAAGTCATCTGCTATTTTTCTGAGTATAAATTCCCAAGTCCCCTTTATTGGACTTATTAGGTGAGCACTGTGACCTTCCAGTCCCAGGCTGTGGAGCTGAGAGGTGTGACAGGCAGTGGCTCCTCTGTGTAGTTTTAATTAACACTGGCACTGGGAGATTGATGGAAATAAGATGCGGGTTGTCGGCACGGCTTTGCCTCTGGCAGGGGGTGGCAATTAAAACTCGGTGGCAGCGCAAGCAACAGGATGAAGAGACAATGTTGGGAGAAGAGGAGAGAGCAGGATTAGGAGACCAATAGGATGTCACCTGTCTTAGACTTGTGTGTTTATGAGCATGACGAGGTATAATGCTGCAGAAGGCGTATGTTTGAATGAAATGTATTTTGTGATGTGATTAAAAAAGTTGTTTGATCGTTTTGGAAAAGCATGCGTTTATTTTACTAGATGTGCATTGACGTGAATGTGAATTACGCACTTCTCATATACTGTGATGTAAAGAGAACTTGCGTTTACATAAGACGTTCTAGGTTGGATATCACCTGGAGATGCCAGGCCTCCTGCTGTTAAAGGATCTGTGTGGGAAGGAGAGAGGCTAATTTTGTGTGATAACGTCCTTTCTTATTCTCTCACGGAGAGAAAGCGAGCGCTCAGACTGATCATGTGCTCTACAGGAAGTGAAGGGAATCTAATGCAATAGATGTCACTACATAGAGTTCACAGATCAGCTGGCTTGAATTGAGAGAGATGCTTTAAAGGTGCAGTTCAGACTATTTAAAGGTAATGTTTTGAATGTTAACATTCTTTCTCCTTTCCATGATTAATATGCAGAGACGGCTGTAAGTACAAGCCATGCGTGGGTTGAGTCTCCTGAAAAGTGTTACTGGGTGCTTCTCATTTCTTAATTGTGCACACTTGTTTCCTGTCCTTGTGTCTTAGCTTTTCCCTCTTAAGATGCAAGTGTGCAGGGATGAAATGAGAGGCGGGAGAGACTAAAGCTAATGTATTTGTAAAATTAGAGATGCACCGATATGCCGAAACATCATGCAAGTTTTCAAGTCAGCATGAAATGGCAATTCAATCTATCTACTTTCTTAATACATGTTATTGATCTTATTGTTAAAAGTCCATCCATTCTGTGCTATACTGTATGTCAGAGCACCGTCCACAAGGCTATGGCTCTAACCAGAGCTTATTTTCTGCAATAATCCAAAAGGCAATGGAAAAATCCTATTGGGTTGTCTAGGGAACCAGGGTGATGCTAATTATGTCATTACTGCAGTGTTCTATACAGAAGAAAATATCTGTAGCTACTCCACTTATTGCAGTAGCACCTCAATGCAGTACACAAGATCCGGGGGGAGGAGTCGGATCTTGTATAAGGGGTGGAGATTGGTAGGTTTAGGGGTGGAGATGGGTAGGTTTAGGGGTGGGTTTAGGGATCAGGGGGTGGAGATTGGTAGGTTTAGGTATGTAAGGTGGGAGGAGTTGGATCTGGATCCGACTCCTCCCCGTGGATTTCATGTTCTGCATTGAGGACCATCTCACTTATTGTGGCTTTGGTGAAGTTGCTCATAGAGTAATAAGTGTTGCACCTTTTTCTTTTTTTTTAATGATGTACCAGTATTTAAATTCTGACAAATACTGGTAAAACAAGCTTATTAGCTGATATTATAAAAAAAAAAAAATGAAAACACACTAGTTGCAAGTAAATTTAGTCATCACAACATAATAATGCTCAGTATGAAAAATAGGTAGATATTTATTTTAAAATGTACAATAAAACTCCTATGCAAGATGCCGTTCTCGTTAAGCTTCGCTACTCGCAGCATTTAGAGAATTGATAAATCTCTCATGATGCCGGACTTCGATTGATTTCTGGGTCACGGGCTGGAGGACGGGGGAATGAGAAATGAGGAAGCATCAACTAGAGTATTGAGAACCAGTCACTGGGACGCTATCAAAATATTGCTTTGTGTTTTTGAGTGGCCCAGCTAGCACAATAAAGCAGCGTTGTTTTAACCAATGGCATGAGTTTGGGGGCTGGACTGTCTTTTTGTCTGGCCAGTGGAAGGTTCAGGTTCAAGAAACCTGTCAAGAAACAGTTTCTGTGGCCGAAAATCAAATACTTGTAGTATATGAAAAACAGTATGCCAACAGAGCAGTACTGTATGTCTGAATACATAGTTTTCGAAAAGGCGAAAAGTACCCGATTGACTTGCTACTTCCACCGAGATTCTGAAGTGCGCATTCAGTGGACACTTTATTATCCCATGAGGCCCACGGGAGAGGAGACAGTGACACTGACACACATGACAGTGACAACATGGCAGAGTAGTACATCCAAATTTCATTCATTATACACACATTCATACTATATAGGCCTTATGTAGCTGCGCCCCTTTTCAGCGCTGCGCTCGTTCATCAAGCGTTCTGTCTTCCGGTTTGTATTTCCACAGCATGAAGGTAAGATCTTACATATTTATGAATGAACCGCTCGTTTTAAAATCTTCCAGGTCTACTGACATATGTCATGACATTTGCTTAAAACATTACAAGGTTCATGATAACTTTTCTTAACTAAATCCACTTCACAGACAGACAGCTTCCACAAAAATGGAAGTTCAAAGACAAAATTCTATATAAAGTCTATAGGACATACTTTTTTAACAGTCAAAACTACTTTTCTACAAATGCAGTACCTGCTGTACAATATGCGATTTTGGACCCAGCAAGTCATTAATTTTGCCATGGAGTCAAGGTTTAGTTTGCCCCTGTTGGTGGATGCTGAAACTACACCATTTGGGGGCAATATTTTCCTGTGACTCATCGGTTTCTTTCGAATATGAAGATTTTAGGTTTATTTATTATCCTAAAAGAGATTTTAAAAGCAAAATACAATGGAAAACTCCCTCATCTATTTTTTTTTTTTTTTCAGTTGAGAGAACATGGTTGTATGTGAGTGTGTTACGCTCTGACTTTTCCCTTGTGAGAATGGAGCATTCAGCATGTAGGCTAGTCTGCGCTAAACAAAGATTAGAGCAACCTCCAAGAGACCCCTTAATGCTCAGCGAATCCCGTAGGTGCATCTGGATTTAGTGGCACTAGCATGATAAAAATCCTTAATTGGCTGCACTAATCTGTGTGTTTTGAACAACAAGCACTTCATTGAGCTGAGATGAGTGACGGGGTGATGTGGCACGACTCTTATTCTGGAGTTGGCCATTGATGTGAAAGCAGGATTAAACTCTGATAGAGGCTGTAAATCTGCTAATATGCTGCAAAAGAACAAATTGCTTCTTAGGTTTGTTAGATAGTCAACTCTTTGATCTCTCATTTGTGAAGAGAGGTTGATCTTTTTGTTTGAAGCAGTACATTCGAATTCACATTTTGTTCACTTTGGGTTAAGCAGTGCATAGAGATGTATATAAAATATATAGAGAACAGGCTTTCATTTGGTTTTTCTCCTTGTCAAAAAATTTGATAAATCACATTTTATCACAGATTTTACACACAATAACTGTGAAAACCAAAACTGCCATTCAAATTTTGGGGTATCTAAGATTTTATGTAAAAAATAAAAGAGTTAAGCCTCTTATGCTCTCTAAGGCTACATTAATTTGATCAAAATTACTTGTATATGTGATCAATATTGTGAAAAATTATTACAATTTATAATAACTTGTTTTAATTTGAATATTTTTTTTTTAATGAAATGTATTCCTGTGATGGCAAAGCTGAATTTTCAGCATAATCATAATCTTTCAGTGTACCCCAGTGTAGCCCAGATTTTTAAATGACTTTTAAAGGGACAGTTCACCCAAAAATGTAACTTCTGTGTTACACAAAAGTTATTTAGCAGAATGAACAAGTTCATTTTCATATGATGAATGCAAATAGGAACTTGGGCTGTCTAAGGTCTAAAAGGACAGGTTTTTTTCTTCTTGTGGAACACCGAATAATGATTTGAATAATGAATAATGTATCATTTTGAAGAATGTTTAAATTGTCAATTGTCAGTGAGGCCCATAATAACAATGTAAACGATTAATTTGTATTGTACAGGCAAAAAACAACAACAAAAACATACAGACATTTTTTCATAATATCTTGTGTGTTCCTCAGATTAAAGAAACAACATGAGGGTGATTAAATGATAACAGAACTGTAATTTTCAGGTAACTGTCCCTTTAAGTGCTTTTAATTGAATGTTCTTTCACGTTCAACAGGCGTGACATCACTGTCCTGAGATTGGCTTCTTCTTTCAAGATTGTCAGTTAGGAAATGGCTTTTTTTAGGCAGGTCTGAAAAGGCCAAAACCAGACCAATCTAGATAGTGTCTATCTTTGAATTAATGCACACTTCTCTTCAACCACGGACTACTAACCTGTGTCATTATCGTAATCGTAATGTCTTATCTTTTCAGCACTGCAATTAACCCTACCTTGATTAACATCAATAACTCTCTTAGAGGACACAAAATCATTATATTAGATTACTTCAATCCATCACAATCCCCTTTTATTTGCTCATACCCATATTAAAAAGAAAAATGGATGTTCTGCTCACCCTCCTTCCTCGTGAAATGCAGAGCAGGTGGTGTGATTATGTCAGCACTGATGTCTGCTGTCAGCTATAGCTTTAGTTCACACATTTCCAATATAATATAACATTGTAAATAAATCCTACCCAAATCTGTCTGTTCCCTTGTCTAAATAGTCACAGGTCTAAATGTTTCTAACAGGGTTTAATGGAATTCATTGAAATGTTAGACTGTTGTTATTCACGAGTTCTCTGGCTGTCAGGGTGTGCACACACCAGCGCACTATTGTGAGATGAGGGAAAGAATTAAGAGGCAGTTTTTTTTCTTCACTGCATGACAAATTCAGCTTGTATCCGTAAAGAGGTTCAACTGTGAAAATGTGTCAAATACGTTCACTTTAAGGCAAAACGAGTGTCTGCTGAATCCCTCTGTGTTCAGTGGAAACACAGTTTACCTAAAAATGAAAATTCGGTCATCATTTACTCACCCTCGTGTCGTTCCAAACTTTCCTTCTTTGGAATAGAAAAAGGTATATTTGATGGCAAGATGGATGCACTATCTCTTTAAACATTGATAAGTGTTTATGACATCAAGCAATTCAAGAGATTAAGTCATGTCACTTGTAAGGTTTCATGATGGTTAGGGTGCTGACATACATACAACATAATAGTTAGTTATATATTATACTTATATATTATATACAACTATAATTATATACAATATAACCACATACATACATGCATACATGTATATATTATATACACTACACTCACGTAAAAAGATATAGCAAATCTCAACTGCCTTATTTTTTATTTTTTCACAAAATTGAACTATATATATCGCCCAGCTGTATATATACGGTAAACATAGATATATAAGTATATAACTTTATCCGCATACATACATTATACTTGCATAGGGCAACACTATCTAGCAAATCTCAACTGCTTTACTGTGTATTGTAAAATGTGAACTAGCTATAATCTCCTAAATGCATGACGATGCATCATGATTTTCTGTAGAATTGCTTTGAAACAATGTGTATTATGAAGAGCGCTATACAAATCATTTTGACTTGACTGGAACGGAGCTGGAATCTCTTCCTTGTATCAGAAAGTAGACCTAACAGGCTGTATTCAGACCATGTTCCATTCAGCACAGTGTTCATGTGATTACGTCACCACTTCATTCACCAGAGAGGCTACAAATGAGAGGAGATGAGACACTGTTCACACAGCTCGCCAGAGGTCAAGGGTCACGGCCACCGCACACTCCAGAGCAAAAGTCAATTCCATTTCACCCTCAATTCTATTCACAGGAAAAGTAATTTAGTTGATCCAATCCCAAGCAAGGCTATTCCGAGTTCATTTACAGGTAAAACCCTGATGTAGACAAGAATTGAATAGAACTTGTCACATTTTTATACTGAAGTGCTTCCTTGTGGTATTGAAATGCAGTTTACTATGTTAGTACTATGTGTAAATTGCTGCTTAAATCACCTGCAAATTCAACAAGCCATCCATATACATTTTCACAAAACATCAACATCTAGCTTTTGAATGATTACATTCCCTTTCACTATTCAACTTGGATTTTTTTTGCCTTGCGATGAAAATTTCATCGAATTGAATGTGCAGCCACGTAGCCGACAGACATTTTATGACTGTAAGCAAAGAGTGTGCTCCTTTAACAAGTATAAGACGGCTTTTGCTATTTGAACTGAGAGCATTTCCATATGTTTATCTCTGAGAGACTAACAACCCTCAGGATGTATTATAACCAGAGGAACATTTGTTAATCTACTGACGGGAGCACTGGCATAAAAAATCATACCATGACGTTCTGGGCTTGTTTTTCGCTCCAGCTGAGGCTTAAAATGCTCTGCCTGGTGTTTGACAACATTAAAGAGGGCATGTTTTGAGCAAAAAAGTCTTCAAACGTGTGAAGCCTTTTTTAAACAGTCCCCTTTTTGAAAGCTCAAAAGATTTAAACATGCTTAGCACGCAATACTTGAACAGTACATAGAAGCGTTTTAAAATAATCATATTAATATTGAGGCCGAGGAGAGCTAGATGGAGCGGAAATCAACAATGAAGCAGTGTAAGAGAGAGTTACAGGCCATTCACTTGCTCGCATGTTCTTACCTTACAGTGATTTGCTGATCATGTACATGATAATATGCCTTGAATACGTAAACATTTGGTTTTCTGTCACGTTTTGAACGTTTTTGTGAATTATGCACGTCACCAAGGTAAAAGGTTTTTGTCGAAATTGGTTTATCTGCGAAACGTCAGTTAAAATGAGTTAAAAATCCAATAACAATCAATATCATTCTGCACCTTCTGCCATCATTTCCCAGAAAAATAAGTTTAGAACTGTCACAGAGTTACATTAAAAGCTGTAAAAGTCCCAGCTATTATTAAAACAAATTATAGCTATTTACAAATGTAAATATGATTTATTTATTTTTTTCAATTTGTTTTATTTTTAAAGTAATTTTTTTAAATTTAAATTATTAATACATTTGTCTGATACTTTGTTTAAATTTTACCAAAAATAAAATATGTACAGTAATATTATATATTAATATTATATTTTTGTGCTGGGGTCGGTGTAAATGTTGGCAGTGCAAGTAAAAATCTGAACTACTGGCCCGAATTCTTATTGTTGAACCCTATGGAGTGCATACACAAAATGTAATGCTCGATAATGCATCTTAATACACACTTACATCCGCAAGCTGATATGCTGAGTTTGACCATCAGCAGTGCAAACGTTCATGGCTCCAGTCATCACGGGCACTCACCAAAGGTGTGAGAGCTGTCTTTTTATAGAGACGTGTTTAGTGTGTTGATTCATTCACACCTACAATGTGGACTCCTGGAGTCCTGGCACACTGGCTATGGGCCGACCATTTGCCTTCGATCCAACATGCTGCTGAAAGTTGAATGTGAACACAATCTCAGTCCAAATACGCCACAGTGCTGTATGACATTTAAAGGGATAGTTACCCCAAAATGAAAACTGTCATCATTTACTCACCCCCAAGTTGTTCCAAACCTGTATGAATTTCTTTCTTATTTTGAAGATATTTTGAAGAATATGGGTAACCAAACAGTTGATGGACCCCATTGACTTCCATATATCAGTATATCAATGGAGTACATCAACTGTTTGGATACCGACATCCTTCAAAATACCTTCTTTTGTGTTCAACAGAATAAAGAATTTCATACAGGTTTGGAACAACTTGAGGGTGAGTAAATGATGACAAAATTTTCATTTTTGCGTGAACTATTAACCCTTTAACAAGAATTACATTAATATTACATTTTAATTACAAATATTACATTTTAATAAGACTTCACAATATCCTGTGATGTTGCACACCTTTGTCTTTAGTTTAGTTTTATAGATGTTGGTCTTTCAAGCAGATAAGAGCTATACTTATAGGTTATAACTGTCACCTACATACTGTAGACAATTGACACTGAAAAAGAAGGAACAGGTTTATCTTAATGAGACTTTGGCTAAACTCAGCCTTCTTCTTTTTCAGCTTTCTTTTGCGGCCACAACTCCTGTCCTGGCAGACAGGAAAAAGTATCCAAATTTCTTCAGGACAGTCCCGTCAGACAATGCCGTGAACCCCGCTGTGGTGAAGTTTCTCAACTTTTACAACTGGAGCAGAGTGGGAACCTTGACCCAGGATGTCCAGCGCTTTTCTGAGGTATGTTGAGAAAAATAACCTGCCCTCTTTCTGAATGTGTCTTGAATCATGATATTGTGGCTCAGCCTTCAAACTAAAATGTTATCAATGTTTGTTGAGAGTAGATATTATGTTTTATGTCCTTATTTTTGGACTGACTAAATTAAAATGTAGTGAATTTAGCACAATGGAAATTAATAGATCCAATCCGTAAATGTTAAAATACTCTCTGATTTTAATAGTATAGCCACAAGACATTGACAATATGAATGTTAACATGATTTTAATGTGAAAAAAGCCATGACAACTTAACATCTAAAACCCTAAAACAGCCGTAAAATATATCAAGAACATCTTTCAAGTTTTAACAGAAAAATATTTTAAAAGTTTCACATTTATGCTTTTAATTCCACAGGTAATTTTTTTTAAAGAAAACAAAGGTACATGTCTAAATTATTTTTCTGGTATTCAACATTATATGCCAAATTGTATTGAAGCAACCTGGTATATTCCTTTAACTGATGCCTTCTCATTGGGAAAATCAAGTATTGTAGAGATATAGAGATATTAAATTGTTCCACATAACCAGCTTTACCTGCCCACCACGTTTTGGAAGAGTGCTTAAAAGAAATATAAGCCCTATTGTTTTCTGTTTGAGTGTGGGTGTGTATCATTTTCTTTCTCTTTGTATTTCATATGAATAGACCCAGTAAGATTTCCCTGTGGAATTGAGTGTCGATCTCATTTCAATGACTGAGCTAGACGTAGATTGAATTGATTGGTTGAGACATTTATACATAACCTGTTCAGGAATCGTGTCGTGTGTGTTTGTGTGTTTATTGTAAACCTCTGGAAACTCCCTCCTCCAATGGGACATGTAGCTGAAACCCTCCAGGGGCAGAGAGACATTAGCATCTCTTTCTCACACGAGTGCTCCATAGTAACCGTGTGCTGTCAGAGTTCAAAGTATTCCTCAGGTGATGATAGATCTAAAACCTAGATCATCATTACAGATCCACCTAGCCATGGATCAGTGGTACTGCTAGTGCTAGCAAATCCTGCTGCTCTGAGAACTATAACGCTGGCACTGCAGTTTTGTGTTGCGGATAGAAACGTGTGGGGGAAAAGGCCCACATTTTCAAGCTGAAATGAATTAATCTTTCTTTTTTTGTCAGTTCATACCAATATATCACATTCGCCAATCTATCTGTGATGCTAGCTATATAGGATGCTAGCTTACTATAGGACTCAGGGAAGTTATCATAAATGAACAAGTTCTTTACAGTTTATGAGACGAAGCTGACATACCATGCTTGTGACATGGAAAATAGCAGGTGAATTATATAAAGAGGATGTTGAAGTTGAAGGCTAACTTTGATTTTGCCGGATAAAACAAATATCGGATAAATGCAGGGACACGGCTGTAAATTATTGATCAAGGTCTAAACTGTGTTTTTACAATATTTGGAAAAGGAAATATGTAGCAAACAAAATAAATGCATTCCAGGTGTGTCAAAAATACGGTAACACTTTATTTTACGGTGCCCTTGATACAGAGTAATTACTTAATTAGGTACTTAGTAATAGACGTTGTAATAACATGTAACAAAATGTACTTAACATGTAACTAAGTTATGGAACAGCATGTACTTACAGATTGTAATTACACACATGTAATAGGCAGCTACTGTTACACATGTGTAGCAAGCCGAGTTGGATAAGGTTTATAGATACATATGAAGTACACTTAGGTACATTCTTGATACACTTTATTTTACATAGCTTATACCTGTGTAATATTATGTAATTACAATGTAATTAGAAAACTACTGCATGCATTTAAGCTGTGAACTAGTAAGTTAAATCAAACTAAGGCAGAGATGTATAAGGTATGTATACACAAAGTACACTTAAGTACATTCTTGATGCACTTTATTTTACGTAGCTTATACCTGTGTAATTGCAATGTAATTGCAATGTAATTAGGAAGCTACTGCATGCATTTAAGCTGTAAACTAGTGAGTTAAATCAATGTAAGGCAGAGATGGATAAGGTATGTATGCACAAAGTACACTTAAGTACATTCTTGATACACTTTATTTTACATAGCTTATACCTGTGTAATATTTTGTAATTGCAATGTAATTAGGAAGCTAATGCATGTATTTAAGCTATGAACTAGTGGGTTAATTCAGATGGATAACATATGTAGATACACAGGAAGTGCACTTAAGTACAATATTGATACACTTTATTTTATGTTACAAGTAATGCTACAGAACATACACATTTACCATGTGTAACTGCAGACCTTAGTAGTCTAACATATTTAAGTACTTGTTGTTACATTGTGTTATACTAAGTACTTTCTAATTACAGTGTACCAAGTCCGTAACACGTATGTAACAGACTCGGCTTGTTACACATGTGTAACAGTAGCTGCCTATTACATGTGCGTAATTACAATCTGTAAGTATAGGCTGTTCCATAACTTAGTTACATGTTAAGTACATTTTGTTACATGTTATTACAAAGTCTATTACTAAGTAATTAATTAAGTAATTACTCTGTATCAAGGGCACTGTAAAATAAAGTGTTACCTCATAGGGTATATATACATTATTTCAGAACCTCTTTTCCCAGTTCAGTTCAGTTCAACTTTATTGACAGACTCAGGGTCCATTAGAAAATCATACAACATTACAGACACTCAGAGAAAAAAAAAAAAAAAAAAGACCCCACAAAAAACAATTACCAATTATAAAAGACAGTTATACCAGTGCTTCCACAGATGTGACTGGTATCACACAACACTTTTACTAGGATTTGCCAGTAACTTAATAATACCATTCTGAGAGCCATCCAGTCGACCAGTAAATTTGTACCTCAGATTTCTCAAAAAGCCTGAAAAGTGTTGACTCTTGCCTTACAAAACAATTCACTTGCACTACACCACCTAGGTTTTTTAAGCAATATCCGCATACAGTCATTATAGGCTACCTGAAGCTTATGTATGGTTGTCTTTTTAAACTTGACCCATAATGGGGCAGTGTAGAGTGGAGTACAGTAGGCCTGAAAGAGCCTTATCTTAACATTGTCTGAACACATAGAATTTTCTTGCTAACATGTTAGCAAGAAAATTCTATATGCTTTATGCTCAAGCTAACATGTTAGCAAGAAAATTCTATGTGCCCCAAAAACAAAATACCTGGGGCACTTCCTCACAGATCAATTGTCTGATGATGATGACATGTACAGGCAGTGTCATATATTTTGTTTTATTACAAACACCTAGCACTTTGCCTGACAGATAAAAAACTGGAAAGTTGAGGTCTTTATCCCCTTTTGTTCTGCATATCATGACAACACTCTTCTTAGCATTATACTGCACATCATATTTGAGCCCATAATCAGAACATATATTCAGCAACTGTTGAAATCCAGCACTGCTAGGAGAAACAATAGCCAGATCATCGGCATACATAAAATGATTTATTAGAGCGTTACCAATCATACAACCGGTTTTGCCGTCTCTTAGTTGTTCTGATAAGTCATTCATATACAGGTTGAAAAGAGCTGGGGAGAGTAACCCCCCTTGTCGCACTCCATTACCCACACTAAACGGAGCGGAGACTCTATTACCCCATCTGACCTGCATACTCTGGTTGGCATACCAGTATGCCAGGATTCTTATCATGCTGTCAGGTACGCCCCTTAGTTTTAGTTTCAGAAACAACTTCCGGTGATTGACTCTGTCAAAAGCTTTAGAGGCATCTATAAAACCAATTAGAACAGAGGAGTTTTGCCTCCTATACACTTCAACTACTTCTTTCAAGGCATAGATACACAAATCAGTACCATGTTTAGCCTTAAAGCCAAACTGGTTGTCTGTGGTATCAATATACTCATTTAAGCGATGTAATAAAATCCTCTCTAAAACTTTAGATAACACACTGGCTAGTGCGATTGGCCTATAATTCTCCACGCTTCCAACCTTGCCAACTTTGTCTTTAATGACAGGCACAAGAGTAACGGCCAACATTGAGTCTGGTAACATTCCATGGGTCATAAAGCCATTAAAGCAAAAGGCAAGAAGGGTTGCAACCTTTGGGCTTGCATATTTAAGGTGCTCTGCTATGATTTGATCTGAGCCACTTGCTTTATTATCAGATAACTGAGAAATTGCTTGATGAACCTCATGAGTTGTGATTTCCAGTATTTCTCTTTTGGCAATGTTTCCCACTTTATAAGGATCACTATTGACGCAATTAAATAAAGCTGAGTAGTGTTGCCTCCACAACTCCGCTATATTATCGGCTCCAGAGACTCCCTCTAGTGCATGGTAACAGAGTATTAACCTTGTTTAGAGCTCTTACCTCCCTCCAAAAGTCAGTGGTATTATTACAAAGTAGCTTTTCAGCAAGGAGTCTGCTCTCATGACTTGCTCGTGTTTGCAAACATAACGAACTGCATATTTATACCTAGCATTAGTAATCTTTTTGAGGTCCAGGACAGGCCCCTGTCTGGGTCTACCAGCCAGAACCCAAGCTTTAAATGCCTCCTTGGCTTCCGCCTTATGTGCATGTACATAGCATCCACAATACAATCATACATTGCACATAAAGCTTCACAATGAGCATTGTCATTACAATTTACATTAGAGCACATAATTGCACTTTTTGGCAAATATCCACTACTCAGAAGTACATCTGTTTTCCTACAATATAACAAAACATCCTCATTTTTGAGCTTAGCCCAATCCAGTTTAGCTTTACAAGCACTATTACCCACATTGGTCATCTCAGGAAGACTGTCAACATCAAGCAACATAACAGACGGTGCATGATCAGACATGGACGTTTCATACAAGATTTTCATTGATCGCAAACAAGCATGAGCATCTGCAGTGCTAATGCAATGATCAAGCCATGATGTTGTATGCCAGGCTTCACTTATGTAAGAATAGCTATCTGCAGGTAACAACAATTGGCTGGATAATATAAGGTTATTGTCTTCACAGAACTGTAACATATGTTTAGCAAAAACTGAACTTCTGTCTGAAAGATCAGCATTCATATCACCAACCACATATACACTCATGGAATGATTATAATGAATAAAAGAATTTATAAAAGCAAGTCTATGCAAATATTCATCCTCATTCTGCTGTCACTCTTATGGTGTGTATATATGTTAAGAATAATAAACTCTCTATTGTTAACCTTTAACTGTACTGCAATGCACCATTCTGTCAGTATTATGCTCTGTTTAGTTCCTGTCTCTATGAAGCCCCTCCTTCTGATTCGTCAGCTGGACCACTGTGTTGTGATTGGTCAACCGCTTCGAGCGTGTTTCGGAAATGTCACGTCCCTTACCAAAATCACGAGTTTCACTAATTTCAAGTTTCTACTAACGCAATGCAACCAGGCCTTTTTTGCATTTGCCTTGGGTGGAAATATTGTGTCGTGTACATTCCCGGAAGAAAACTCAAGACTACAATCGAGGCGTTTCAAGGAGTTCCGAAACAGTGCGCACTGATATAGAGAATAACTCCCTTTTTGAGTGGACTTTGTGACTTGTAACTTTGCAACATTACACACTTAAGAAAGTTGAAAATGTACAAAAAAAGGGCACAGGATCCCTTTAAGAACGTTCTAGTGAAAGACTCAGATTAATAAAAAAATATATATATATTTTATTTTTAAAATTAATGTCAGGCAAAGTTGTCTTAGGTCTCAAAATCTGCATATTTATTTATAATTAAGTAAGTAAATACTATAAATAAATAAGCAGTAACGCTCTGTATCTGAATGACCAAACAGCATTGTGCTCTTGCCTTTGGAGAGCTAAGGAGCTTTAGGAAGAGTTGTGCAAGGTGTAAATCCTTTTATCTTTTCCTCTGGATGGAGATGATGAACAGACACTGATCCCATCAGCATCCTGCCTGAGGAGGGCACTGGAAGCCTGATTAGCATAGCAGTGTCACGCTCTCTACCCTCAGCGGTGCCATATCGCAGGATAGCTGCCTGCCCTGTGTGTGTGATGTGACATTTCAGGAGAAGGTGCATCTGTTGTGTCACACAAATTAGGAGGTGTGGATCTAGAACCTCACTTGCTGGCCTTTTCTTGGAGACTTGGGTTGACTGCTGGTGTCACAGAGGATTAATAATATTCATCTCAAAGCAGAAGTGCTTCACTCTAATTGCATATATGGAAATCCTTCCTTTAATACTAGGGATAAACAATGAGATGTTGATTTGTGTGTGTGTGTTTTGTGCATGAATGCTCTGGTTTTTTATCTCAGCTTGTTCCAGTGAAGTAATTTAGCACCTGTCCTGTCTGCTGCTTGATATCGGACACATTGCAGGAGGCTGTCAGTGTTTTGCCTGAGTGTCTATCAATAAGTGGATTAAGGGCTGTTCACACTCCCGCATGAATCACACACCAGTATGCTGTTTTACAGATTAAGACCCAATCCCCTTTTTATGTGGTAAAAGATTAGATGACTTGGGCCCCCGATGAGGAATTAAACCCATTTGTCAGGCCTCGCACTTTTAGTAGGATTGTGTGCGTTTTGTGGGTTTTTGTGTACATAAATTGCTGTGCATTTACAGTAGTTGTCTATGAGGGGTTGAGGGCATCCTATACATCTATCAATCTCTCTATCTCTCTATCTATCTATCTATCTGTCTGTCTGTCTGTCGTAGGAAAAAAAGCTCAAATCTGCTTTATTATATATAAAACATATTTTTTAAGAAATGCATATTTATATATGAAAAATTAAGTGCATTTATAATATGTATTTTTGACATTTACTTAATTTAAATAAGAAATATTTACATTGTAAATAACATGACCACATATATTTACTATGTAACTATTCTTATTTAAATTAAGGAAAAAATTGTATTTCTTATAAAACTGTATTTTCTATATGTTAATAGTTTGAGTCTTATGGACTTTGTTCAGAAAATTGCCTAAATTTGTCACGTTTCTATAGCTTTTATAAGTTTGTCAATTATTACACATGTAAACTAAGGAAAATAAATGATAATTAAAATCGTTTTAATGTATGTAAGTTAAATGTGATCATAAAAACATTCCCTATATCTGAATTTCTGAAAGTATTTAATCCTTTGCCTGCATCCCATCCAGCGTACAGCAGTAATTAAAAGCAAATGTTTGCACAGATATTGTGGTTTGTGTGACTATCTCACTTGCGTCAGAAGGTTCTTCTCTCTCTCTCTCTCTCTCTCTCTCTCTCTCTCTCTCTCTCTCTCTCTCTCTCTCTCTCTCTCTCTCTCTCTCTCTCTCTCTCTCTCTCTCTCTCTCTCTCTCTCTCTCTCTCTCTCTCTCTCTCTCTCTCTCTCTCTAAATGTGTGAAAATGAAGCGAGAAAGCGAGTGTTTTAAGCAGGTCACCATATGGTTTCACTACTGTACATGCTCTGTCCTCTTTTACACCAAGGTGCTCCATTAGTGACCTGTTGGACACACTCCAGCAGCTTCAGTAATGGGGCACTATTCAGGTGTGTGTGTGTGTGTGTGTGTGTGTGTGTGTGTGTGTGTGTGTGTGTGTGTGTGTGTGTGTGTGTGTGTGTGTGTGTGTGTGTGTGTGTAATGAAGTTTCTGCTTGTTTGATCACTGATTAAACATCCAGGCAACACAAGCACAATCGGCTGGCTCAGCCGAACTAATTGCATTCCCTAAGGAGATGATCCAAGCACAAGTCATCCAATCCTCCTTTCATGGATCGGACCTCATGGGCAGTCCTAAATCTGTGCGGATCAGTTTGTGTGCTTGCATTGGCCATTGTGTTGTGCTTTGTGCCTGTTCGTGTCTGCTTCAGTTTAAAGGTTCATTAAAACCTTTGCTATAAATAGATGCATATGTCCCCTCTGCCTCAGCGGTGCATTGAACGTGTTGGCTTTTTCTCACTCTTTGCCTGCATTGTGTTTGACTTATCCTGATGCGTTGGCTGCTCCTGGAGGACATGGGAATACCGACGCTACTGCACAATCCAGTATAGACTTGTTCACAGTTACATCAGGCTGAATGTGTCTTTCTCTCGCATCTGTCCCCCAGAACACAGGTGCATGAGGCCAGTGGGAATATTGCAATACAAAAATAACACATGGACACAAATTTGTGCACATAGGACATCTATCTTTAAGCATCAAGGGTCTCTTTTCTTGTCTTTGCTTGTTTTGTGTGTCCAGGGTTTTTTTGAATAGGAAAAATGTGCATGTATGTTTACTTAGCTGTACTTTGGGGACAAGATTGTCCCTAGAAGCTCCCCTTGGGAATGTTCTCAAAGGTAAAATTATAAATATTTTAAGGTTATGGCGGGGTAGGCTAACATTATAATTAGGTTTATAATTAGCTGTATATAAAAGTCTACAATGCGGTCTGGGATGTCCTCATTTAAATTAGGTGTTTTAAAAAACTTTTGGATACTGAGGACCCCAAAATATGGGGACTTTCTTAAAAAGTAATGGCAAATATATAATATAATGTATAAACATAAATTAAGAGATAAAGGTAAAAATTTAGATAAAGGTACTGAAATAAGGAAAAGTTGTTTCAAAACCAGTAGTTTCTTATTTTATATATATATATATATATACAGGTGAAACTCGAAAAATTTGAATATCGTGCAAAAGTTGGTGTATTTCAGTAATTCAAATTAAAAGGTGAAACTAATATATTTATTATATATAACTATATACATATGCATGATTATACTTTTCAGAGGGCCGACATTTCTGTATTTAAAATCTAATTTTCTGAGATTTTGAATTTGGGGTTTTCATAAGCTGCATGCCATAATCATCAAAATTATAACTTTTGCACGATATTCTAATTTGTCGAGTTTCACTTGTATCTGTATATATATATATAATATAATACATTATATTATATTATAATTTATTTAGGGTTTTTATGATAATAATAATAATAATATCAAATTTGGTATACGTGTTAATAAATAATGTTTTTTTTATATATATTTAAATAATATCTTAACATGAAGTTACCTTGTGACGACCTTAAAACCACTCTGACACTTTAGCAATGTGCTTAAAACCACTCAAAATAATTCTAGTATTGTGTAAAAATGTAGTTGTCGAAATGTAAATTTCGAACATGATTCGAAATCAGACATGCCTAATAAAAACGAAACATTTCAAAAACAGCTCAATTAAAAAGAAATCTCTGAGCATCTGCTTCTACTCTAATTTGAAATAATGTTAGTTTGCATCCTCAGTGCCCATATACAGATGAGATTTGTCAGTGGCGGGTTACATTATCAGGCCACTGTCCTCTGTCAGAGCTCATTGTGCCGTCAGCATCACAGAGAAGATCCCGGCTGACACTCACACACCTTCCTATATATCTCCAAACGCAGCCAATCACAGGCTCGTGGCGCTCGGCCGCACGGGGACCTGAGCAGTGTGGAAAATGTGGCTGATGGACTGCTGTGGGTTTAGAAAAAGAGGGAAAAATAAGGCAGCGACACAACAAACTGTGACCCACGCTAGTCCTGTTAATTCATCATCTACAAGCCTGGCAGCTCTAAAGAGAACATGTTGCTGCTTGGCATCATGATGACTGGTTGATATCTGTGATGCCGTAAACAAAAGAATCACTTTTGGAAAGTGGGGAGTGTGGCTAATGCTGAGGCTAAAGCTAATGCTAATACCAGTTATTTAAATTTGATCCTAAAACATGGTATTTTTATTTAAAAAAAAAATTAGCAGTAGTATTATTAGTTTTATTTATTTGATTATAGTATTTATTTATATTTTGAATTAGCTTTTATTTTTATATTTTCATTTTAGCTTTATTTTTATTTCAGATTTAGTAATTTAGTACTTCTACTTAAAGGTACACTATAGCTGTGTCCCTATTCAAAGGCTCCATTCTTTGAAGGGCGCATTCGAAGGCCGTTTGTGTCACTGCGACGAAGGCTGTCCCAATTCGAAGGCTTCTTCAAATGCGGCCTCAAAATGCTTCCTTCGCTTCCCGTAAAAATGAAAGAAACAACAGATGGATCCTTCGGGGCCTTGCCTACCCCAAAAGATTGATGATATATTGACTCGCTATTTCAGTTGTATTAATTTTAAACCCAAAAAAGTTACATAGTGTACCTTTAAACATATTTCAGTTAGTTTTAGTTTTAGTTAACAATAAATACACTGCCAAAAACACCATATTATCTACACACTGTCAATATAGGTGACATTTTGGGGGGCCTCTGTAGATAGAGCCTGTAGATTGGCCTTTTTATTAAATTCATTTAAATAAATTATAAATAGGTTGTGTTGAAATCTGGACTGTGGTCTCCTTTGGAAACCTTAAACTGTAGGCATTTATGGCATACAGAGTTTGTATATCTGGGTGAGATGGAGAATAATGTCTGGTTATGGTAAATTAGCCTGCAGAGCTTCTTGACACCCAGTATTGTGCTCTTATGTCTCTCTAACTGATTTATGTGGCTTCCTGTTTTTCTCTGGGTTCATTTGACAGGTCAGTGCATAAATGCATTATGAATTTCACATCACATCATGCTCATTTCTCCTCAGCTTTAGTACAGCTCTCAAATCCCATAATCCTTTGGAGCTCCTTTACTACAGTGCCCACCCGTCCCTCTCTGTGTCTCTTTCTGTCTCTCTTTCCTATTGCTTAAATCAGGTGGTCTCTTACGCTCACACACAAGCACAGTTATTGCGTATACATGCTCATGAGATCCACATGCACGTACACCCACACAAACAAACACACGCACTTGCTCATGTGGAAAGAGGTTTCCAGGATCTGCCAGCATTAAGCTACAAATATGCGCGACGCATCAGTAATCAAGGCAATGTGGATCAGCCAGGCTTTTCAGGTAACGTCTGTCAGAATGAGTTCAGGTGTCTGCCAAAATCAAATTTTTTTTGTTACGATTTTTTTTGATGAATAAAAAGTTCAGAAGAGCAGCATTTATTTGAAATGGAAATGTCTTTACTGTCACTTTTGATCAATTTAATGCGTCCCTGCTGAAGTCCTAAAGTCCTTGCTGAATAAAAGTATTCATTTTGAATGGTAGCGTATTTTCAAAATGGACTAGTCGGTGGGTTGACTTGCCAAATATTCAATCTCTGAAGGCTGATTCAGTGGTCTCGAGATCTTTAAAACACAACACTTATGGAGTGAGATGCTGATAAAAGCTATGACTCAACAGGCAAAAATGTCTGTATTAATATGTATGACTGTATTTAAGAGAATAAGTTTAAAGATAAAGCTTCTCTGAGAGTTTTACCCTGTACCAAACAGTACTTGTGACCTTTTACAGCACAGCATACTCTGGTTACAGCCCATGTTTGAATGTATTTTTGGGTAATGTGTGTGTCCCATGTCTTGTTGATGGGTTTGAATTTTTGCTGCAAGTGGTTTTGAGTGTATGAAAAGATCCCTTTCTTAACATCTTTTGTGTTAAACAGTACACCGGCACTCAAAATAGTACATGCTTTGATTCTCACTCCATAAATCATTGTGGAGTGCGGAAGGTATTGAGACTTTATTTGCAAGGAACTGGTCCATTTTTCAAAAGCATCCATGGACAAGGATGGATGAAGTCTGAGGGGAGCCAAGCTGGTTGGAGTCGTGTTTTATCCAAAGCCCAGTGGGATCATTGGAGGACAGTTTTCCACAGATGCTCCAGGCTGATTGGGATGCAGGGGGAACGTCAGATCAGCAGGAGATTAGAGTGAATTGAGACATGTATCAGAGCAAGGGAGTGCTGCCTTTGATTGGCTACTTTTCTGGGTGGTTCACCATCCACAACCCCTGCTTTCATTCAGTTCTCTTTCATTTCTAGTTGCCTTTCTCACTCATTCTCCCTCTCTGACAGGTGCGGAATGATTTGACCAATGAGCTGGAGAAGGCAGACATCCAGATTGCAGACACTGAGAGTTTCTCTAATGATCCCTGTGTGAATGTTAAGAAACTGAAGGTAAGAGATCTTACAGCCACCACTAAGAAAACATGAATAGCTCACAGTCCACAATGTCCCACTCATACATACAGTACATACATATACATATACATATACATACAGGTGTGTGTATATATATATATATATATGTGTGTGTGTATGTGTATGTGTATGTGTATGTGTATATGTAACTTTCTGTGTTGAATTACTAGAATGTAATGCACACACTCCACTCAAAGACACCAGAGTTCAGATTCAACTTGGGCCAATTCTTATAAAAAAAAAAAAATCTTATTTTGAGCATAAATCTCGCTGAATTCTGTTACATTTGTGGCTAAAAAAATTGGCACTTGGCAAATTAGTTTCATTTTAACAATATTTATGCTGAAAAAAAAAATTAAGACAAATTAGCTAAAAAAATTGTTCCTTGAGAAAACAGTGCAATTTGTTTTTATATAATGCAAAAGAACTTAAAATCTTTTTCTTTTTCTGTTTCTCACTTTCTGTTCAGCCACATTACGCTTTGACAGTTTCCTATTAAGCTAATTATTATATAAATTATTCCATATTATGCAAATGATATACTAATTTTATTGTTGAGTTGTGTTGTGATTGTTTTAACTATTGCGGGTAAAGCTCTGGATGACTCTTGAAGAGAATGCTGAAATATTTTCTTAGTCATTATCATAAACAAATACAGTGGCAGGAATGCCATGATCAATTTAGTTGGGTCTGTGTATGATCTGAATAGCCATGGTTCCATTGTTGACTGCTGCTTCTCCTACTTTGCAATTTTCCAACTAAAGGTTTGTTCCCACCTTTTTTGCCAAGTCATTTTTTTCCACCGTGAAACTATTATGATTTCTATTACCTGCCTGACTTAGTACCTCCATTATCGCGAGTCTGGGCTGGCAGTCACCCGTGTTGCATTATATATAAACAAAGAGACTTTTATGAGAGTTTTGAAACACACATCCACTGTAGATGGGCTACCCTTCGCTATGTAAATGCGGGAAAGTCTCACAACCATGCTCTTGATAAAAGCAAAGCGAGTGGTTAGTGACGTCCTGGGGCAGCCTGGCGTCGATCCAGCCTCCTTTTTGACTGGGTGTAAGAAGCTTGTGTCTGCCAGGACTCCAGGACAGCTGGAGCCACTTACACAGCTGGACAGATTCAGGTTAAGTGCCCACGCCGTCGGGAGCAGCAGCAGGCTTTGTGACGGCTGCTGATTGTGAAGCAAGAAGCGCTTGACCCAAGCGTTCGGTCCTGAAAAGGGATGCGGGAGTATTTCGCACAATAGTTCCAATATCTCAGCGTGTTCTTTGGCACCACTGCAGAGTGTGGTTTTGTGGCAAATGAGGCAGTCTCTGAGAAACATTTGAAGGAAACTGTTTGCCACATGCCACACATTCACTTTCAAACAGTGTTTGAATGCAACTCCATTGCGAATGCTGTTTATGTCACTATTGTTGAGTTTAGAGCAGGCCTGGGATCAGTTTTAATGCATCCGCTGTGATCTTACCTGTAAACGCTACTGTTTTCAGAGATGTTGCTTGCCCACCCACCGGAGTCATTATTTTCTCTTCTGCTTAAACATGTTAGTTTTCATCTTGAGCAGCTCATTAGTTGTGCAAGTTAAATGCTCTTCCCGTAGCCTCCTGCTTGAGGATGACATCCCAAGAGGAAAAAGAAAAATACATTCAGAGATGATTTCTTAAAGTTGCTGGTGGGCATTTCAATATCCTGGCAACTGTGACACATCTTTTGATGGATGGGGCTGCGGCGACCCTCAAACAAGGCTGTCTGACTTCCACCTAAAATTTTCATTGGCATTTGCTAGAATCAAGGGCAATATAGTTAATAGGGTGGAGAGGGATGTTATTAGATCCTGATGTGCAGAATAAGAAAAAAGGATACTTAATAACCTCAGAAGAATATGCAGGTTTATATCTCGAATATTAGCATAGCCCTTAGCACTTGACGGATGCATCCAGAGCATTTTCATGGATTTAGTCTTGGCTTCATCCTGCTCTAGTGATGGATTGATCTTCATGATACAGAACTGGACATGGTGGAAAGGAAACAATGCTGAAGTGGACAAAATTATTTACAGACTCAATCATGCAGCATAAATGCTGGTTATAGATGCAGATCTCTCTCTTTTTCTGGATATGAAGCAAGTCATACTGCTGATACTATTGTGCTAATACTATTGTGTGACCAATGCATGATGGGCCCTATCTTACACCCAGCGCAATGCAGCGCCAAGCGCAATGCAAGTGTTTTTTGCTAGTTTCAGTCCGACGCGGTTATCATTTTCACGTCCTGCGCCACATTGTTTAAATAGCAAATGCATTTGCGCCCATTTGTGCGACCATGGGCGTGCTGGTCTGAAAACGAGGTGTGTTCTAGCGCATTGTTGGCGCGTTGCTATTTTGAGGCAACAGAAATAGACTGCGTCATTGACCAACTGAAACCTGGTCAAAAGTCAATGACGCAATATTTATTTTGTTATAAAGAGCGCGTTAGTAATGTGCGCCTATAGGCGGGTCCACAACGCGTGTACACTCTGCTTATTAAATACACAGGGATGCACAGCAGCACACAAACATGTCAAATATTTAAAATAAAAGGATTACAATGTAAAGATTATTATTGTGTACATAAAGATATAGCGCAACTGGCATTTAAAGGGAATGGGAGATGAGACTCTGATTGGTTTAACGCACATAAATCTCAAAACACACCCATTACTTAAGAGAATAGGGACAACCCTTTAAGACCATGCGCCTGGCGCACCAATCATTTTTCGTTAAACTAGCAAAAGTGAATTCAGACACACCCTAAGTGAACTTGCGACCTGCGCTTTAGACCATGCGCTTAGATAGTTAAAATAGGGCCCTTAGTCTTTATGTCTCACCTAGCAAAGCTACACACCCTAACAGTGTTTTGGGATTTTTTTTAACAGCTTTTCTCATGAAAATCCTGCTTGCTTTTATTTTAAGCATTTGGACATTTTATTAATAGAGACAGTGAAAGAACAGACAAAAATGATATGGAAGAGATGGATAACAGGACTTGGAATTGGCCCAAGGATTGGAGTGGAGTGTGTGCACTACTTTTCCAGTGTCTGGGATATGTTTCCTTGAACGCAAAATGTATAACTTATTCTCCAAATGGATTTGCAATCTGTTTGTTTGAGAGGCCCAAGTAGGAGTGACTTAACAACATTTCAACCAATAGAGTGAGTGGGGCTGGACTACCTGTTTTTCAGAACAATGACAGATGGGAATTTCATGTAATTATTTTGGAATAATTCCTGGGTTAAGGATGCAGCTTTGTGGTTACCAGCATGCTTAGGGCTTTTTTCATTGTGACATACTGTACATTTCACCATTATATCAGTTATATTTAAATTTAGCCATAACTACCCGTTTAATTCTGTTCTCTCCCATCTCTCTGTAGGATAATGATGTTCGGATCATCATTGGTCAGTTCGATGAGAATCTGGCCGCTAAGGTCTTCTGCTGTGTAAGTTAGCCAAACCCAGTCACCATAACATGCACCACCAGCCTCAGATTTACTGCAAAAGACCTGTTGAATTGATGAAATCTGTACATTTATTTAATATACTGATGTGCCACAGAAATGTTTAACTGTGTCATTATTCATTCACAATACAGTTTGCTTAACAGTTGATTTTTGTTTGAAATGATATGACTGTTGAGTCCCTGATCTTGTGTGTGTGCTCCAGGCTTATAACCTGAACATGTATGGCAGTAAGTACCAGTGGATCATTCCAGGATGGTATCAGGGGAACTGGTGGGAACAAGCAAACTCCACAAACTGCACCACTAAGAAGCTGCTGACAGCCATGGAGGGTTATATCAGCGTGGACTTCGAGCCCCTCAGTGCCAAACAGATAAAGGGAATATCAGGAAGAGTGAGTGTCTGCAATGCGGTGGGATCTCACAAGTTATGAATGGCAGTTCTGATTTCTGACGAACAAAAAATTCTACCATGTGCAATAGGAAAAAATGATGCATTTAAGTTATAATAGTTTCTCACTATCAGCTTTCCTTTATTTTCCCTGTTGAAATGAGCAGCTTAGACCAGCATGTCCAAGTTGCTGAAATTCTTGATCATTTTTAACAAATACATATTTTCATAACCTTGAAAAACATTTAAAAAATATGAAGTTACGGGCATTTATGGTTATTAAAGATGCAAGGATGATTTTATCTTACTTTTTACTTGATGATTACATTGCTTGTTTCAATTTAAAATTTAAATTTAAACATTCTTACTACATTAACATTCTTTAAACGTTCTGTATCACATTCATCAAAGAAGCCTGAAAAAAAATGATCACGGTTTTCACACACACACACAAAAATGTTTTTAACATTCATAATATTAAGAAATGTTTCTTGAGCAGTAAATCAGCATATTAGAATGGTTTATGAAGGATCATGTGACACTGAAGACTGGACTATTGATTCTGTCACAGGAATTAATTACATTTTAAAATGTTAAAAGGTTACAGGTATTTTAAATTGTAATAATATTTCACAGTATTACTGCTTTGACTCTATTATCAATCAAATAAATGCCACCTTTGTTAGCATAAGTGACTTGTACCTTATTGTTACACCAATTGACATTTTTGTAATTAAAATCAATGTTAAGTTGAAGACTATATTAATGATTTAAAAAATGGAAGTTTCAAGAACCTAGTACATATGTTTCAAACAAGATTTTTAAAAGATTTCTCCATTTTTATCATCTTGGGCTTCCTTATTTGTGAAGCAGTGCTGCTTTACCTGTGTGTGTTCAGACGCCGCAGGACTACGCGAGGGAGTACAACCGGGAGCGAGAGCAGAAAGGAGTGGAGCCCAGCAAGTTTCACGGCTTTGCCTACGACGGCATCTGGGTGATTGCGAAGACCCTCACCCGTGTCATGGAGCTCCTCAGACACAAGGAGAGGCACGACATGCACCACAACTTCACGGTGGATGACCGAGAGGTGGGCAAGATGGTCCTGGACGTGATGAACGAAACCAACTTCTTTGGAGTGACGGTAAGTTTGTGTTAACCAGGCTTTGCTTGGGTCCAAGCACAGTGTTTGGTTTACAATTCTGTAACATGTTCCACTAAAAAAGCTACTGTGGCTAGCACAATCTTGGCATGTAATTTTATATTGAGCCATCATTTCTTAAAGCTGAAGAGTTGTAAAGGCCATTTTGTGATCACCAAGTCAAAAGAGAGATAGGCCTGCTTTCATTGCTGCAAACTGCCTGTGAGAGGCTGAAGGGAGGGCAAACATTTAAGAAGGCAACTTAGTGCACACACTTAGGATTAGTGGCTAGTAAGGCTAAACATGCGATGCCGCTGACAGAATGAGAACCAGATAAGAGGTAGGGAGATATTTGGTATGCAGGGAGTGTCCTGTCTGCAGACATCACCGAATGTGTGTTTGTTTATGAGAACACACTGCTGCAGGCTGCCAAAACAGAGAATCACATAGCGCAAAAAGAAGGCAAGTCAGCAAATCTAAAGGCACGTGCTGAAGCTGAACCAACCTGTCTCTCTATAATAAAAAAATGAAGGCATTTTGATAGTGCAGTAAATGCTGTTGGTTTGGGAAATGAATAGGGGTTAATGTGCATTTTGGGTTTTAGTACGGTATGTCCTCCAGCCCTCCATCTTCGGCTTTTATCAAGCAGTTATCTCTCATGTGTAGCAGAGTATGTTTTATGTTTGCCCAGGCTGCTAACAAACAATGCATGTGCCGCGAGACCTCGGCGCAGAAGCTTAATGGAGAGGAAGGAAAAACAAACAACACACATAAAAAAGAAAATACTGCTGGAAGACCTGTGGAGAGATGAGCAGAAATGCAAACAAGAGCATTTGGTCTTTCTACCTCCTTTTAGATAGGGATGCGCAATATATCAGTGTCATAATGGTTATTGGCCGACATAAGAGAATTCATTTATTGGAGAATTAAAGTATTGTGTTTTTAATTGTTCATTTCCTCTATTTTTACTTTTAGATTACTTTTGCCATCATCTCCATTCACTTGAAGTAAATCCTTAAAATGCAATCTTTAGCAAATCTTCAGGGATAGAAAGATTAATTTTTGCTGTTTGACACAATTATCACAGCTTTTTTTCAATTTCTGATGTAGCTATTCTAATGTCTGTTCCACATTCTATGGCTAGCTGTATAGTATGTGATCACACTATCTGCAACTATGATTACTAATTGTATTAATACAATTTAAAAAAAAGGATAGTTATAGCACTTTCTCGCCCCCAAGTTGTACTAAACCTGTATGAGTTTATTTCTTCTGTTGAACACAAAAGAAGATATTTTAAAGAATGTTGGTAATCAAACAGTTGACGGTAGCCATTGACTTCCAGAGTAGGAAAAAAATACTGTGGTTACCAACATTCTTAAAGAATATCTATGGAAGCTTGTTTCCGCCACTGAATGAAACATTTTTATCTTTTTATCTCTTTTTATCTCACAATTGCGAGTTTACATCTCGCTATTCTGACTTTATTTCTCAGAATTGCGAGATATAAAGTCAGAATTGCGTGAAATAAAGTCAGAATTCTGAGATATAAAGTCAGAATTCTGAGATATAAAGTCAGAATTGCGAGATATAAAGTCGCAATTGCGAGACAGAATTCTGACTTTTTTTTCTTGCAATTGCGACTTTATATCACGCAATTCTGACTTTATATCTCAGAATTCTGACTTTATATCACGCAATTCTGACTTTATAACACATAATTGCAAGTTTATATCTCGCAATTCTGACATCTTTTCTCGGAATTGTGAGATATAAAGTCCAATTCTAAGGGGAAAAAAAAGACAGACTTTTTTTTTTTTTTTTACAGAATAGTTTATATCTCACAATTCTGATTTTATAACACGCAATTGCGACTTTATATCATGCAATTCTGACTTTATATCTCCCAATTGCGTGATGTAAAGTCAGAATTCTGAGATATAAAGTCAAAATTGCGAGAAAAAAAGTCAGAATTCTGACTTTATAAGACGCAATTGCGACTTTATATCTCGCAATTCTGACTTTATATCTCAGAATTCTGACTTTATAACACGCAATTGTGACTTTAAAACACGCAATTGCGACTTTATTTCACGCAATTCTGAATTTATATCTCGCAATTCTGAGAAAGAAAGTCAGAATTGCGAGATGTAAACTCGCAATTTTGAGATAAAAAGTCGCAATTATCTTTTTTTTTTTTTGTGGCGGAAACAAGCTTCCATAAATATCCTATTTTGTGTTAAACAGAAGATAGAAAATTTTTGGGGTGAACTATCCTTTTAATATCACTGTCAATAGGTGATGTTTTAGTGGCTTACCAGACGCGTACACACTTCATGATCTCAGATTCTAATTTAAACTGGGAAAATAACTTCTTTCCATCAAAGCATAGAATCTTCTGGAACACAATCGCATAAAAATAGATTGCAATCTGACTACAACAGATTTAGTGGTCCCACACGGATCAGGTTTGTCTCGTACCGATGGCTGGGTCTTTGTCCAACAGAACGGGCTGTTCTAGCTTCTCCATCAGACTTTGAGTCCTCTGAGGAGAGCTATCGATTGAGTGCCAGCATGCCTCAGGAACTAAAACATTATCTTAGAGAAGTCTCTGTGGATCATTTTGAGTGACAAGTAATGGTGTGCTGCTTTCATTTGGTTAGCACAACTTACATTCTAGAAGCAAACATATTGTTCAAAAGTTTGAGGTCAGTAATATATGTATATTTTTGAAAGAAATTAATACTTTTATTCAGGTAGAACACATTCAATTAAAGTGACAGTAAAGAAATGTTACAAAAGATTTATATTTCAAATAAACTTTTGAACTTTCCCTATTCATAAAAGAATCCTGGAACGAGATGATCACTGTTTAATTTTTTTTTTAAAACATTAAGCAACACAACTGTTTTCAACAATGGTAATAATAAGAAATGTTTCTTGTGCACCAAATCGGCATATTAGAATGTTTTCTTCTTTAACCTCTGACACTTATCCATTACTTTTGTAACATTTTAGATTATTTACTAGGCAATAAAAACAGGAAATGCCTTCTAAAAATTATTAATTTCAGTTGTATAATATTATAAAAGCTGAAAATAGACTGTTGCAGTGCAGATGTGGGCTGTGGCAGCAAATTCCTTGCTTACAAAAGCTCAAAGCATGGAGTCATTGCATTGATTTCTCTTTGTATGTGTGTGTGTGTTGGGGATATTTTAGGGCCAAACTATCTGCAGTCTGCTAATATGAGTGGCTGTTTGGTCTGTTCGACACCGACATTATCATTTGCTTCATCACCTTCATCACCTCCACCCACAACCCCCTTTTGCAGGCCTGAGGGTGCCTTTCACACCTGTGTGATCTCCATAAGGCCCCTTGCACCCGGCCTGTCCACACCTCTGCACAGACTCTCTCTCTCTCTCTCTCTCTCTCTCTCTCTCTCTCTCTCTCTCTCTCTCTCTCTCTCTCTCTCTCTCTCTCTCTCTCTCTCTCTCTCTCTCTCTCTCTCTCTCTCTCTCTCTCTCTCTCTCTCTCTCTCACACACACACACACACACACACACACACACACACACACACACACACACACACACACACACACACACACACACACACACACACACACACACACACACACACCACACATGCAGATGGATAAAGGTGCCATGTTTGACCCATAAGCCCACACCTGTAGCGCAACAAAACCTATTTTCAGCTTTTCTACTGTTATGAAACCAATCTCAACAAAGAAACTGAGAAAGAGTGTGAAAACTGAGAAAAAGCCTTCATTGATTTAGAAAAACCTTATGACTACTATCACAGCTTTTCACTTGAGTCTTAAAGGGATAGTTCATCCAAAAAATACAAATCTGTGACCATTTTCTCACCCTCATGCCACCATCCAAATGACTTTCTTTCCTCAGTTTTATAAAGTGAATAATGAAAATGATGGTCCTGAACAACAAAACATGACCATCATTTCTCCTTGTTGTATTGTCTCCACAATGTCCAAAAATGAGATCCTGCTCAGCATATAAATCAACAAATTAGGATTTGAAGGTTTTAAGTACTGCAGTTCACATTCTATATTGTTTACACACATAACTCTGAATTGAAGCTTTAATATGTTTTGTGAAGGCGAGCATTTATCCAGCGCGCCCACGTCAGAGCATCTAAACAAAGAATCATATCGCACTGGGACCGGAGCCTGCTCTACACTTCAAAGACAGACATTTTTAGAGATATGATCACTTCTGATTTGCCTCCCATGGTTTTAATGGGCTTCTAATCATTGCCATGGTAATGCAGTATGCCTCTCACCTGTTATTTTATTGGGCCGAGTGATCCCAAATCCTTTTAAATGGCTCATTAGGCACTTCCGGGGGCAGACAGACAGCAAACTGCATTTACACATTTCCTTTTTTAGGATTTAATGAGCAAATTAGATAGCATTTTGATCCAGTGACGGAGCTATTTATGTAAAAATGCTAGATACTGATCTACGTTTTGATCAGATATCCATGATTAACCTGCAAGGTCTGTTGAGGCTTTTTGTGTCATATTTGAATTCATTATTTTGCTGGAAAATTTGCTTCTTCTGTTAATGATTGTTTTCTAACTGGGTAAAGGGATTTATTATTTATATTTTTAATATTAATTGGTTTCTTCCTCTTTAGTAGATGTATTTTAATTTAAAGCTTCTTGCAATGCTCTTATTGCTGTGAAGATCTCTCAAGGGCATAAGAAGGATAATGCAAAATAGCCTTTTTATATTTTCTGGATCACTGTTATTTGCGATTGAACCTACAACTTTTCTTTGCCATTATGCTGCTGCTTAGTTTGTTTGTTTGTTTGTTTGTTTTTTTGAGTTGTGCTGGCTGAAGTAAGAAAATATTGACCTATATATACTTTTTTTGTATGATACAAGATGTGTTTTTGTTGAAATGTCCAAGAACCAATATGCAGAAGTGTTATATATATAACACTTCTGCATATTGGTTATTGGGCATTTCAGCAAAAACACATCTTGTGTCATGTGGACAAGATGATAAGCCTTCATATATATATATATATATATATATATATATATATATATATATATATATATATAAAATTTTGACAATATTAACTACATTCTACAACAATAAAAAAAAAAATATTTTTTTTTATTTTACTTTTTAGCATGGACCTGAGCAATTTAACACTTTATATTATATTATATAACAATTTGTGTTATATTTTTTCTGGAATTTGTTTCCTTTGTATTTGTGAACCAGTAAAGTATCCCAGTTCTCCTCAGCTGGCACAACCTGACAACCATCTCAGGCCTCCTTGCACTCCTTTAATTTAACAAATCAATAGTGCTGCTATTAATTATGTTTGCCTCAAGAATGTGATCAATTCAAAGATCTTTAAACTAATAAATGAGCCAAAAAACAAGCAATGTGCCAGACTTCAATCTATACACTACCAATTTGTTGCTGTGTCAAGAGTGAAGGATATGGCAACAAGATGGAAAATCGATCCTTGTAAAATATATCTGTCCAACTTGGATTATGTGCCATGATATTAATCATCTCAACTGTGCAATCAAGACTTCTGCAAACTGTCCATTTACACGTGATAAGCAGCTCTTGTGAAGGTTGTTCGCTGTGTGTGTGCTTTTTTTGCAGGGTCAGGTGATGTTCAGGAATGGAGAACGCATGGGAACCATAAAATTCACCCAGTTTCAAGGTAAGTCCATTAGATGGTCATTTTTCATGGTTAACAAGCCTTTTTATAGGAAATGCTGGATCAAATTCAGGTCGTTCAGCCAATGTGGATCATTCTCCGTGTTAAATGAACATCTCAGTCTATGCCAGTGTCGCTTTGTAGAATATGTGTGACACATATCTCAGTGCGACGTTGAGTCAGTGCTTGTGCAATACATCATGTAGATGGTCGTGTGCACAGCGGTTTTTTGGTGCCGTCCTGTAGTTTAATGGGGGTCAGAGAATTCCCCTGCTTGGCCCTCTGATGTGATTAATCCAGTGTGTATGTGTGTGTGTGTGTTTCCTGAGGGCAGGGGAGATTAACTCTGGTTTGTGGGATTTAATCTTGGTGCAGGGATTTCCCCCTCACACCCCATGGCAGCCGCAGGCCAGCGTTCCCCACCCTCTTCAGTCTTATCTGCTTCGGCACAGAGGCATCCCTCCCATAGTGTGTTACATCACCTCTTCAGACTGTATTTGTGAGCAGGCCGCAGGATCGGAGGGTTGTTTGGCTTGAGGGGTGATTGAACTGTCTGTCAATATGAAGGCGAATGGCAGTCTGGGATAAATAATGAAAAAAAAGAAAGAAAGGAGAAGCTGTTATCAGCAGCACCCTGGAGAGCGTCATCTTCTACACCGAGAACAATCACACCGACTCAAAGCGCACACTTGCTTTGGGCTTCTTCTTTCTTTGGGTTTCTCACTCTATTACTCTGCTCTCTGTCTCATTTCATCACTCGCTCACTCACAACATATTCACTCAAGTCATTTTCTCACTCGTTTGTTTATTCGCATTAAAGATGCAGTGAGTGATTTCTGAGAATGATACTTGAAATCAACCCAAACAAACACACCCTTCTCTTCGGCCCCTTAAATGCACGAACATGCAATGTAAGAGTGGATGTCTCGTTATCATAGCAGAAGCAAAGCAAAATAAAGCGAAGATGATAAACGAAGGACAAGGAAGATAAAAAAATTAACTTACATTATAAGAGTATATACAAACAAAAGTTGGTTGTTAGTTGTCAGTAGCACACACTCAAAACCAATGTTACTCAAGTCACGTATGAAGCAGAAATAACGCAACCTCTGTGTCTGTTTTCAGGTCTCTCCAGCACTGGAAAGCTTTTTTAATCTTAACACAGGTCTTAAAGCTCTTGCCTGATCATAACTCTTCTATATTAGAAGAGATATTCCTTTGACCTATTCTCTTTTGTAATGTCTCTCAGCCATCTCTCTTTCAACAGTCTTTCTGCAAAATCTCACTCTCTCTCCTCCCTCATCATGGACACGCCCCCTACTGCTGATTGGCTACAAGTTTGTTGTAGTGCTCGGTCCAATCTACTTTCAACAGTGTTTTTCAGAAATCGCTTACTGCACCTTTAACTCACTCACTCACTCATACCCATCATTCATGCATTTACTCATGCGTTCTTACATTCTTATTCACTGTATTTATTCTCTCTCACACGCATTTTTTTGTTCATTCACTCACACATTCATTTAAACACATTTGCTTTGGGGGGGTCCTTTAGTCATTCTACTCACTTTCTCACTTATTCACTCATTCACATTATTCGTTTACTTAGTTCTTTCAGTCAGTCACTGACTCACACATCGACTCACATTTCACACATCATTCACACTAAAATGACTTCTTAATGACTCTTTTGAATTGATCCTTTAATTTGTTTTCCAATAAAAATATCTCTGAATCCAGATATATGTTGAGAAGCAACACTGCAAGGTTTCATTCACTTGTTTTCAGAGAGTAGTTCATACATTAATAGAAATGTATTTTATCTTACTGTGAAATGTTTAGATATTTGAACTGGAAAATAAGACACAAATCAGTTAAGAATATGATTTTTGCAGCTCACATCTAACCTCTCTCTCTCTCAGACTTTTCTGACCAATATTTAAGTCTTTATAAATCATTATAGTTGACAACTAATAGCAGAATGCTGTCCATCAGTTTACATGCTTGTGGTTTTTGCAGTGTCCCATTGATCTCATGGTCAGATAAGTACCTGAATGATGACGTTTACTACATGGAGCTCTGACATCACCTGATTATTCACAGTCAATGATTCACCTGACACAGCAAGACCACCTAGGCTACCAAACTTAATCAAATGTCAGGTTGAAGGAGGTCCATTAGTACTAGTACTACTTAATCTTGTTGGCTATCATGTTTAAATTGTGTTATTCACATGAAAGCTTGGCCTAGTTTAACCCACAGCAGTTGTGAAAATCTGAGACCATCAGATGAATTGTATTGAGCAGAAAATGGGTTGGCGTCTCAGTTCAGTACAGTAAATGTTTAATGTTAGCAGTTAGGAAACTATATAGCCTACTTCCAGGAGCTAAATAATAAATATCTTATTGCCTATGTTCTCTTTTTTTAAAGTTAGTTTTCATCTCTAGAAGGAATGCATTTTTCCATGCAAGTGTGAAAGTCAATACACAAGTAGTTTTAAAGCGAACACCAGGGAGAAATATTGAGTTCTAAGATGGCTTTTGGAATAGACTTTGCCTTATATTTGCCTTCTGAGAGGAAGTCTTGTTCTGCTGGGGATTTATTGACACTAAGCTTTATTTTATTGCATCTTTGGATACAAAACCTCAAGTTACAACTTACTAACCATCTGTTTTCATCTTTAATACCTAGTTCAGGTTTTTTTGTTTGTTTTTTGTTAGCAATAACAAAGACAAAATGAGAAATATGCATTATGGTGATAAATAAATGGAAGAAAAAATAGAAAGAAGTATAAACAGCATCATGATTTCTGAAGGATCATGTAACACTGAAGACTGTAGTAATGGCTGCTAAAAATACAGCTTTTCCATCAGTAATTCATTACATTTTAAAATATATTTAAATAGAAAACTGGTGTTAATATGTTTCATAATATTACTGTTTTTACTTTATTTTGTATCAAATAATTGCATCCTTGGTAAGAATAATAGACTTTCAAAAATGTTAGATAATCTTACTAACACCAAACTTTTGAGCTTTTGTGTATATCATGTTATAATTTGCACACAAAAAAATACTATATTGTGCCATTTTATTCCGAGTAAAATGGGCTAGAAAAAATATGTAGCGCTCCAAACAGGAAAAAAGACCTGGTACTACAGGTGCGTAGAGCCAATGGTATATTGAAGAATGAACAAAAAGGGAGGCTAAACGCACACTGATCCACTCAAGACTGGAAAATTCTACAAATTTGTATTTTGATTTTATAAATTGCATCGTGCAAAAAGTGCAAAGTGCATGTGAGTTAAAAACAAAAAACTTGCTGGTGTCTATTTAAGCAATTTATAAAATAAAATAAAGTTTTTGTAGACTTTTCCAGTCTTGAGTGGATCAGTGTGCGAGTAAAATGGACTAAAATTAACATATGGCAAGGCTAAATAATATTGACTTAATTTAAAGGAGCAGTAAGCGATTAAAAAAAAATGCTGTTGAAAAGTAGCCTGGAAATCCAGACCTAAATCTGAAAGATTAATGGTCTGGCATCGACTAATGAAAATCGGCCAACTCGAGGGGCGGCACCAAGCATGCATTTGAAAATCTCACTGCACGCAATTGGATAACACTACGACCAATCACAAGAAGTTATCGCTTAGCTACCAGCGGAGCTAACTGGTAGATTAGACTCTTACCGTATCCGGTCGAGAAAAACAGCAAAAACGCTCTTCTTGCAAAGGACGGATTCGAGCGCCGTCTTCTTTTCCTATTTTAGATAAAAAGCCAAGTCTAAAGGTACGTTCACACGCGACCAAGCGACGTGATACCATTCATTTTCAATGGGGAGCGGGCGACTTCCGGCGACACGCGCGGTCGCGACCGTTGGCGACTGGATAGGGCGTGTCTGGCGACGCGACAAAGTTGAGAAATGTTTAACTTTATGCAAATGAAGAGCGACTTTCGCGAGCGACAACCAATAGGAGTGAAGTCAGTGGAGCAAACGTGATCCGTCACTCTTCAGTGCAGCGTCTGACCAAGGCAAGATGAATGAGAAGTTTATTTTAGCAGTCAGAAACTGTCCAATAGTTTATGATATGTCTCTGTGTACATACAGTGGTACTCGCCGTGCTGACTCCGAGCCCGAATGGTTTCGTGAACTCAGAAAGACCAGTATTTGCCCATTTTCTGCAGTTAAATAGCCGCGATAGCATAGGGCACTCGCTGTTTCTCATTCATCTTTTATATTATGCATTTTATGTACTGATCCCATTTATATTTAGTTTTTACCTTCCAAAATGTTAACTTGTAGCGCAAGAAAACAGATTTGTTGTCTACAACACGTAACATCCGTGAATGTCACTCACAAACATTACCTAGGCAACCAGAAGTGAGAACGCCCACTAACGACCTCAGCGCCAGCCACTGGCGACATGCAGCGATAAAGTCGCTTGTAGTGTGAACGGGGCTTAACTCGTTCATTGTAGCGACCAAAGCCGTTTCAAACAACTGGTGTTCATCCATAGCCATCTTGCAATGCTTACTAATGACTTCGACGTCGCAGCGCTGTCGTCATCTGTTTAGCTCGCCTCTGGCCCGCCTATATCAGATAACCCGATGTGATTGGTGCAGCATGGATACAAGGGCATATTTAATGAGCATCATTACTCGACGCCAGAGTAACTCGCTGAGAAAATTCAACTTGTGCTCTCGCGAGACCTCTGGATTTCCAGGGTTGTTGAAAAGTGCATCAGACTGAGCATCAAAGCACACTTGTAGCCAATCAGCAGTAAGGGGCGTGTCCACTCATGATGGGGGAGGAGAGATAGCTCATTGCACAAGAAAGACATTAGCAGGACAACTAGAGATTTCCAGAGAAAACACAAAAGAAAAAAATGCCTGGGGAATATAACTTTAAAAAAGAAGGGTTACGATCAGGCAAGAGGTAGGACCCGCGTTAATATCAGAGAAGCTTTCCAAGCGCGAGAGAGACTTTAAGGAGCGGGAAGGCCTGAATATGTTTTTTTCTTTTGATTTCTGCTTTTAAGGATCGCTATAAACCCTTAATCTTGTCACATTTGTAATATATTAGTTACTTGGACTATCGTGTTATGTAGGGAGCTGTTCATGAAAACTGTGTTTGATTCAGCCCGTTCTCATCCCAAGGCGTCATATACTGACTCTTTTGACATTTCGTCTACATCGAATGCACATGAACGCCCATCGTCAATATGAGACGCAGATAGATATGGGCCAGAAGGCGCCTCCTAGCGGTCTAACCCTAACCCTACCCCAGACCTAAACCTACCCATAACCGAACAAAGCTCTGTACGTGTCATATTGACGCTAAAGGGTGCCATGTGCGTTCGATGTAGACGAAATGTCAAAAGCGTCAGTATATGACGCCCTAGGATGAGAATGCGTTGGTTTTATTTTCTGGGATGGAAGGGATGACTTTGCCATCGAAGGAGTAGAGGAGCTATACAACAATTAGACATTCGACCTGAATTATCATAGTAACACAAATTGCTTTCACTTATTGATGACATCATACCCTTGGGCGGCAGGCACAGCAGATTCCTCCAGTCGTTGTCTGTGTTGCATAGCGTGTACATGTGGGGGCGGAGACATCAAGATAGGGGTGTGATCCTTTTGGGTAGGGGTGTGTTTGTTTTGGTGATTTCAGATATTAACAACTCTTACCAGAAATCACTTACTGCACCTTTAAAGGACATTTTTGCCAAAGCAAAAAGTGTGTCAAAATTAACAATGCATCCTTGTTAGAAAAGCTAGGTTTTCTGAGTTATTCATCATGAGATCAATGTTTCAATTCATTGTTTATCCAGACTCTCTAATCAGGTGTCTTTTAATTGATGTGCAAATGCGTGAGGTTGCAATTTACATACTTTTTCAGGTCAACATCGCCTGAGTATTTTGGGACAATATGTTGGGCTGGTTCTGCAGTGAAGCGCACAGAAACTAAATGTACTGTCTATTGTCGTGTTTCTCTCTGGGGGCCGCCGGCTTTGAACACACTGCTCTTATCTCGGTCGTCCTCTTGTTCTTGCTTTCTTTCACAGAGGGTCAAGAGGTGAAGGTGGGCGAGTACAACGCCATTGCAGATGTACTGGACCTTATCAACAACACCATCAGGTTCCAAGGTAGGAAAAGCCCCGTTTGTGTGTGTTTGCGGGTCAGTGTTTGAGTGAGAGAGAGACAGAAGGTTCACACGCCTGCCAATGTTGTCTACCCACTGTTCTGTGTGTGGTCATCTGAATAATTCAAGAGTAATTTTTCTGTTTGCCCACATTGACATTCTTTTGTTTGTTTTTTTCCTTATTCCCTGGATTTTTTTCTTTTTCTTATTTAAATTGCCTCTGAGGAACACAGTGGTGGACAAGAAGTAAAACGTTTAATTGTCTTACTTTAACGTAACTTGTTAAGAGGGAATCTGAAGGAATCATTTGGCATATTTAACACTTTCCCCGCCATTGTTGAGTTTTTCCATCATTTATGACAAAACACTTCCCAGCCAATCGATGAGTTTTTCCATAAAACCGTGTTTTTACTGTTATAGAGTAGGGCCGCTGTTACAGATCTTCTGAAATAGCACAGCATCTCCGGATCCAAAAGCAAGCAAAGAAAAAGATCTGTGTAAAACCTGCAAAGAGGTATAGGACTGTGCAAGCTTTATTGTGTTGATAGACTCAATCTGTGTTTTAATTCTGATCTGGCAAAGTCTGACAAAAAAAAAAGATTTTTTTAATGGCCCTACACACTGGGACGAATATCCGCTCGCGTTAAACGCCAGCGTTTTTCAACGCGTTTTTTGTGTTCACACCCAAGCGATTTTCGCTGACGATGAGCCAAGTGAACATGCAAATTCATTCCTTGACATTAGATGGCGCTTAATGTAAAACAGAAACCACTCCATAACAGTTCTCTTTTATCAAGATTTTTGTAGTCGCTGTCGCGTTTGTCATATAGTTCTTTATGTTCCGACACCAACGAGACCAGCAGCTCTACATTCATCTTGCCTTGCATCTTCCTCGTCTTATTTCTTCCCGGCAGTGTAAACGCTACTTGGTGTCACTGATCTATATAATGACTGGATAGCTCATGACGTTCTAAACTGCCACTAGGCAGAGCTTCGTGCAGAGTCCGTTTACCGTTACATTTAACCCATACAATTTGTATTATGCATTTCCTGAACATGTACTTGCTAATCAAACACTTTATATGAACAAACTACTAATCTATAAAACACATTCGGTCTTCCGACCTTTTACTATTGTGTCAACTGATGTTGATATGCGCGAGGGAGAGAGAGCATACACCGCTCGAGTTGTTTGAAGGCGGTGAGAGTGCAATGCGCCCTGTCCACTGATCTAAATAATTCGTTGTTACGACGACTTATTTGTTCCCTCGTTTTAATAAATCGTGGACAGGTTGAACTAATTCCCTCCCTCATTTTGATTTAACGAATTACAATGTGGCCACAAGATAACAAGCTGAGGTATTATTAATTCGTGGCCACGAAAAAATATTCACCTGAATATTCACCAATTCACAAAAATATAGGTCTGTAGCATTCACTATTTAATTAATATTATCAAACTGTTTTTCTTACCTGTGAAGATAGCTCTTCAGTGAAGGCCGACTAGTGTTCTCGTACAGCTTTTTATTCCTTTTGCAAAGAAATTGCCGTTTTTTAAGCAGGAAAAATTTCCCGACTTTAAACAAATACCCATTTAAATGCTTAGGATGTTTGCGTTGTGAGAATATACAGGGAGACTTTAGATTTAAAAACTGTGTCTCGTTAGGCAATGTTTTCTCAGTCAAATCATAAAATTTCCTATTGATTCAATAGAACGCGTGAGCTCACTAGGGAATACCAATATGGCGGCGCAGTGGCTTCACTGTTTATGACGTCATGAGCTATCCAGTCATTCTATATAGATCAGTGTTTGGTGTATATCTTCTTCACCGTTACGTATGTGTGCTTGGCAAGACCGTTTTGTGTTTGAGCGCCCCCAAGTTGCGTTTTACTGTAACTTCAGAAGCTCCAGACACGTGAACAAAAGCGCCAATCTGATTGGTCGGATGTTTTTGACGCGGCGCGTCAAACCAAAAAAACGAACCCGAGGCATTTTTTAAAAAATTACGCTTTTACCGTGGCGTTTTTCGCGCCGGTGTGCACACTCACATTAGCGCCCTTTGTTTAGTCACAAGGCGTTAAACGTCGGCGAATATCGCACGTGAAATTCGTCCCGGTGTGAACAGGCCTTTAGCTTTTTGTTAAAAATGTTTTTTTGAAGAAACGTACCCACATTCAAAGTGTTGATAAAAAAAATCATGAATGAAGCTGAATAAAATGTTTTAGGCTATGTTCTTTCTTTTGATATATTCACTGTTTACATATTCATACAACAAATTATTCTGGGGGGCCATGAAATATTTGTGTATGATATGATCAAAAATGCTGGCGCTGGCTGGCAACTTAGAGAAAAAAGTTAGAGAGAAAAAAATGTCCAAACACTCACCCCAACTGAGATTGTTTTCTAAATGAAAAAGAGTAAACCATTTCCTTCTGAGCTAATATCAGTAAAGACTCACAGTTGTACATGAAATCACCAAGGTTGTCAAGTCATGCAAATAACTCTTGACTCGTTTTGGTGACTCATTTGGTTTAAGTGCTCTACTGTCTTCCAACTTCTCATTATGATGTTAGATCTAATCACATCTTACATCACGGTCACCGTTTTTAAACCCATCCACAAATATTATTATATAACATTGTGCAGAAATAGAGCTAATACTGTATGTCACATGAGTGGCATTTTAAAATCTAAGTCATTTAAATTACACAGGGAAATGTTGAGAGCTTTCTCTGAGATGACGTTCTTTGAGATAACTCCAAGAGTAACTGACTGTGAACCATCATGACTCTCGTAGGTGTTGAACCGCCGAAGGATCGGACGTTTGTGCGTCTGCAGCGCCGGCAAATAAACGTCCCTCTCTACAGCATCCTGTCTACCATCACTATCCTGGGCATGCTCATGGCAGGAGCCTTCCTCTTCTTTAACATCAAAAACCGCAACCACAGGTCAGGGCTGAGCGAGACTACGACAGGAAATAGTTCAAGAGTGAGACCTGAGTCTGAGACCACACTGGAAATCTGGGATCTTTTGTTTCATGTGGAAATCAGTTTTAGGATTTAGATAATGAACACGAAGTAAAAAAAAAAAAAAAAAAGTTTCTTGAGCACCGAATCAGAATGATTTCTAAATGATCATGTGACACTGAAGACTGGAGTAATGACTGCTGTAAAATTAAGCTTTGCGGTCACAGAAATACATTACATTTTATTATGTAATTATGTAATTATATTTTATTATGTATTATTCAGGATTATTCATTGTATTTTTGTCAGATATTCTTGATTCCCAGATGATGCTCTTTCATTCAATCTTTTATTTAAATTATTATATTTGAAAATATAAATTGCAATGGGATATTTTGCATAAAAGTTTTTAAATAATGCAAAATAAAGGCATTTTTTACTAGTGGTTTTGGGCTTTTGGATCCCATGGTATATATGATACAGTCATGGATGTAGATGCTCATTTAATTGCAGTTGTTAATAATAAATGAAATGTGAATATTTAATGTATCGGCTGTGTGCTTCCCTCCATCTGCAGGCTGATCAAAATGTCGAGTCCCTATATGAACAACCTGATCATTCTGGGTGGCCTGCTGTCGTACGCCTCCATTTTCCTCTTTGGTCTGGATGGATCTTTTGTGTCAGACAAGGAGTTTGAGACCCTCTGTACTGTGAGTAATGACTGATTTCTGTGAATCAGATATGAAAATGTCTAGACCATGGTTTTTTTTTTTTTTTTGTCCCGTAAGTGTTCTGAGGGTACATTTATGTGCTGTAATGGAAAAATTGTCACAATGATAAGCAAACATATGATGAAATTGGAATTTTAGTTTGAAGGATATTGTTAATTATTCTCATTTAGAATTTCGTTGGTGTTTTAAACTAACATGCCTAACCAGTGCTAGAGAAAACAAGCATTTGTGCAACTGGATATCTGACTCAAAACCTTTTTGAGATTTTGATAGCTTCCCCTGTGCCAACCTCCAAAGGGACAACTGTCCCTGGTCTCCTCTATATTTGAATCTGAACGCTTTTCACCTCTACTCAGGCTGTATCACCAAACTGAGTAAGCAGGATTGGATGTGTCTCGTCACGCCTCCACTGTCTGTTTGCATGTGACCATAATCCACCTTTTAATTATGAGGCTTTGGCTACTGCAGTAACTCCAGTCACAGGGGAAATAGCTCACAAATGTGTTGAGCAAGGCACATGCTACCTGCCTGAGACGGGGCTCTGTTCTCTACGGCCTGTGGAAGTTTTTCATTGCGACATCAAGGATGGGGTGAATTTGGGCAATTAATATTCTTTGATCTTGGACTCAAAGACAAATGACTAGGACTCAACAATAAGACTTTTTCCGATAATATATTTTGAACATTAGCAACATATTTTTTTGTCAGAGAGAAATTAATTATTATATTTATAATCAATTAGCAATTAATTATTAGTATTTTTAATGAATGTTTTCGGTCACACTTTAGATTGGGGGACAATTCTCACTATTAACTATGACTTTTGCCTCTATAAATTCCTAATTACTGCTTATTAATCGTTAGTAAGGTAGCTGTTAAGTTTAGGTATTGAGTAGGATTAAGGGATGTAGAATATAGTCATGCAGAAAAAGGCATTAATAAGTGCTCAATAAGTACTAATAAACAGCCAAAATTCTAGTAATATGCATACTAAGTAACTAGTTAATAGTGAGAATTGGACCCTAAATTAAAGTGTTACCAAGTTTTTTTTACCAATAAATACAGTTACAAGTTACAGCAATCTAATTAAGGTTTATAAACAATAATATGTGACCATTTTTACAGCTGCAACTATTAACATATCTCACAACTAATGACAACTATAAATTCATTATCACATGTTGAGTTAATTTAATTCAGTAGAATCCAGCGCAACACGCAATACATCACATAAAACCACATCAAATCTCAACAAAACAAGATGAAGTGACAGTCCTGCCTTATAGATGCTGAGAAGTACTTTCCCAGAGGAGCTCAGAATAAAGAACACTATATCTGTGGAAGAGGGTCAGAAGATGAAGAGAGGACAAAAAGAAAAGAAAAAAGCTTCAGGAACTTCTACAACTTGTCTACAACACACCTTGCCACCCGATTTGCTTTCTAATAGTAGAAGTCGGATCACTGTATTTTTATAGTTTTGCAGTTTCTGCTGCTTTGTATTCTATAGACTGGTGTTACAGTCTAATCTTGGCTTTTGGGGTAGCATTCCAGTGCCTAACTATTGGTTTGTAACAACCATGTTTTACTTTCACATTTAACGTTTTTAGGTCCGTACATGGATCCTCATTGTGGGTTACACAACAGCGTTTGGCGCCATGTTTGCGAAGACCTGGAGAGTGCACGCCATCTTCAAGAATGTAAAGATGAAGAAGAAGGTGAGAAACAGACTTTCAAAGCATTTCAGTTACAACATAGCACTCCATTTATATCTTAAAGTAAACCTGACAAAGCAACATTACATGTCCAGGTCACACTGGCGCATGACACTAGCGAAAACAAATATACCCTTTCAAATTATCATTATCATGATCAATGAAAATGATTTAATTTCATTAATAATATACTGGAAACAGATACTCTACCGTTCAAAAGTTTAGGGTCAGTAAATGTTTTTGTTTTTGAAAATCTTCTTGCGTTTACTAAGGAATACAAAACAGTAATATTGTGAAATATTATTACAATTTGAAATAACTGTTTTCTAAATAAAAAAATTATTCCTGTGATGCAAAGCTGAATTTTCAGCATCATTACTCCAGTCTTCAGTGTCGCATGATCCTTCAGAAATCATTCTAATATACTGATTTTGCTGCTCAAGAAACATTTCTTATTATTATACAATTGTGCTGCTTATTTTGTATATATTTTTAAGACCATGATACATTTTTACAGGATTCTGTGATGAATACAAAGTTCAAAAGAACAGCATTTATTTGAAATAAATTTTTTTGTAAAATTATAAATGTCTTTACTGTTACTTTTTATCAATGCAATGTGCATTGCTGATCAAAACTATTCATTTCTTTTAAAAAATCTTACTGACCCCAAACTTTTGGTCATATGGCAGGATTAACTGGGTTCCAGTGTAGCAGAACACACAGGAACTGGTATCATTTTTCATCTGCCTTATAATGATCACATTTCACTGTTTTATGATAAGATTTTTATATTTTTTTAAGAATTATAATACAAAAAAAAAAAACAGAACTTGATGGAATTATACTGCAGTTTATACATGGATGTTGTAATGGAGATGTACAGTAGATGATGAGATGGAGAAACAATGAAAGAGAGAGATATTTGTAGAAGGAGAGACAGGTTTCATGCTTAAAGCATCATGGGAAAGCAATGTTGCCACTGGGTTGTCAGCTGTCTAATTTTTCAACTGCCAAAAAAGCTAAAATATAGAAATCCTCTCTTCACTGAAGGTCAGTTTGCTGTCTCCATGCTCACTCTCCTGACATATCAAGAAGCAGCCACACTGCCAGTGCTAACCAATGAATCTCTGATCTCTTCTAAAGAACAATGTCTTCCTGCTCCGCTAAACACGGTCTTCACAAGTCTGCGTGTGAATTTTCTCCGCAAGAAAAAGCATCACACTATGGGGAAGTGTGCGCACAAGCGCATCCATGCAGGTCTTTAACACAACAGATTCGTGCATGCACACTGACCTCCTTTCATACGCTCTTTCTCTCCCTGCTCTTGTTTTTCAATGCGGCGTAAGAATGTGGCGAGTGAGGCAGCTGATACTGTATGACAATGCTGTAAAGGATGACAATGCTGTAAAGGATGGCTAGCCACAGCTCCAGCACCCTGCTGGCCATCTTTATTAATAGAGCTCACAGCCTGCTTCCACTGCTGCATTCAGAATCAGTGGGATGATTTCAAGCAGAATATATACAGAAAGAGAGAGCATAAACAATGCTGCAGGTAAACTAGGTAACCGAGAGAACTCATAACTTCAAAGGAATCTTCCTATATTAGTCTTATTTATAGGGATGTCCCAAGCCGATCTCAGGGATTGGTATCAGGGCCGATTCAGCATGTTTTTTAACTGATCGGTTGTGGCTATCCAAAGCCCGATCCTTTATTTTACATAAACTGTCAAGCAGGTGTTGTGCAGTAGGTGGCAGTATGCCCCTTCAAGGGGGTTTGGCAGCCGCCTTTAAAATTAAACGAAGAACCACAAATGTGCATGTGACGCACGAGAACCAATATGGTCTGTTTTTAACGTGTGACACATGTACGTTTGAGCTTCCGTGTTTAGCATATTTGATGTGCACTTTTTTTTAACAAAGTAATTTATTTATTTATTTAACCCTTTCGGTGCTTCGGTGCCCCAGCATTTTTTAAGCCGACTGGTATTTTAGAACGTATTACCTTATTATTTCCATGATGACGTGTCATGCTTGTCATGTGACACACCGCTGCCACAACAGTGCTGGATAATAGATGTATTGCTTTTAATTCGTTTTTCCTTTTTTATTAAACATATTCACAAACTTGTTAACTATATCATGAACTATCTGATATTCCAATTCTCAAATATGTGTACTTGTCGTTTAAAAACCTTTTATAATGATCATATTAGTTGATCATGGCGCCGCCATGTTAGTTTGCTCTGCAATTCAGGGAATCGGATCACGAAAATTCATCCACTTCTCCCGAAATACACGAAAGCAAGTGACCGGTGAAGAGGGACAAGAATAGAGCAAACTATATAGTTACCTATACAATGTGTATCAGATATGAATAAAACACGTCATCAAATTACAATACAAAGGATTACTATTGCAGCTTTCATAGACATCAGTGCGTATTTTACAAACTACAAATGTATTGTTTTGCTAGTACTTATGTGTATTTAAATGTCTGAAACATAAAATAAACCTTATATGGTTGAAAACACGGAATAGTTGTCATATGTCAAGCGCTAAGCGCGTCCGTCTGTGGCTCAGCTCCAGCTAAAACACCAAAGCACCTTTGAATTTAGCAGTTGATCACATGATGCACTGAACGTTCAAATCACACCGGTGTGGTCATATGCGTCAAAGGGTTAATATATATGAGAGAGAGAGAGTATCTTATTATTAGGTTAAATATAGTTACTAAATAATATATAATATTGTTACTATAAATGTAATTACTGTAGTAATTGTTATATTGGAATTACTCTGTAGTGATAGATGCCCCTTTTTTACATTTGAGCTCCTGTCCTTGAGAAACTCTCTGCACATCCCTGTATACATTGGATTGATTTTAATAACTTTAATGTACTTGAATTGCACTGAACACTTACAAGTATCGGATCGAGGCTCAGTAAACTGAATATTCAGTGACTGATCAGATCGGAGGCACAAAAAAAACTTGATCGGGACATTCCTAATTATTTATATACTGTTGTAGTGTTTATTAACTCTTTCCCCGCCAGCATTTCGTTTTTTTAAATTGCCAGCCGCCGCCAGCGTTTTTGATCATTTACACAAAAAGAACAGTCCCTCTGCTTTTAAACGAAAAAAAAACAAAAAAACATTTGATTCTAGCTTCATGAAGTCGAACACATTGCAATGTATACAGTAACAATAATTTTAATTAAGGAACAACAAAAATCCTGCCATCCCTGATAACGGACTTCCAATCAAACGTTTAGAAGGAGTATGTGATGTAATTTCAGCTTGATACATTTAATTGGTTGTCAGTTTTTTTTTTCTGGTGTCTTCTCTTCAATTGCACTTTCACACTCAATTAGCAGTTCTTAACTAGACCCACTGCATATAAATAAATTCAGAGACAGGTAATGCCCAGGCTCAGGGGTTTAATTCCCTCTGGCACTTCAGTGTGCAGGAAGCTGGCAGTGAGCGGACTCCCGCTCCACACAGTGATGGACTGCTGGGCTTTGGCACTCTAAAGTGATGGCTGCTGTCAGGACTGTGTTTTGTGAGTGTGCATGTGGGTGTGCCATCTCTTTATCAAGCTGAGAAGCAGTCTCACAGTATGTGACTCCGCGGACAGCCCATCGCAAATCAGCCGCCGTTCGGTGCGGGTCCGGTGGTCCGAGGGGTCTGTTACAGTCTCTCCCTCAGGGCGCAGCAAGGGTCAAGTCAATCACCTCTGTGGACCGTGAAGAAACAAAGGGAGATGAAGCACATACACACACAAGCTTGCTTTCACAGCGCAAAGTTTTTTTGTATACATGTTTTTAGTTTATTGTAGGTATATTTATATTCTCTAAAAAAAAATGTATGTCCACACAGTGAAAGTCAAAGGAATCCAGTGTTGTTTTGGACCCCACTGCATCATTACATGGACAAAAATGGTTCAAATGTTCTGGAATCCTTCCTCGTTCCATTTTTCATGCAATTATATTGGGACTGAAAACAACAACAACAAAAACTTTATCATGAAACCATTAAAAAATCCAGAGAGCTGTTATTGAGTCAGTGAGATGAATAAATTCTTTCATGAACCAGATATTGTTGTTTCTCTTAAGATGAGCTAGGGCGGAAAAAGCTTAGAGCTTAGTATCATTGCTGTATTGTTATAATTTTTGTTCATATTTTGAATTATATTCTATTTACATATTTTCTTTTTGCACTAAACTGTGTTTTGTCATTTTTATTTAGTAGTTTTAGTGTATTTAGTTTTAGTTATTTAATTGTGTTAAATTAAACTAAATGGAAATGAGACATTTATGGCAAGTTGATGAAATAAAATAAGTGTTTTTAATATTTGATTTTATTTTAGTTAACATTTATTTCAATTAACTAATTTCTTTAATTATTGTTTTTGGTTTAGTTAACGATAATAACCCTGCTTCAGAAGACTTGATATATAACGCATCGAGTTATATGGAACACTTTATGATACATTTATGGTGCTTTTACAACATTTTAAGAAGCATGAAAGACTTGATTTTGACTTCTTGACTTGAAAGAGTACATTTTTAGCTGAACTACCCTTTTAAGCCATCAGTTTCTTTGGTCTATCAGTCTGAATCTTCCTCGTTTTGTTTATTTTATCTGAATATACAGTTAGAATTATTTTTGGGGGTGCAGAATAAGTTAAAATATTTATTATTTTATGACATAAACCTACGTACACATCCACATACTGCATAATGCATCATTCAGACTGCATTATGGAACATACTCTGTCACAAAAAGATGGCATCAGAGATGTGTGCATCTGTAAATTCAATCAGACGCAAGCACATGATGGCCTGCATAACATAGAATGAGCACAAACACAATCTGACACTAATGCACCACATGCTCTTGTAGACCTGCTGCAATAATCTTGTACAAACAGTGAGCAATTTGAACTGTGAATACAAAAGCTTAAACTATTGGGTCTTAAAACCAAGTGTTACTGGTTTACAAGCTCATGATTAGTGCCATTAAAGGTGAAGTGTGTCATTCTTTTGATGTTAAAGCACTACTTACCTGTTAAACGTGCACAGATGTCTATAATTAGGCCAGATGCGACAGTGTTTGTTTAAAGGGATACTTTAGCAAATTTCTAATGGCAGATAGGGGTGAAAAGTAGTTTTTTAGTTTGAAAACAGTCATTTCTTTTTCCATTTTTTATACCTATGACCTAGACAGAGTCTTCTGAGAATCATGTGTAATTATTTTTTTGGAGGGTATATTTACAATTGCCATCTTTCTGGCAAAGGCTATTTACACGGACTCTCCATTTATGTTTTGACGTGAATTTGAAATTCGAATCCATGTGTTTCCGGTCCTATTCTTCTCCCTTTTCCCATCGCATATCAGCTCAAAGAAGTGATTTTTTAACATTAAAAAAAAATATTATATTCCAAAAGTTGAAATAAAGTTCCTATCAGGAATTTAAAAGTCCTGAAATTTGATTAATTCATTATTTTAATACATATAATAATATATACTGTTGTTATTTTTGTTATTATTGCATACTGTTTTATAATGTGCTACAATACACTGAGGTGCAAACTGTATCTGACACTATTTGCACAAACTATGAATAGTTACAGTTAGTGCAAAGAAAAGGCTGCTATTTTCACTTAGTAAATAACTTATTTGCTATTGCAAACAACTTAAACTTAATTTTTAAGTTCAGGTGCTATTTGTAGCCGTAAAAATGTGGGGCGGGGGATTTAGGACTGCTATTCGTATTTGATCCATCATCACCTTCCGCTTGCTGAGATAAAAGGAGATTTTGTGCAATAAAGTGAAGTTCTATGGTCATATGGCCAAGCATTGCTTCCAGCGATTGTGCTAATGCATCTTGAAGCATCATGATCCTGTGTTATTTCACATGTCTGGCCATTTAATGAAACCATCAACCTCTGTTTGATTGAAGATAAAGAGCATCCATTCTGATAGAATTCAGTATGTCGCTCAATGGTCATAGAGTTGCTCACCACCTCCTTGTTTCCCACGACGCAAGGGTTTGGCTATTGGTAAGCCATCAAAAGACATCAGATCAAAACGAGTTAGCATTTTTATTCTGAATCGTGGAAGAATTTGTTCGTTCTCGCCGTCTGAATACACGCAGGCCTCCTCGCGATGACCTTTCTTTTGATTTAGGTTCTGTTCAGGTCAACCACTGTTAAATAGAAGAAAAGAGAAAAAGATCAGACAGGAGCAGCGCTTTCATCCACAAAGGTTCAGAATGCGAGAGAAGATCATGCGTTTGAATTGAGCAAACAGCCCATTGATGGTTCCTGCCCATCTCTGCCTCTTTCTCATCCCTTAATCACCTCATCCATTTTTTTTCTCTTCCAGATTATCAAGGACCAGAAGCTCTTTATCATCGTGGGTGGGATGTTGCTGATTGATTTGTGCATCCTCATATGCTGGCAGATCGTGGATCCCCTGAAGAGAACTGTGGAAGAGTACAGCTTGGAGGCGAGTCCAGTTGGTTATTATTAATGTTGTATGTAACGATTCAGCAGAATCCCTCGACCAGGTAGTAATGGTTAATCAATCCCAACTAAATCATAGTCACAGGGAGCTGGGATCACCGGGGGAGTACGTAGCGGCCAAGGTTTTATTACCATCTGCGTTATTTTTGGTTCAGGAAGTGAGACGCCCTGCCCCCACATCCACGGCGGTTGGGGACGTAGGCCAGCTGGAATGTGGGACATTGGCACAATTGCTTGGAAAAAAAGCCATTTTTACGAGCCCGTCCCATGTTGACACATAAGGGGAAGTGTGTGATTGAGCAGGGCTTCAAAATAGGCTGGACATTTTAAACGTCTGCTTGCTTTAGTCATGTGCATCTAGTCATGTGCCTTCATGGACTTGAGTCAGACGCTGTCGCAAATGATTAGACGTGTTTAGCTGAAAGCAAATCAGCAATCAGACCTGATTGGATAGTTATTAAAGTTACCTTGATTTGTGTGGTTGTTTTCTTTACTTAAAGGGATAGTTCACAAAATAAAAAGAGAATTCTCTCTTAATTTACTCACCCTCATGTCGTTCCAAACCCATATGACTGGTATTTCGAACGAAACTTTCACACTTATTAAGTTTTGTTTGTTCTTAGTTTTTGTTTTCATGGACCTTTGGTTTGTTATTTTCAGTCACGTGTTTCCTTGTCTTAGTTTCCCGCCAGTCATCAGTTCTCATGGACACTCATCAGATCATTTAGTTGCTCTGTTTCAGTTGTCGGTCTATGTTTGCGTTTTGTGTGTGTTTACCCCTGTTTCACACACACACTGTTAAAACTTCTGTCGGTTCCTGTTTTTATTGTATTATTAAAATCACTTCGTATTGGATCCTGTGTACCTTCGTCTTCCTCCGTCTTCATCTTGTGACAGAAACTTTCTGTCCCTCTTTAGAAAGTCCATGTAACCAAAACTTTGATCCAAAAAGGTCATAAAGGCATCATAAAATTAATCCATATGAATTGTACAATATTTACATCTAAACCATGAAGCTTAAGCATGTGATGTACAATAACCAATGAGGTTTCCCAAATAAACAGTAGTTCTGAGGCACTCAAAAGGAATATATGTTTAAAAGCCTTTATTTAAACTTGGCTATCCATTAAAAAAAATTGTCTTTTATAAAGTAACCTCTTGTTATGTGTATCTATTTATATTGATATTTTAAACTATCCTGATGTGGGAATTGGTAAAATATTGAAAATGTGACTCTTATCTAAAGTAACTTGTTATAATTGCTCTCTGTCAGGTGATATGTGCAGATGAACACCTGTGCTTCTAGGTCATGTGACCACATGCAGATATACTGTATAACATGCAGTCTACGGACTGCCATCTTGAATTTGCCCTGAAGAAGGCCACAGAGGCCGAAACATGTTGGCATGTTTTTTTAACGGATAGCCAAGTTTAAATAAAGGCTTTTTAAACGTATATTCCTTTTGAGTGCCTCAGAACTACTGTTTATTTGGGAAACATTTTGGATCTCCAAGCTGAAGAGCACCAGAGGAACACAAGTAGCACTCCTAGTAACTCGTTTGTGAACCAATGAGGTTTGTTATAACGTGTGGCGCTCACATCAGCTTTCGTGTTTACCATATGTGATGCGCTCTATGTGTTTATATGTGAAAAAAAGGCTAAATTAAATCTGTTCATCATATAAAGAGAGATTCAACCACTCGATTCATATGGATTCATTTTACAATGCCTTTATGACCTTTTTGGTTCTTCTAAGTTTTTGGTTACCTGGACTTTCCTTTGAGGGAAATTGTGTTTCGAAGATAAACCAAAGTCTTAAGGGTTTGGAACGGCATAAGGATGAGTAAGTAATGACAGATTTAAATTGTTTGGGTGAACTATCCCTTTAAAGGTATGTTTTTAATGACGTGCAGCTTTCCTTTCCATCTGTCTGTCAATTCCTAAGGTGTATGATCCCTGTACTTAGTGTGTTAAAGAGTGAAAGGCCTGGCGACTAACAGGCGATGTGGCTGAGCGGACTTTGCCGTCACACCGATGGAATCATGGCCGCCGTCTCTCTAGAGAACTCTCGGCAGGGAGATTAGCGCAGATTGATTGGTGCTAGGAAAAGGCCCATTAACTTTCCCATCACTCTAGAGTGTTTAGACGAGCTTCTCCTTCCTCCTTTGCCCTGTCCTCTACTCCCATACACAAAAGAAATATATTTGAAATATATTTTCAGAATATATTTTGGAATATATGCAAACATTTGAAATTGGCCCAATAAATATATTTCACACTTAACATCATATATTTTTGTTATATTTCAATGTATTTGGAATATATGCCACATATATTTTTGACACTTTTGGGGACCCATACAGAAAAAAATACATTGAAATATATTCTGAAATATAACAAAAATATATAATGTTAAGTGTGAAATATATTTATTGGGCCAATTTCAAATATTTGCATATATTCTGAAAATATATTTCTTTTGTGTATGGGCTGTATATGTAGTTATTTCAGGCCATAAGCGTTTCTCAAAGGTCAGAGAATCGGGAATGGACAATGTCTTTGGGCTTCAATAAAGCCATTACATAGGTGTTCACATCAACTGCAATTTTAGCAAGAAAGAGTTTAAAAGTCATTCATTTTCAATGAAAGTTGGCCATCTGATGCCAATGTTCGATAGTGACCGCTGGGGATGCAACAAAGTTCAGCAGACAGTAAAGCTTGAATGATTTGTCGCCTGATGTTGTTGGATTAACTAGGCATGACTATTAGTAACCAGCAGTACAGCAATTTAGCAACCTCTAAGTTGAAACTCTGTCAGTGTGAATGGAACTTTAGGGCTGATGTTATTTTGAAGAATCGCTGCATCACGTTTGGGTCAGGAATAAGCTATTGTTGACTGCTGTAGGACACTGAGTGTGTGTTTATTTAAAATGAATGTATGTGAGGCTGGAGACAATTACAGTGGACAGTCTGTCAGGGACATGAAACAGAGGAATGTAAACAAATCTGAGTGCAGCGGACAGCACTGATGTGAGCTGCAAACTTCTGTGTTTAGAGCTTCACTCGCTGCTCTGCTGAAAACCAGCTCAGTTGATGCTTCCTCTGATCCACATTAAGTACTCAAACTTTGCAGACATTTGTAAAAAGTAAAAAACTGGGCCATATGTGCTGCATTATGACAGAACATGCGGAAGATTTTTAAAGTTTTATACCTGTTCTTTACTAAAATACATGAGGGTGGTTGACATGACATGTCTAAATGTGCCCTGCAGTGCGACATGCTTTACTTCTTCCAGAAGTATTTTAAGCAATCTTTTTCTAATTCATGTCAATTTGTATTGTAGTTTCCATGACCTCATATGAACTGAAAGACTACATGTAAAATTTGAACTCGTATTGTAATATTTCAATATTTAAAATGTATTTCTCACAATGCATCTCTCGTAACTAGTGAACAGCAAAATAATGTTTAAAGTGAAATTACAACTTTTATTATGCAGTGATGCATTAAATTGATCAAAAGTAGCAGTAAAGACATTTATAATGTTACATAGGGTTTATATTTCAAATAAACGCTGTTCTTTTGCACTCTCTATTCTTCAAAGAATCCGGAAAAAAAGTATCACGGTTACCACGAGCATATTAAGCAGCAAAACTGTTTTCACTGAACACTCAAAAAAAATTTCATATCAAATTTCCATCTGTTTGGATTACACAGTTTTAATATATAAACAAGCTAATAAACTTAATGTGATGCATTGCACATTTGCTAGTTGTAAATGAAACGGGTAAGATTTGCATCTATTTGATTTTATTTAAATAATCTTTTTTTTTTATGCATTTATTCAAATTGCTTAAGATCAGCATAATCTGTTCATTGTGAAAACCATTAAAATTATTCAGTTAAAATAAAAAAAGTATGATCGTGGTTAAAATGGTGCTAGCTCTAGACCAAGCAATATTCAGTTGGTTAAAATGTATGACATTGAAACAAATTGGATTTATTAATGATAAATATATAAACCTTTTTATTGTGTATTTAAAACACATTCAGTTTATTAGTAGCCTACTGTTACCGTTACCTGTTTAATTTGTGTATGATAAACTTGCAAGACATTAAGTTTATTACTATATGTTAAAACTATTTAATCCAAATTGATGGAAAATTGATATGCAATTTAATACATAAATCTTAAATGTAGGCTTAAATATTTTTTGAGTGAAGACTGTAATCATTTCAGCTTTGATGAAATGACAATTTAAATTGTAACAGTTCACATTGCCGTTTTTACTGAATTTTTGAGCACTACATTCAAAAACATTAAAACAATCTACAGAACATAAATCTATAGATCTATGAAACATTAAAATATCTGTAAAACTGAACATTTTGTTTAAAAGAAGAAAAAAAAAACATTCATGCACATGGATTTGTCAACTATACCCACAAACAGAATACAGTATTGGATTAACTTTGATTGAACCTTAAATAGATTGACAAACAAAATGTTTCTTCTTGTGGTTATTGGTATGTGTTGTAGAATGGAGAGAGAGAGAGAGAGAGTGAGCGCGCACGTATAATGTAGATCCTGAATGTTTCTCTGGTCTGATGAAGGACAAACTGTGGAGGAGCTGATTAGCATTCAGCAGGTTTCTTCTGCAACACTCACCGTTCTCGCTCCTGTTCTTGTGTCGACGCTGCAGCAAGCGCAGTCTGCCTTCACACACACACTATTGTAGTGTGGCATTGCCATGGCAACAGCCAAGGCTTCTGACACACATAAACCAGTGCTGTCATTGCTGATCCCCAAGACAAAAATACAGGGAAAGGCTTTGGACAGGCGCTGTAATGACGGATACCTGCAAATGCACACACATCATGACAAGTGTGTAGAATTTGTGTAAGATGTAACTTAAACTAACAAAATGCAAACATTTTGAGTACATTGAGATGCTCCTGTTCTCATAATCCAGCGAAGCGTCAAGCATACAGTACTTTTACTCTAAGAGCGAATTCACTAAACAGTTGTGCCACTTTTGCATGCAATATTCCAGCACAATAACCCACGTCTTATTCAATTATCACCCATACAGTTTAACCAGCCACAAAATGTGCTGAAATAGTGCTGCACTACGAGTTTTTAAATTATCATGTCATTTTTTATATTTTAGCACAAACATACCTGCTTTCTATGTAAACTAGACGCATTATAGCATCTTATTTACAAAAGTCATCTCCATTTACCTGCCGTAATTAAAGGTGTGCTGTTCCTGCCTGTAGAAAGCAGGCGGTAAACCGAATACTATTTAATAGAGACATTTCAGTACATTTTCTATCAATCACGGCAGCAGTAATTCATCAAATCATGATGATGGATGAAATGATGGAGAAGAGCATTATACCAGACTTCTGAACACAGAAAAACACAGGAACATGCTCATATAATATAAGGGACTCTCTCATGTATTTTCCTAAGTGAAAGGGAACCGTCTGTCAAAGTGTCCGAAGTGTTCCAATGGCAGTTTTTCCTCACTCTCGGTGTCAGACTGAGGACAGGCAGACAGCCGTGAGTCACAGGGTCTTTTCATGTCAAATGCTTATTTTAGGGCGAACCTTTAATACATGAAATAATTGGTCTAAACTCGTGCGCTTTGATAGTGGATTGATTTAGATGCAGGTCTGGAGTGTGATGGGGTCTGATGTGACTGTACAGCTGGAATGATTCACTTTGTTGGCAGGGGACCAATCTAATGAATAGGCATGTATATTCTAGCATTTTGGGGACATTTGATTGATTTCCATTCATTTTATAGAGAGATAATGTCCTTTTATCTACTAAATTAGTTATTCTTAGTGGTGGATTTGCTTTTATAAAGCACATTTTACATGAGACATCAAATTGCTCAAGTACCAAAATTGTATAAAAGTAAACAAAAGTAGTCGTAAAACCTCTGTCTTTTAAATGTATAATATATGTATTTATTTAATTTTCATTTATTTAAATGTATAAGAAATGTTATTTCTTTTTTTTATAATTTTTTACATTTATTTATTTCCTTTAATTGCATGCATCCAGCAGTATGCCAAATTATTAACTTGGTTAAACATGACTTCAATTCAAATTTACACATTTTGTAAATGCATACATTTTGTGAACATTTCTCTTGAATCCTTGTGGTTTCATTCACCGCACAAAATGCGTTTTTGCATTTTTATTAAAACATTTAGCATGTTTAATAAGCAGTAGCATGTTTGTTAGCTGGTCCCCAAAATAAAAGCCATCTGTCCATTTGTGTCCTAAGTTTTTTGTTTTGTATATCATGTTCATGCAGTATATTTGCAGAAGTGTATGCGTGCGTGTTCAGGAGACTCCTTATGTTAAACGGCTGTGGTTTGCAGGAATCAATGGCTCAACAAAACAAACTGGGTCATTTAGGACTGGAAAGCCACCCACCTCTCTCCTCCATTGATCAAGTGTGAGGAACAGGAGTGAAAACCTTACTTTCAGGAGCAGCGGGATCATGTGGACATGGTTATTGTCTGCCGTACACATCAGTCATTTTGACAGGAGTTTGTTGGGGCTCTGTTTATGTTGCCAAAGATGTATACAGTATTTGTAGTAGACAAGAGATGATTGATGGTGGTTTATTAAGTGTATATTTAACATAATCATGAATGAGTCTTTGTTGAATGTCTAATGTGACGGGTCCTATTGGTTGCGTGCATTTTGGGCCTTACCGCTAAGCTTTATGAAACCCAGTTCGCTCCTCATGATCCAAGAAAGTGTCTCTCTCCATCTCTCTTAAATCATCCTGTCTTCCCATTGTCTCTTGCATTCATGTGGTCTGGATAAGCAGACTCTGTCTCTGGGCTCACTGTTGCTATGCGACTGCTGATTGAGCATAAGGGGGATGCAATTTACCAATTAGAGGCCTTCTAAATTAAAGACAGTGTCAAGGGTTCCTGTACTTAGAAAGAAGCGCTGTCCATCAGGGCCATCTGATGTACAGATTGTTAAGGGTCCCCTGCAGCTGAATATGATATTGTTTATTCAGCTATTTCAAAAGATTTGGAGCTCTCTGAAGCCCATTTATCATGCACTGACATGCTGATGGTGTAAATTCGGGTCATTTCGGTCACTTTTGATGTCTAAATGGCAAAACGGAGCCCAGTTTTCATCAATTCACCATAGATGTGGAGGATAATTTCATGGATAACTGCATACTGTACTCTACCTTTCAAAAGTTTGGGGTCAGTACAATTTTTCATGAACTGAATTTTTTTATTGTTTTATTTTATAATGTTCTCTGAGGTCCACTTATAATGTTATCAAGATTTAGAAGTCATTTAGAAGTAAATAAGCTCTTTTCTGTCCTGTTTTTGACCCTCTCCTTCGAACACTCCATTTTGATAGGCATGCCACATTCAAGACTTGGAAGTAAACGCCCACTGCTATGATGGGTAACAGTTATGCATATTAAAATAAGTAAGTACTTGGAGTTACCAAAGTTATAATTGACTGGATAACTTGTGGTGTTTCATGTAAACGGAATTATGAATAAATTCGTTCTTATAGGCTATTAATCGTTCATACTTTTCGATAAAGTGTAAAACGTATACATTGTCATTTGCTGTGTCATGTTTTAAATAAATGAAACGTGTTGTAATGTCTCACTGAAGCTTTAATTCAGGATTACAACGAATGGCTTCGATCAAAACAATAACAAAAGCAGTTCTCCACATACTCTCTTCCGTATCCGATAATCAAATCATTAACCCAATAAATGCCGAAGCAAAAGAAATAACAGCAAATCGCAACTATCACAACTATTCAGTTTGACTGCAACGCTACAGTATAAATTGGCAGTACATATCAAACGTTCTGTAACAGACAAAGCAATAGTTCACATGGTAAAAACACTGTTACACACTCTTGTGTTTAGACATTACTGTCGTATCCAATGTAGCACTGCATCATCTTTTATTTTTGTCTATGAAAAACCTGTGCCGAATGGTGTCTTGTTTAAGAATAAACCCACAGTAAAATTAAGCGAACTAGCGATCAGAGTCTTACTGACTCTTAATGTTCTGAAATGAGTCTTTCTTAATGTTAGGATCACAAGGATGGCAATGCAAAGACAGTGTTTTTCCACTACTTGACACTAGAGGCGTCTCTCACGATTTGTTGCTTGAGTAATCCTGTGTTTGTGTCCGTCTCGTATTTACTACTACATGATGTGTGCAAATTGGTGGGTGGGGCTGAAGAGGCAATGATGTAGAAGTAGGCGTTGATCTTCTATGGAGGAAGTCTTTCGTCGCACTATGACGTAATAATGTTTAAAAATCCGAAACCCCGTTATTTCTTGTCTTATTGCTACTAGACTAATAATGTCAAAAAATGTTTTTTTGCATGACTAAAAAAAAATCAGCATTCTTGAGGAATCTCTCTCTCTCTCTCTCTCTCTCTCTCTCTCTCTCTCTCTCTCTCTCTCTCTCTCTCTCTCTCTCTCTCTCTCTCTCTCTCTCTCTCTCTCTCTCTCTCTCGCTCTCTCTCTCTCTCTCGCTCTCTCGCTCTCTCGCTCTCTCGCTCTGTCTCTATTTCTCGTGCTCTCTTCTGGTCCTGAACAGACACTCTCAATCACGGCCCCAGACATATCCATTACACTCAACTCTACAGCTCCTCACAAAGAAGAAAATCCATTAGTCTGTGTGTTTGAGAGTGAGAGAGCAAATATGAGGGCATGTAATAGAAAGAAAAATGGAGAGAGAAACGCATAGCTGCAATACCTCTGTGTCCTCCATGTGCCTCCACTATAGCTGTTGTAAGCATTGTCATCACTCTGTGTGTGTGTGTGTTGTGTGTCTCTCTCTTATCAGGCAGCATTTCACCGTAGTTATTGGATAATGACCATTGTTTCACATTGGTATTTGTAGTAAAACCATAATACCCACAGATAAAAAAAATTAGATTGTTTCCTTCCCTTAATAGTTTAGTATGAATCTATTGAATTTTCAAATATCATGGTAAATTTCATAATTCTGGGGAGCCAAATACATCCCATTCCCCCCACCAATTTGTGTACATAAAAATACTAGTAACATTTTAATACATTTTTTTTTTTTGTAGTAATCTTGGAAAAAGCTACACTTCACATCAACAACAATTCCGTAATAATAAAATATAATAATTTTGAATATTTCTTTGATAATGATACTGTTTCACAGACCTTAAGTGAACAAAACAGTTTCATTTCAAGTCAGACATGACTGAAAGATTTGCGGTTCAATAAGTGAGTCAGGTGGTAATTTAATAACAATTCTGATGGATTACTATTCAGTCAGTTAAATCAGTGAAGGATTCTTTAGACTGATTCTAACCAATAACTTAGTTTCTGAATCTTTTCAATGGTAATTCAGTAACTGTTCTGATAGATTATGCCAGTTTATTCAGAGAAGGATTTGTCAGGCTGATTCAACTTTTAGTGATTCATTAGAAGAACTGCTCTTCTATTCATGAATATTGATTCTCTGCATGTTTATTGTGCAGGAAGTGCATTAGAAACGTTTGTCTTTACGTTATATCAGCACATTCAGGCTGCAAGCTCACAACTTTTGGGAAAATACAATTGAATTTGCTGTGGTGCAGAATGATGTGGTGATGAAATTTTACTTTTGGGCCTGTTTAATACAAATGATTGTCACAGGTGGGTCTTTTCACACTACTATTCAGAAAGTTTTAAAGTCCCCCTGTGGTGAAAACCAAGTTTTTAATGTTGTTTATATGTCTATGTGGTGTTTTTAATATGCTTTAAGACAAACCATGTGCAAATTCATAAGTCAACACCATTGCTTAGTATTTTCTCCTTAAAACTGCAGTGAACCAAAGACAGTCTCAAAAACGCAGCTTGAAATCGCTGGTGTTTCTGACATCACAAACTACCTTGTAACCAATCACGTCAATTTGTGATCGTCAATGAGTGGATTTCTGAGCTGGTGCGAGTGAGTGGAGGCGGGGATAATTTGCATATTCATTGATCCGCGTTTACTAAATGGGGCAAGGGTGTAGAGTTACATTCAAGCTATTTTTTTTCAAGGAAAAAACTTTTAAATATGTCATTTTGGTGATCAAAGATGAGTTTTAAGGGATATAATTATTGACTACATGGGGACTTTAAGTAAATGTGTGTTTATAATACATCTAAATGTTGGTATAGGGCTCTGAATAACCTGCATGTTGGGTGGATGGACGGTTGGCTGCTGTTCATCAGTGTGTGGGGGAGCGAGGGCAGCATTCTTCTCCCATGTGTGCACATCTTTCTTGCTGCATCAGCAGTGTGGTGGCAGGATGCATACAGATGCTGAGCGCACAGCTGCATCAACTCCTTGAGTCCTTGAGGAGATGCTTTTCTCTCCTTGTCCCATGGGTAAACTTGAGGCAGATCTCTTCCGTAAACTCACCTGCTACGGATATGCGCTATATTGAGCAAGATGGAACAGAGCTACGGTGTCATGTCTGGGTAACGTCACGCTATCGCGTGTGACATTCATCACCCTCCTCCGTCCCCCAAGGCATCCGGGACTCCGCAGCCTTGAGGCTCAACTAATTAAACCCTTGGCGGTGGCAGGGGAGCTGGCTGGGTACCAACCCACCTGGGCATAATGACGCACACAGCTGGTGACACGAACCAGAGAGCAGCACTCATATGATCTGCCCTCTCTGAGTCACAGCGGCTCTTATAAAGAAGTGTTTGCTCACGGTCCCCTTAGTCACTGGTGGCCATCGTCCCTTGAGTCCAATGCTGCAACGAGACACTTATGTATTCATCCATACATCATGTGATTGTAAATAACAGTGGTAGTGTGGGTGTTGGTTTATTTGGCTAAAATGATGAATAGGATGTCAGGTTGATTTGTGATCCTGTCTGCTGCATCGTCTGATTATATTTGCTTTGGATTTGGAAACAGTCCTCGCTTCTCTGGAAGTGGCAGTCTAGGTATGAGGTTTGGGAGAGGGTTTAGATGCGGACCTTGGGGTTTTATTGCTCTGGTTTGTGGCCGTAATCTGAGCTTCATAATTAGCAGCCTTGAAATGATATGTGATATTCTTTGAAATGTAAGTAGTGCTTGTTAAGGCACTGAACACTAACCCTAAGTATTAAACTTTGCCATCTAACTCACAACAGACATGAATTTTGAATGTGCCCTCAAATCATGTGGCTTGTTGTGAAAAGTGGCTATTACTTTTCAAAGCGAATGACCTTAAAATTTTCACCTGGCAGACCATAAAACAACTGGCAGGCACAAAAAAATACTGTAGACCTATGTACAATGGAGGGACCCGAACAATAGCTAGAGACCAGAATATCACAGAGCCAGGCTCTTCAACTCCGCGGTCCTGCAGAGTTTGGCCAACTCTGTTCAACTCTGATCAAACTCACCTGACTGTCACTTTCTAGTGATCTTGAAGACCTTGATTAGCTTATCCAGGTGTGTCTAATGAAGGGTTGGAACTAAGCTCTGCAGGATAGTGGACCTCCAGAACTAAAGTTGAAGAGCTGTCATAGAGACTTGGGGCTAATAAGCTATCACCCAGCAATACCCTAGAGCAGGGGTGGGGAACGTTGATCCTGGAGGGCCATTGTCCTGCAGAGTTTAGCTCCAACCCTAATCAAACACACCTGAAGCTAATCAATGTCTTCAGGATTACTGAAGTTGCAGGCAGCCAAATGTTTTTTTCAGGGTTGGAGCTAAACTCTGCAGGACAATGGCCCTCCAGGATCAACGTTCCCCACCCCTGCCCTAGAGAAGGCATGGGCCAACTCGGTCCTGGAGGGCCGCTGTCCTGCAGAGTTTAGCTCCAACCCTAATCAAACACACCTGAACCAGCTAATCAATTTCTTCAGGATTACTAGAAGGCTACAGGCAGGTGAGTTTTATCAGGGTTGGTGCTAAACTCTGCAGGACAGTGGCCCTCCAGGACAGAGTTTGCCCATCCCTGCCCTAGAGACTATGCAGAACACGCTTGCAACCATTCTGAAAACCCTGGTATCTGCGTAGAAATGTCCTAGCAATCTTCCAGAACAATCTAGCATTGTGGTGGCGGGTTTTGCACACTCACATTTACTACAGAAAATGTGAAAATCTATTTTAATTGTACAGTCCCCAGTCCAAGAAACAGAAAATGAAAATTTGCTGCTCAAACACACTCATAATCTATCAGCAGCTGTGAAGGGAACGTGTGTTTCTTTGTGCCCCACAGTTCATTACACGGCATTACATTTAAGAGGCCTTAAGACTCAGATGTGTGCAGTGGCGGCTGGTGCATATCCAGAGTGGAGAAGCACAGATGTCGCTTATCAGTTTAAAATGTAGTTGCTCCCAAAACTGCTTTGCAAACTGCTACTAAACTGGTCTTATTGAATTTTTTTTACCAGGTTCAGAACTGCGGTATTTTTTAAATGCCGGTAGGCAAGAGACAAGATTTTGAACTCCAAGCTAAATATTACAGCAGCTAACAGCATCTGTATCTCTGAGCAAGTTTTTATTTTATTTTCAAACACTGTCAGGTACCTCACCTTTCATTGGTGGCACATGCTGAAATTCACAAGAGCACTCTTGTTTGTGGGATATTACTTACAGTAAATATTTCTATACAATATACATGTTTGAGTGAAACTGCACTACCCGTGCAGTCTTAAAGCAATTACTGCATGCGATCAACCTCTTAACTCCCTAAAAACAATCTAGCAGCATTGCAGTGAACTCAAAGCACATCACAGATGGAAAAAAAAATCCTGTAGACCAATACAATACCCGAGCCACATCTAGAATATTAGAGAGCAGGGCTCTTCAACTCCTGTCCTGTTGGGCCTTTGTCCTGCAGAATTTTACTCCAACCCATATCAAACTCACCTGCTTTTAACGTTCTAGTGATCCTGAAGACCTTGATTAGCTTTTTCAGGTGTGTTTGGAGATGGACCTAAACTCTGCCGGATAGTGGGCCTCTGTCATAGAGTTTTGGGGCCAGTAAGCAACACCCTAGCAACCATCCAGGGGTGCGTTTCCCGTACAACGACATAACTCTCTGCTTAACTATCATAGTACGATGCGTCGTTAAAGAAATCAACTAGGTAGTCATGATCGCAAATTGGTCGTTCAACCACGTTGGTTAATGATGTCATGCAGGTGGTGGAGCGATAAATACTTTTAATGAATCTGTTTGAGATCAAATTAATGCTAGATGTTCTGACATTGCATCTGAGGACTATTTTCTCAGTTATTTTGCTTTATTTTCAGATTCAATCATAGGCTCGTTCTTATGTACTAGAGCACGTTCGCACATGCACACTCTTCAAAAACGACGCTTTAAATCTCTTGACAAACTAAAAGATGTAAATGTAAATTTGTATGTATTCTCAATAAAAGATCTAGATTGTACTGAATGTCAGCTTGCTTATTTGGCTCAAGATAAGGATTTATTGAGTTCACATGTCTTGCAAACAAGAAACTATGCTTCTAACCACAGGTCGAGAGCTGTTGTTCCAACCACACAACTTTGCTATGCTGTTTGCGAATGTTCTTTGGAACTATGTTTTCGCGAAACATCGACTTGTTGAAATATGCTGATAACGATGGAACTTGTGACCATAGTTGGTTAACGATGCTTTTGGGAAGCACACCCAAGAACATCACAGCAATCTGTGTATGACTGAAAACAAGCAGTGTTTTTATTTTCCAATACTGTACTTTCAAGCTACCTCATCGTTTCATTGGTGGAACATGCTGAATTTCACAATAGCACTTGTAGCACTTGTTTTTGGGATTTTGCTTAAATATGTTCAAATGAAACTGTGCTACCCATGTATACTTAAAGCAATCGCTGCATGCGATCAGCCTATTCCCTCCCTAAAAACAATCTAGCAGCATTGCGGGGAACTCAATGCACATCACAGATGGAAATCTCAGTGTGGTGGGAACATCGTCTACTGTCTCTGCCCAGAGTGCTTCTGCTTCCTGCTCTTATCGCCATCAGTCTGCTGTGGAGGCCTCCATCCTCTCTGTGGTCCGGAAACCGAGAGATTTGAGAGCGAGAGCAAAGAGGAGGGGAAGGAAAGCGCCCTCAGGATCAATACGCACACAAGCACTGGAGGAAAGGCATGGTGTGAGTGTAGATGTAAACCATATGGCACTATTAAACCCTACAACAGTCACTTAGTGCAGCAGGCCGTGGGAGTCCGTACACAAGTCTGCTCTCTCCCCCGCGTTCTCCTCAACACACTCATGCACGGCTGCCTTCCTAATCACCGCTCCTCACCCCGCCCTCCTGCCCTCCTGCCCTGTCCCGCACGGAGCCTCTGTCCTTCAGGACATGTTTAGCCTGAGATTTCATGCTTCCGCAATCCATGCCGCAGGTGCCTGCCGAACATATTTAACCCCGCCTTTGTCCCCAGTTACAGCTCTCTGCTGCGTGAGTAGGCAGTAATAACGCTATTGTGATTGCCCTGCCGAATCCCTTGTTAGGAAAGCTGTGAAATCAAGTGAGCTTTCTGCTCACGGGATGCACACACACTTGCATGCGAAACGGCAGTACGCAGCAGGTGATCACTGAGAGAGCTGTAAAGCTGCACGTGGGGGGAATAACGTAGGTAAATAAGATGTTAAAGGAGAAAGAGAGACGTGAAGAATGAGAGAAGAGGGGAGATGGAGCCGACTGCAGGCACAGCCCCCCTCCTGACCGCCATCTGCACATTCATTAACCTGCATGCCACAACAGACTGCTGCGATGGGACGTGCCAATCAGGAGCCTGTGTGTGTGTGTGTCTCTGCTCATCTACCAAATCTATAATTAAGATTGTATCTCTGTACATATTTCAGAACAACAAAGAAAGACAGTGTTTTAACGGTTTTGCATGGTGTCGGATGTGATTTAGCTTGTGTTTGAAACTGTTATTATGACTTATTTAAGTGCTGAATTGTGATTAGTCTTTTCTTTCATAATTAATTTTGTGTTGGTTAGAGATGTCTGTGTTAAGTAAGTGGGCAGGGCAAATGAGACATCAGAGAGGTCTGTGGCCCCTGATGCCCTTCACATGCACAGCTCCACGGGGCCAAAACAAGGCCACATCAAAGGGCTTCAAAGGGCCTTTGAAGTAAACACCTATTAATAACGTATTGTAACCCAGGCAAACAGCTTTTTATGAGACAGTTGCTTAAATTTCTTATGTGTATATATAATTTTCTATTTATGAATTATTTATCTTTTCATTTTGATTCACATAGCCAGTCTAAAAAAATGTGATGTGAAGTAAATTATTTCCTGTGAATGTGCAAGATTTCGAATGAATCGGAAGTCTTGCAAATTCACAGAATATTGCTTAAATCCGAGTTGCAAAATAAGGTGGAAAGAGCCCGAAATCATGTACTTTCTGAGTAGGCTAGGTACTAAATTTGAATTTGAACTTACTTTGCAACCATTAAAAAGGTATGTTCTATATAGTATGAATGTGTAGTATGAATGTAATCCGGATGCACTTCACTCACCATGTTATCATGTGACCTACCAGCGTCATTTGCATAGCTTCACTTCCATTCATAAATCCTCTCCCGTGGCCTCATGGGATAGTAATATCATCGAATGCGCACTTCAGAATCTCTCCGGAGTAAGTAGGTCGTCCAGGGACTTTTCGCCTTCTTTTTTTTCGAATACTATGTATTTCGAACACACTACTCTGTTGGCATACTGTTTTTCTGGTACTATATAGTAGGGAAGTATTCGATTTTGGACGCAGCGCAGTTTTACTGCTTATCTTATTTATGTGGTAATTAACAGCTGCATGTTTTAATTGTAATGTGTTTGAGTCTCGCCATCTGCTGGTGTGGATGAGCAGTGATGTTGCATCTGGTACTGTAACTTTGCCCTTTTTAGGGGAAACAGTTTGGACATAGGGGCCTTTTACACGGCACCGTTTTCAACTAAAAAACAAAAACTTTTTATGTGTTTTGGCCATTCATTTACGAAACAACGGCGTTTTGGGGGCCTGAAAACGCAAGCTTTTGAAAACGGATTCCAAAGTGCACATTTTTGAAAACGATTTTGTTTTCATCTTCGTTGTAAACTACAAAAATGTGGATTTGTGAAATTTATGAATTTGTCCAGTCTACGGGTCGTAGTGTTTCTATACAAAGTGTTATCGCGTCGGTTTTCACTGATCCATTTGAACAGAGATCATTTTGACAACATTGTCTTCTGTACACCAAAAAAAGCAAAGGAAAATCTTTTCCATTTTTAGCACAACATTGTTGTGAAAACGTACCCATAGAGTAAAAGACTAAATTAAGGAAGGATGTGCTGTGGAGAACCACACATTAGAGCAGATCAAATTTTGTTTTTGTACATGGTTAGTTTTAGAAATTTGTTTCTAATAACAGCCATGATCAGGAGCTGGATGGAGAGAACGGCCCCATAACATCCGCACACACTGTAATGTTCACATCAGAGCTTGACATGTATTGATTCTGACTGTAATTTGTTCCACACTGCCATCTCGATATGGCCCATCCTTATCTCCAGAGTGGTTGAATGGGCAATTTTAATTTGGTAGCTTTTGCAATGATGATTGAAATCATATAATACATAGACCAGAATGCTACAGCTACACTGCTAAAGAGTGTCTTTTCTCTTTATCAGTCTGTTCTCTTATGCAATCACACAGACTGTCTGCCCGTTCCTCCTCCCGCTCTCATCAGCTCTGAGATCTCGACAGACTTGGCCTGCAATCAGACCAGCTGTAATGAATTTATAGTCCGCAGTGGGTTTCGTTCCTTTTGGGATCCAGATCTGATGGTGCTGCTCAGTGCACACAGTTCAAGTTTTCCGGCCTTTTATCGTTGTTGCTTGTCAGATTGTACAATATTAACACAGAGTGATCTTGTAAAAGACAAACTCTGCAATATCGATGTCAGACTGTACCTTATGCAAAGGGATAGTTAACAAAAATTTTTTTTTTAGAAAATTCCATCATCATTTACTCACCCTCATGCCATTTGCCCATTTCAAATTTGTATAACTTTCTTATGGTGGTTTGGACCCCATTGCTTTTCATTGTATGAACATATTTCTAAATTTCTTCTTTTTTTTTTTTTCTGCAGAAGAAAGAAAGTCATACAGGTTTTGAACACTAAGTGATGAAAGATTTTGCAGTACAATGAAAGAAATCTTTAAAAATATATATATATATTCAGGTTACAGGGTGCATTATGGGCAAGGTTCAGAGTTTTCCTCTATTTGCTGATGCTACTTTGTGTGTAACGTCTGTCTCATTAAGATTTCATGATGAATTAGCTTGGAGAACGCATGTATTTTTTAATCTTCTTGACTGGTGCCAGGATCCACTCACCAGGATCGGTCAGATCCACTTGCAGGAACTTTTTGATTAACCTATTTATTGGGCTTTTTTCCCAACATCGTCTTTTATGTGAACACAAGCTATATTTGTGTTCTATTGGCCCTGAAAATGATCACACAGAACAAACTCCTTACACAAGATGCTCTCTCTCTCTCTCTCTCTCTCTCTCTCTCTCTCTCTCTCTCTCTCTCTCTCTCTCTCTCTCTCTCTCTCTCTCTCTCTCTCTCTCTCTCTCTCTCTCTCTCTCTCTCGCTCTCTCTCTCTCTCTCGCTCTCTCTCTCGCTCTCTCTCTCGCTCTCCAGTCTTAATATGAAGCCGTGTGTTGAAGCTCACAACCCCAAAATGGTTCTGTGTGTGAAAGAGAGCTGATTTGAAGCGTGGGTCGATGGCGCTGGCACCGCACAGACCTCCCGAGCCAGATAACTCAGCCATAAACAGCTCTTCATTACTCTCATAAGACTCGAGTCTCTGTGAGAATGAAATGTGTCATTTGGCCGATATGAGAGGCAGGTGCTGCAGGCCGATCTGAGCGATTGGATCGATGTGACGGGCTGCAGGTGGTCCGTCATTACCGCACGACTCCAAATGAGCTCGATTTCTTTCTTTTTTTTTATTCATCTTTGAGAGTAATTGTTAAATAATTTATGCAATTATGTAGGAGTGAAATATAGTGGGGTCTGACAGTCTGAGACCACATTGAATTTTATTATTTATTTAAACTTGGAAATAAACAAAAGTATTTTTGGAAGAATTTGGAGGGAAATAAGAACAAAAAATACTTTGTTATACTTTGCTCAAACTTATTTTATTTATTTATTTATTTTCATTTTTTATTATATTAGTATCATTATTAAATTTTTAAATTTATTAAATTATTAATTATTAAATATTAAATTAGTATTATTATATTACTATGATATTTTTTAGTACAAAAATATCAGTAAGTGTGGGTTTTCTAGGAAATGCATGTACTCGCTGGACCTCTGATTCACGCAAATACTACCGTGTTGTTTTCTGACGGACATCAATGTTGTGCTTTTCAAATTATGTGGATTTGAAAACAGATGGATCGTAAGATAAGAATTATTTATTTCTTAGCTGGCAAATATTCAGTGAAGTGATTGATGCTCAAAAGTTTGTCGACGTTTTTAGTTCTAATATTCCAACCGACAGTCAGCCTAAGTTTTTGACGAACAAGATAACATCTTTGAAGGGTGAATTATATTTGATTTTTGGCTAATTATAAAACCTGCTGGAGACATTCTAAATGCTTTTTTTGTGTAGTTCATTATACTTACTTTGCGGAATTTTATGGAAGGTTATTTCATGGCTTAAATAATTACGTTACTCAAAGACTACTGACATGTTTGGCTTGTCAAAAATGTTACATTCAGATGTCGCAAATTTTATGATTTTTTTAAAAATCATGTTCCATTTCAGCAAAACAAGAAACAACCACAACCTATTTTCAGAAGGATACTAAAAGGCCTTTTATATAAAGTATAAACTATCAATCAGATGACAGAAGGCACATAGTAGATCATGTACAACATGTTTTTTAGAAAAGTTTTAATCATGTCGATAATTTATAGGCCTTAGAAATTGCGTATCAAATATGATACAGTAGCTTCCTACGAGAAGAGCTTTGTAGGAACAGACATGTGTCTCCTTTGCTAGAGTTACAGAACATTTTCTCAATGCTTTCAAACTCAACCTCTCTAGCGCCCCTGATGGCTGATGACCTCCTGTGGCACCGGCCTGCCGACTGACACTGTTTTCAGTCTGAGCAGCTGAGACCCGATAACAAACCAGCTCTGACCATCTGACAGTAAGACAGGCTGCCTGGCAGCCGGATGGAGTCGAGCCCCCCTCCTTCGTTTTCAACTGCACCCCCTGAAATCCTGCCAGCCCACAGCCTGGAGAGCGTCCAGCTGAAGTCAGGCGGACATCAGTTCCCCTTGCCCAACACACACAAAAATACACCAATGCACACTTTTCACACCTGCAAAAATCTGACAAGGACATGTGTGCGTGCATTCAGTACATACTCCACAGATCCGAAGTCATGTGACACTGTCAGCAGCGTGACTAACGTGAATGCAAATGGAGTGTGAGTGAAAGAAACGAGTATAAAATGAGGAGACATCCCATCATATGCATAATTGCATGTGAGGAGCGTGACTGCAGGATTATTTCATTGGCTGACATTGTGCAGTTTGATGTATCATAAGGAGTGAAGTTAGGAGAGACCCGTTATCACTGTTGAGCAGAACATTCCAACAGACTTGGAACTGAGCTGCTCGTTTGTATCTATGGAAACAAATTAATAGAGTTCCATACTATTAATCATTAAGTCATTTGTCAGGCTAAGATCTCTCTTTGTCTCTATTTTTCTCTCCGTCTCCCGTTCTCTTTCTTGTGCACACACGCTGAGTAGATGAATTAAAAAATGTGAGAATCAAAATGTCCTCAAAAGCTTGTCCTTTTTTGATAGGCTGAGATGTTCACAATGCCTCAACTGCAAAAGCACAGTCTGTTTCTCCTCATGATGTTCTACAACATCACATTTCTGTTTTCTGACTGTGAGATTTACTCGACTCATCAGAATGCAAAAGAAACGGTCCTTCCAAAAGCAGTTCCCTTTCCCTGTTCCTCTTAGTTAAAGAGACAGATTGCTGGCCTCTTGGCTGGTATAAAGTGGGCCGATGGGAGGGGAACATGGCTGCCGCTCAGAAAAATCCAAATAGGCTGCTCCTTTTTAACATGCTTCCAAATGCAGAGGTGCAGAAGCCAAGCGTGTATCCTCTTTTATTTATTTTTTATCTTCGAGTCCCTCTGAAGTCAGTGCAAAGTATTTGGTTCAAATGACCACCTACAATCACAGTACTCCAATTTGGCACTGAGGCGAGCTAGGGAACAAAAACCAAGAGTTGTACACATCCGGACAATGTGCAGTAGCCAGAAAAGAGCAATTTGGTGTGGCAGTGCATCAGTATTCCTGAAGCCAGTGAATTTCGTTGGCACATAATCCAGGAGACTATCAGAAACGTGCCACTCCCTGACGTCCATCAGTATTCAGCCACCATTATATTGCTTTATGTTTTGTGTAACATATTATACAATATGCATTATTTATTTCAATAATATGCATTAATATAATATAAATTACAATTTGTAAAACTACAATCTTGCTACAAATAATATTTTTTCTCAGTGTGTTGATGGTTAAACAATGGTTAGTGTAGCTTAAAAACTCTCCAGTGTGTTCATGTTTTTACTTACGCCTGACCTCGATGTAGTCTGTCCGTCCGTCCGTTAATGTTTGTTGTCATTTACTGTGTTCTTGTTCTAGCAGCATGTTGTTGAGGTCCTAAGAAACACTACATATCTGTGTCACAACACTCTTTAAAGTTGTCATGCAGCTCACAGCTTTAGGGTTGCCTAGGAGAACAGACAAGTGGAAGAAAGAGGCGGTCACATGATCACACTTTAACGTTTCCCTGCTTGGGTGCATATCCCTGCATATCACATATTCTGCTCATATTATGACAGGTGTTAACATGGTAATTGTCAGGTGTGAATGGAGTGGAATGCAGATGCCAGATAACACTGGAACCCATTTTAGGGGCTTTTTAAAATCATCTATATAAATGTTCATAGTTATAAATATATGAATATATTAAACATCAACATTTCCATAGCTGATTTTAAAGTGTCATTTTTCCACCCCTAAAATGAGTTATACCATTGCAATTACCTGAGCAGTTGAATTAAATACGCTAGAAAACCTTGCTTACTTTATCTATCTATCTATCTATCTAGTATATATATGTGTGTCAATTATTTGCCACCTTGGTAAATATGATCAAAGATGGCTGTAAAAAATGAATCTGCATTGTTAATCCTTTTGATATTTTATTAAATAAATTAGCAAAAATCTAACCTTTCATTGAAGTAAAATGATTGAAAGTTGGGGGAAAATCACATTATAAAATAAATATTTTTCTCCAAAAGACGTTGGGATCAATTATTTGCCCCCTTTTATTAAATACTTTTTGTAACCTCCTTTTTCCAAGATAACAGCTCTGAGTCTTCTCCTATAATGCCTGATGAGTTTGGAGAACACCTGTCAAGAGATCAGAGACCATTTCTCTGTACAGAATCTCTCCAGATCCTTCCTACACATGGGGTACTTTCTTATCCCTGTATGAACCAAACCCATCTTAAGTGTTTGCTGCCAAAAAAGCTTCTTTTTTTTTTTTGTTTCATCTGACCATAGAACCCGTCCTGTTTGAAGTTCCAGTAGTGTCAGTTCTATGGACAGATGAACCAAAAAAAAAAAGAGAGCTTTTTTGCAGCAAACACTTAATATGGGTTTGGTTCATACGGGGATAAAAAGTACCCCAATATATATATATATATGTATATGTATATGTGTATACATACTAATATACTATATTAGGGCTGTCAAACGATTAATCGCGATTAATCGCATCCAAAATAAAAGTTTGTGTTTACATAATTTATGTCTGTGTACGGAGTATAATTATTTTCTATATATAAATACACACACATGCATATATATATATATATATATATATATATATTTAAGAAAATGTGTTATTTATATATAAAATATTTATATATAATATAAATTATATATAATATAAATATATATACACAGTATATACATGCAAATATTTCTTAAATATATACATGCATGTGTGTGTATTTATATATAGAAAATAATTATACACCGTACACACACATGTATTACGTAAAAACAAACTTTTATTTTGGATGCGATTAATCGCGATTAATCTTTTGACAGCCCTATATATATATATATATATATATATATATATATATATATATATATATATAAACAACCCAATATATATATATATATATATATATATATATATATATATATATGTATATATATATATATATATATGTATATATATATATATATATATGTATATGTATGTATATGTATATATATATAATATATATATATATATATACATATACATACATATATACATATATATATATATATATATGTATGTATATATATATATATGTATATGTGTGTGTGTATATATATGTTTATTTATTTATTTATTTATTTATTTACAAAATTCCCATCTGTACATTCTATAGTCTGCATAATACAGTCCAGTACACATCACAACACCTCCATGGAGCCTCCAAGGACTCAATTTCTGCTATCTCGGCTAGCAATGACAGGAATATGATGTGCATGCACACGTTTGAGTCTGCCAAAGACAGAAAATGAGAAAAAAGAGAGAGTTTTTGTCTCACTGCTGGAAGTATAGTTTTTTTGAAATCACAAGTTTTGGCTTAACTTTCCTAAAAACTAAATTCTGTATTAAATTCAACTCCAGCAGGACCAGCCTAACAGATCTTGACAGTAGCCGTGCACATAATAATCGACACATTTGTTATTACAACCGGGAACATTCAGTATCTTGTACGAAATTAACATCATCAAAAGATATCACGTTCACTCGGAGCTTTATAATCATGTTTAATTAATGTCAACACAAGGGGTAATATCCTGGACAGGACGTGCACCTCAATGGAGTCAATGAAGGCAAGGTAAACCGAGAACAAGAGAAAATGAGGTGCGGATGATCCCAGGCATGATAAAGTAAATGAGACGCAAGTGGGACTTTACCTCGAGGATTAGATCAGACCGTGTTTGAAGTATGCTGGCAGTTTGTTTAATGAGAAGTGCACTGGGTCAGTTCAGACCTCACATGCAGTGTTCTTTTTATTATTTATCCGGGAATGTACACATCACAATATTCCTCATTAAAATAATTCCCACCCAAGACGTGCAAAAAAGGGGGCGAGGCCTGGTTGAGTTGTGTTAGTAGTGTGTTGAAACTCAAGGTTATAGTAAGGGACGTGACATTTCCGAAACACGTTTGAAGCAGTTGACCAATCACAACACACTGGTCCAGCCGACCAATCAGAGCACATTGCGCTTTTCAGGAGGATGGGCTTCATAGAGACAGGAACAAAAGAGATCGTTACTGACAGACTGGGAAGAGAGGTGCTGAAATAATGTAAATCAGAGAAAAATATTGTGTTTATTGAACATTCAAGCATGAAAACCTATTCTAGTAGACCCCTAAAACTTTGAAAAGGGGTAATAATAGGTCCCCTTTAAGCCATAATTGCAATATGCTATGGTACTTGCAATACCAGCCCGTTCTCATCCTAGGGCGTCATATATTGACGCTTTTGACATTTCGTCTACATCGAACGCTATTATTGAACTACATCGAACGCATTTCGTCTCATATTGACGCTACATTTAGCGTCAATATGAGATGCAGATAGAAATTGGCCAGAAGGCGCCTCCTAGCGGCCTAACCCTAACCCTACCCCAGACCTAAACCTACCCATAACCGAACAAAGCTCTGTGCGTCTCATATTGACGCTAAAGGTTGCCATGTGCGTTCGATGTAGACGAAATGTCAAAAGCGTCAGTATATGACGCCCAAGGATGAGAATGCGTTGGCAATACTATGTGAAGTCAGCCATTTCATTCCAAAAATGTTTCAAATTTGATTTCCACTACTATTATTCCCATCACCGAATGTGAACACATACAAAATTTAAGATGTGGTGTATTAATAAACAATGTTGGTCTTGGTTAGAGGACAGTCGCACAAACACCCATCTACTCTTTTCTGCACCCTGATGTCCACGGCACAGAAAGGTGCTTGTGGCTTCAGTAATCATGGGGGCAGCAGAGTGCACTATGATGGAGGGCGGCCATCCTCCATCACTCACAGTTTGCTACGCCTGCCTTCATGGAGGGAAAAAAACAGCAGTCCTAATGAGTTATCAGGGCTGATGGCTTATCGTGTGTGGGACCTCTCCGTGTCCTTGACTCAACAAGGATGTATAGATGACCCGAGTCACAAATCGCAACTGTCTCCCGGAAAAGAAAACATGCTGTATGCTTTATGGCCTTCCAATTTTGCGAGTGTGTGAGTGTATGCGAGTGTTTATGTGTCCGTGACCGTAATACTGAGAGCGCATCTGTGTGCATACCTCAGTATAATCCCAGTAGTCACCAGATTCAAATGTTTGCCCATGTGTGAGCTCTAATAACGTTTGACAGCGAGCACTCGAACTCCATTTATGAAGGTTGTTATTCGCAAATTAGCTGCATGTTCATAAGTGAGTGCGTTTGTGTCGGGCGAAGGGTGCGTGGTACGGCAGTCACGTGACCGCAACATAGCGAAAGTCATTTGCATCGGAGACTCGCGGAGAGCGAGCAGATGGGAGTTGTGATTAAAACCGAGATATTCCGGAGCATTAGATTAAAGAATGATGTCAATAAAAAGCATTTTAGGCTGCAATAACAAAGGCAATCTGAAACATGCCACTGCAAGTTCTCATTTGCATATTTAAATGCGCTTGATGTTCGGGGTTTGATTCCTGGTCTAATGATGCATTTAGCCTGTAATGAATCAGTGATGGCAGCTCCCAGGCTCAGCCGCAGGGACTGCAGCAGGGCCACTTTGAAGTCACTGCATTTGAAGTGGAGTTTAGAGCAGTGGACTCCAAAAATAAGCACACACCAGAGGGAGACAGATCTGCAAAGCCTCAGCGTGCAGCTGCAGGTTCATCCTCAAACTGGAGCAGGTAGATGTAACCCTGGAGGAGCCACACAGAGATGCAGTCAGCGAGCAGGAAAGTGCTAAACATGGTCCAAAATTTACATTTGCCACACCTGCAAAATGCAAGTGATCAGAGAAAGTGGCATAATGGAAGTATATTTTGGATTAAAATAATCTCATTCAAATAAAGGCTGTTCTTTTGAACTTTGTTTATTAAAGAATCCTGAAGAAAAAAAATGCATCACGTTTTCCACAAAAATATTAAGCAACAAAACTGTTTTCAACACTGATAATTCTAAGAAATGTTTCTTGAACACCAAATCAGCATATTAGAATGATTTCTGAAGGATCATATGACACTGAAGTCTGAAAATTCAGCTTTGCCCTCATAGGAATTGATATTATTCAATAATTGAATAATAAATTGAGTAATTTGATCAAATAAATGCAGCCTTGGTGACATAAGTCTAAGAAAAAGTAAGAATTAAAAAAAAATGCTGCCGACCCCAAACTTTTAAAATAATAATAGTATATTATATAGAAAAAAAATGTTTTATAAGCATGCCGTGCATCAATTTCAATATATATGAGATGAGGCAAACTTTTTGGTGGATTATTGCAATGAATATTCCACATTGTGCCACATACTAGATAAATTGTCTTCGATTTGAATCGCTCACGTGAGGTCATTCTATCATTTTTAATTTAGATAATGTATCATATTGCATTCTGGCAAACATGGGAAAAGTGGGTGTGTTATTTACTGACCTGAGCTGTTTTTATTTGTATTTGGTGCTTGGTGAGTGTTGGTTTTGAACCATGGTGCTAAACCTTGTTCCTTGATGTGTGTCATGTCTTTGCTGTGGAATTAGACGTTAGAGTTGACCTTAAGATTTGATGGCTGAATAATTGACTTAACTTCTCGTTAAACAACTCTCAGCTCTATTGAACAATATCTGCCTCTCCATACTACAAGCAGTGGCACGCAGAGATCACAGGGTGTAATGTAAAAGGATTACTACAGATAAGAGATTGTGGTCACAAGAAGCCATGTCATAGAGAAACAGACAGACAGAAGGGTGACTGACCCATACAAATGAGTATTATAACTATCATTTCTCTTAAACAAGAGCTTAGCTCAAAATCAAAGGTCTTAGAAAGAGGCTGGATAATAGAAATCTCATTCATGCTGTACTAAACTCTCAATGGAATAAAATATATGCTCATGGAGAAATGACCGAGGCAAAGAACCCTGAAGTCCATGACTCTTTCTCTCTCCCCATCATTTTAGGTTGATTAATTTTTTTTCATGCTCAGATTGAGATACATGGAGGACAGGATCACACCATGTAAACTTTAATGCCTATAGGTCTTCCTGGGGACCCACTGTCCTGCAGAGTTGTGCTGGTAAATCTCACTCCCTTGGCCTCAAGAGGCACACTGTCGACTGACGTCTTTAACATCCTTGTTAGTATGTCCGCCTCTCATGCTGTAGACCCCCGATTCGAATCCTGCTCGGAGTGGGTCGAGTTACACCTGACCCAGCTAATCAAGGTCTTCAGGATCACTTGAAAAATCGCATGCCAGGTGAGCTGAAGCAGGATGGAAATAAATTTTGCCTGACAGTTGGGTCTCCAGAAGCAGGGTTGAAGACCTAGGCTTTAATGCATTAAGCAATGAGATCACGTACAATAAAACGCTATCGTTCAAATGTTTGGGTTAGTATTTTTTTATTTTTTTTTAAATTGAAAGTTTTATTTAGCAATGACGTATTAAACTGATAAAAAAATGACAGGAAAGACATGCTGTTATTAGAAATACACTTTCTAGTTTACATCTTGCAGTTCTTTATTTCTCTGAATTGCGAGATATAGTCACAATTGCGTGTTATAAAGTCATAATTGTGAGATATAAACTCGCAATTGCGCGTTATAAAGTCAGAATTGCTAGAAATAAACTCAATTCTGACGCAATTGCCACTTTAAATCTGACGTTATAACACATAATTGCGACTTTATATCCAGCAATTCTGACATTTTTTGAGAGACATAAAGTCACTATTGGGTGTTATTGTCACAAACTGCTCTGAGACAAGGTTGAGGATCCAAACGCAGTATTTATTGAACAGGGTAATCCAAAAACGTAATCCAAATCCAGGCAAGGGTCATACACAAACAAGCAATCCAAACAATAACAGAAAAGGGCTGAGGCAAGAAGAGAAATCCGAGGGAACAGGCAGAGAATCAAGGTAACCAGGACACAGGAGAAACAGGATACAAACAAGCTCAGAATTGCAGTACAAACACTAAACAAGACTTTGCAGGGAATGAATGTGAAAACCAGGCTTATATGGGGTGAGCTAACCAAGGTGAAGACATACAGGTGAATGTGATCATGGCTGATTAGTCTGGGCAAAGGATTATGGGAAATGTAGTTTGTGGATGTGTGGTGATTGTCCGGGTTGGAGTGCCCTCTGATGGTTATCCTGGGTCTCACTGGTGATCGTTACAGTTATAAAGACTGACTTTTTTTCTCAAAATTGTTTATATCTCACAATTCTGACTTTATAACACACAATTGTGACTTTATATCATGCAATTCTGACAATATCTCCCAATTGTGTTATAAAGTCAGAATTGCAAGATATAAATGTAATTCTGCAATTCTGAGAAAAAAGTCTGAATTTCAAGTTTATTTCTCACAATTTCAACTATATCACGCAATTCTGATTTTATAACTTGCAATTGCGACTTTATATTTCAACCAAATGCGATTTATATTAGAAAAAAAGTCAGAGTTGTGAGATAAAACGCCACGGGGTGGGGAGAGGGGGAATAGAATATATATATATATATATTGCATAATTTACATATGCAATCTTGCACCATTTAGTTAGCTAGGCTTTAATAATACATTTGTTAGTGAAAAGCCTCAGGCAGGAGTTATAGGGTTATCTGTATGCTGCCCCTTCTGTGTCTAAACCTGCTACTGTACAGACACACCTAATGGCTGTCTGTTTGCAGTTCTCAGTGTCCATATGGTTCATTCCAGTCTATAAACTGATATAATTTTCTCTTCTCAGCTAACTGTGTCCCTCTTGTCACCGTCTCTCCAAAGACACTCTGTCAGTCACACATCCTTCCAGCTTCCAGTGAACAATTACATTAGACGCCTAATGCAGTGAGAAATAACTGAGCACCCAGCACTCTCTTTGAGCCCAACCCACCGACTGTTGCCCGGCAACACCACACAGCTCCACTAACTACAGCTCAGGCTATGAGGAAAGCAGAGCTCTTGTTGTTGTGCAGTTAGAAATAAGCAGTTTATTTAAGTTTTATCTTTTCATTTCTGGGTTTTTGAGGTCAGAAGGAACACTTGGATGTTTAACAGAGAAGTAAAAGCATTATTGTGTTACTTTCAGTGAGAGGGAAGATAATTATTTTTTGCTATGTCTTTCATTGGTATTGTAGAAGCACTTTATCACATCAAAATTTTTCGCAGACTATACATCATCAGCAGTTCCTCTCTGATCTGTTCTCTCGCTGAGTTTAAAAATTGTCTGACAATGTCTGTTTGACTTCTAGGAATCATCACATCTTGGAATGTGTCATTTATAAATAGAACTTCTTGTGTTGGCTGGCCCACTTTACTCGCACCGTCACTTTGTGAAGATGTCTTCTGTGCTGTGAACTCCTTAATGCCAAACTCAAATCATGCTGATAGAGCCACACAAGCGGCGGATGAAAGCTGGGGGTGTTACGCTCTGTGACTAAACTGGGAAAAATCGGCAAGACTTAGGAATGCGTTTGGAGGTTGGATCCCTGTCTATCTTTGTGTCCGGGTTGTTGCATGGCAAGCTTAAGGTTTTTCAAACTGGGGCAGCAGAAAGTGGGTTAGAGCTTGGCTACTTTTAGACCCAGCACTTTGAGGGGAACTCGGTTGAGATCTTCTCTTTCTCAGACCTCCTTCGCAGTCCAGTCCTGACCTGTCCTGCATATTAAGACTGTAAATATCTCGATCAATATCAAGCGATCAATGCCTGACCCATAAAGAATTATTGTTAATCGTTAACTCTCAAGTGGCATCCCGTAGAGGTGACTGTATTATTGTTGCTATCTCTGAGAAAGTCCATTAAGGTTGGTCTCCCACAGGAGATTAAATGATCCCAGTTCCTGTAATGCCTTCATCCTCAGTATCGATACTCGATGCAAATGCAATTTAGAAAATTTACTTCTAAATCTAAATGCAAACGTATTTAATAAATTCTTAAAGTCAACCCCAAATCAACCTTCATATTAAACGCATTTAAGTCAAGGCAGATAAGCCCTGGCTCTGTATTTTGTTATTGTTGTTAGTGACAAAGGTGTTTTTTAGCCAGGATTATTTCCACTCATTGGTTTTCTCACTGTGTCTCCACAGGCAGATCCTCAGGGACGAGACATCGCAATCCGGCCCTTCCTGGAGCATTGTGAGAACACGCACATGACCATTTGGCTGGGGATTGTCTATGCCTACAAAGGCCTCCTTATGGTGAGTGAGAACATTCTAGAGAGCAACAACATGATCGCCATCTGCTCCCGCAGACAACCGAGTCTGAATATTCTGCTACTTGCTAAATTATTATATACACTATATCTCACTGTCATGAAAATGCATTTGCAATACATCAGGAAATACAAATGCCATACATACAGTTATCTAATGTTCATGATCCACCCGAGTGTTAACAAACACAAATTAGAGTACTTGGATAATTATTAGGGAACAATATTGTCTTTTATCATACTTTATAAAAGCTACAAATCGAGCAAAAGGCGAGAAAACAGCGAAGAAATCGGCAAAGCTGCATAATGCAGCTTCAAATATCAATCTTTTATGTTGTTTACACTGAACTAAAAAGTCTTAAACCAAAACTTGTAAACTAATGGTTATCAAATGGGCCACAGCAAAGGGCGCAATATGGCTTAAAATTATTTAAATTAAGCATTAAAATAAGTAAACACATACTTAATTTCTTTTTTCAATGAATTTTTTTCAACAACTCTCATTTTGTCACGCCACAGCATTTTGAAAGTGTGATTTCTAGACCTGGAAAAGCAGAAATTAATAAAATCCTAAAATGTTTTGGGCATTTTTACAATGAATATAATTTTTCTAGTTGTGTCAAGCTCTAAAATATTTTGTTGTTTAGAAATTGCTATCTGTGAGTTTAAAATAGCTGTAAAAATATATATATATATAAAAAAATTAAAAGAACAAATGTAAATTCATTGCTGTGAAAGTGTAAACCCTGGTGAACTTTTAGTTTCTGAAACTGAAAATATATATTTCCACTCCTAATTTCTGTATAAAAAAATTAAATAATAATAAAATAAATTAAAAAAAGAGTTTGCAAATAAGCAGCTTTGACATTACAGCAGAAGCACTAAAAGTATATTGGCGTGCCTTCAAATATTGTGTTTTTAGAAATGGAGTCAAAAAGATTGAGAAACTGCTGTAAACTTCAACATTGTTCTTTTGCTTCCTTACAAACAGTGCTTACTGGGATGGTATTTCCTTCTGGAAATCCACATTTAGCGAACTCACTAACTGGACTTTGATACATTGTACCCCTAGGAGGAGATATAATATGAGCAAGATTGCTCTTTCCAATTAACCTCACTTTAGATTACTGGTAAGGTGCCTCAGGAACCAAAATGCCCCCAGTCAGTTAATTGCCCATAGCACAGACCATAATCTCTGAGTCAATGGTGGCAACATCCTCAAATAAAAATCTGCCCTCTTACTCACTTTGTGCTCTTTGGAAATGATCTGTCTTCTTGTTCTTGCTGCTGTAATAGCGGCAGGTGGCCCGGTTGACTGGCAGGCCATTACCTCTGTTTTTACCCAGCTCTACAGTAGATGATCCGTGTCAAAGTTCATCTGTGGACCACAGAGTATCTCTTCCAGTCTCTTTTGTCTCTCTTCTCATTAAAAACATATATATTTGTGGGGAGGCAAAAGTGTGAATGTTACATCGAAGCTGAAATGTATTTAAAATGAAAGTCATCAAATCATAATAGTGAACAACTGCAAATGCCATCACACTCACATTCTCTTATAGGCCTATGTGCCATTTCAGAAAACTTCCTCTACCTTCCTCTTGTCATGTTTGAAAACCTGCTGCTAAATCAGCGCGGCTTCACTTACAGCTGACGTGTTCCTGTAGAACGAGAGAAGGGAGAGAGAATGAGAGGGTGAATAAGGAAAACTATTGAGACGGGCTGTGATTGGATTAGGATTGAATAGGTTTGAGGCGAGTGGGTGCAGAATCAGATCTCTGAGTGTGCGTCATTATGTTAGCTGAGTCATATTTCTCAGAGTTCACTCTAGTCGCACACAAAGGTGCTTTGATTACTTCTCTGACTTCCTGAGAGTTGGACAGGTGTTGTTAGCTGCCTTTAGAGGAATTAGGGTGTTAAAGAAGTCAGCCACAGTTCATTCTCACTGGCTTTATGATTCATCACTGTAAACTGAGGACTGCAAACGGCGATGAAGGTGAAAATGATTGTCTATGCAAAACTTAAGATTTCACTGCTCTTATAATTCATTGCACTTTTCTCTTTTTTTGTCTAGTTGTTTGGGTGTTTTTTGGCCTGGGAGACCAGAAATGTGAGCATTCCAGCCCTGAACGACAGCAAGTACATCGGTATGAGTGTGTATAATGTGGGCATCATGTGTATCATCGGGGCAGCAGTGTCCTTCCTGACCCGAGATCAGCCTAATGTGCAGTTCTGCATCGTGGCACTGGTCATCATCTTCTGCAGCACCATCACGCTGTGTCTGGTTTTTGTGCCAAAGGTAAGTACTGCAATGTACAGCCTGATCCAGCCCTATGGGGAAAGAATTGTAGAGGTCAGCGAAAGCCACATTCTGGCATTTTGATTTGTGCAAATCCCTAGCAAGTTCACCGGAATATAATTGAGAACAGTGCTTACTTTGCATTCCCTGGAGCTCTCTGGAAATGAACACACTGAAATTTAAAAGATTCGACTCTACCTCTAAACAAATACATCCTAAGCAGACTCAATGCCAAAAGATCTCAATGCTATGTCCTTGTTCTCTTCTCGTTTGTTAGTTTGTAACAATGCGAACAAACCCGGATGCTGCCACACAGAACCGGAGGTTAAAGTTCACCCAGAACCAGAAGAAGGAAGACTCCAAGACTTCCACCTCAGTAACCAGTGTTAACCAGGCCAACACTTCCCGTCTGGATGGACTACAGACAGACAACCACCGCCTCCGAATGAGAATTACAGAGGTGACGGAAGCTTCTCCGATTTCAGTCGTCATAAATTACCAAATTATTACATTCCTAGAATGACAGTGTACTGTGCTAACAATTACTAATACGCCACTACACTAAAGGGAGTCATGTTTTTTTTAATAATATAATCCCCTATTAATAATGAAAAATACTTCCAAAGCATTTACTAATACATTATTAAAATCAAAAGTATTATTTCACAGACTTGAGCTAACATGAACTAACAATGAACAGTTGTATTTTATTAGACAAGGATTCATAAATACTATAACAAATGTATTGCTCATTGTTAGCTAATGCATTACTAATGGGACCTTATTGTAAAGTGCTACCGGATTTTTGAATTTGTGTTACAGCTGGATAAGGAACTGGAAGAGGTTACCATGCAACTCCAGGACACTCCAGAAAAGACTCCATACATTAAACAAAACCACTACCAAGATGTCAACAATATCCTGAGCATACGCAACTTCACTGATGGCAAAGGTAGATATCAAACCTTGTGTTCCTCACCTGTCGATCACACACAGCTGTCAGTCGTGACTCATTTCAGTATGTGAAACTCTTTTCCTCTGTTCCTGAGTCTGTCACCCAGAGAAGAACAACAATTTATTGGTGTTATACATTTTTCACCCCCAAACATGTCAACCTGAGGTGTCATATAAGGTGTTCTGACTCAGCATCTTCTTCAGCTGAATCCACCACTGACATCCTGATGGAAAGACAGCATTCTGAACATCATGTCTTTGTTTTCAGATGGAGAGAAATCTCTGAAGAACCACTTAGAGCAGAAACCTCAGGCTCAGTGGGGATCCATGGATCCTTCTAGGATAAGCAGAGGTCCACTAGAAGACATCAACTCACCAGAACAGTGAGTTTACTCTTGCACTTTAGGCCAAAAAAACTTTCCGAACACATAGAAATCTATGAACAAAATATCAGTCCAACTTTCCAGACATAACATTTGACGAAAGATTTGTTAGACAATAACAGTATTAAGGCAAAAGTATAAGTCTGAGAAAACTCTACATGCTTTTAGCTATACATTTAACTCTTGAGTTGGGGGAGGGGCAAGAAAAAAATCTTTTTTCTTTTTCAAGAGTCTTTTTGAACCTGCATCAGCAAATTTAAGCACAAGTTTAAGTTTGATTGTTACTTGTTTATTTACTTATTCATTTAATAATTAACTAACTAATTAAATATAATTTATTATCACAAAAATGTGAATCATTGTCCATCATTTTGCGAGCAACTGGTGATAAAGTAAAAAAGTAAAATTTAAAAAAGTAAAAAATTTGCGTGATGCTGGTGAAGAAGTCTCATATGGCAGTCAATTATTCACTACAGAAACTGAAAGTATAAACTGACGTGTTTTTGGCATCTGACGCTGCATTAACTGTGCATATTCTCTTAGAAACAATGAGAAATGAATCAAATTTATTTTCTATATATTTTTCTTGTGGCCCATAGTCATACCTATTAAAATTCATTCAATGACCATAAACTCGTCAGATATATATATATATATGAAGAGTTTAGATGCAAAAGCCTCTAAGTACTGTACCATCTGAAGTTTTCTTCTAGAATGATCATTTTTATAAAGCTTGTATATTTAGGTTAAGTGATTTCACTTAAATGACAATTGATAGGTAATTTGCATGGCCATTTAAGTGAAATTACTGAACTTAAATATACAAGCTTGATAAAAATTACTATTCTAGAAGAAAATTTCAGATGACACTTAGAGGCTTTTGCATCTGAACTCTTCATATATATATACTATTTACTTTACCACATCTTTCTTAGGAAAACGGACCAAAAAATTATCATCTCTAATGTTAAACTGATTAGAATTTTTATTTTTATTTTTTATTTTACACACTATTTTGTAGTAAACACATACCAAATACTGTACCAATGGTCAGGCCCACTCTTGCGTTAAAAACAAGGTGAACAGATACAACATACATTGCTGTATAGACTCGTTTACATGAAGGTGAGAAATAATACAAAAAAGTAAATGAAAGCAAGTAGAGGTTCAGGGACAGAGAGAGGGAGATGAGGGAGATGTGGGAGGGGGGCTGTGGTTACATAATGTGTGATATCTAGTGAGAGCGAAAGGCACTGGACCCTGAAAATAGACATGAGAGTAGAATTAGAGGACTACAGGCTGTCCCAGCACATGAATGTTTGATCTCACAGAGGAGGGATTCTGCACTGTCACTGTTCATCAAACACACACACACACACACACACACACACACACACACACACACACACACACACACACACTCTCTCTCACACATACTCTCACACACTTACCCCAGTAGCTGATGGAGTCTTGACCTTGCAAAATCACACCACCTCTGCCATGGGAATATGCAGCGAATTCATTTATCGTGGCTGTTCTCCTTGTCGGCAGTAAAGAATAAACAAATACATATTTAGTTTAATAACACTTGCATAAAGAGTCTTTTTTATTTTTTTGTTTTGCATGTGAACCTGCAACATCTGACTAATCAATGTTAATTATTTCTAAACACAGAAGACATTTTCCTTAATTGATGTATGAAATTAATATTTGATTGAAAGTAATAACTCAAAGAGACTCCAATCATAAAACCAATCATGAGAGGTGTGGTGTGTGCACTTTATATAACTGCTATTTGGTTTCTGTAATTGATTTAAAGGGCTTCGGCCTCTTGGGGTGCAGTTTGAATCTAGACACAGGAATGAAATGGACTTTATATGAGGTGATCCACACTGCCAGGTACATACAGGATTGATGGCACCAAAAGAACAAGCACAGTCCCAAACCCATCATCCTGACTATGAGACAAGAAAGAAAGAAAAAAGAAGAAAAAAGAAATATATATATATATATATATATATATATATATATATATATATATATATATATATATATATATATATATATATATACTGGAATGGAATGGAATATGTATGATTTCATTGTTGTTGTCAAAAAAATGGAGAAAGATGCTTTATACACTAATAATAAAAGTTTGGTGCTAGTAAGATTTTTTTTTTTTTTTTTTTTTTTGTCAGCAAGGACACATTAAAAGCAAAGGCTTTTATACTGTTATAAACGATTTCTATTTTTTAAAGGGATTTTTAGAACTTTCTAGATTCCAAGTTTTCAGCAAGAATGATAACTGTTTTCAACATTGATTACAATAAGATGATTTCTGAGGGATCATGTGACACTAAGGACTGGAGTAATGGCTGTTTTCAGTTCAGATTTGCCATCACAGGAATAAATTACATTTTAAAAAATATTCAAATAGAAAACTTTTTTTTTGGATTGCAAAAATAGTTCACATTACTGTTAACATGGTGTAGTTCTGGCATCCACCAGCTGGGACTAAAGGGGTCATGCTAACCCGTTAAACCTTGAACCCTTGATTAAGAACGAAACATGTTCTGCTTTAAATGTGCTTTGTGATATAATTATAGATGAACGTCTGTTACAGGCATACAAGAGTTCTTCCTCACTATTAAACACACAGTAACTAAAGAGCATTAAAGAAATTGAGGAATTGGGTATTTTATGTATAATAACCTTTTTGGTCTGTGTGATTTGTGTTCACAGCATACAGCGCAGGCTGTCCCTACAGCTGCCGATCCTGCATCACGCATATCTACCCTCCATAGGAGGGGTGGACGCGAGCTGCAGCAGTCCCACGAGCAGCCCGACCTCCAGCCCCCGTCACAGACACATGCCCCCCTCCTACAGGGTTATGGTGTCCGGCCTGTGAGCCTTACCACTGCCCTGCACTGCACTCCCAGGAAGCGATCAGCTTTTTTTTTTGAAAAGACAGACTGAGCAATATCAGCGGTTAACAGAAGTGTGTGAGCAACCCGGGGTGGGGGGGTCCGACTCTTCATCCATCCATGACCCCCGTCCCACCATCCATAGCCACATCAGAGCAGGACTGATCTTCAGGCTAGGAGGGAGGTGACCGGAGGTTCTCACACAGCAACCCAACCCATTATCTATATCCCGTCACCTCCCGTTCCTAACTCGATGGACTCAACGCCCCCGCACCCCCCACCCCAAACAGCAGCGTGGATCAACGGAGGACAGGCGCTGCTAAAAAAGAGACGCTTCCGCCGGCAGCCTTTCCACAAAATCTGTGCACATTGGTTCTGCTGAAACTTGCGGGAAAGGGGCAGCGGATGTGACCGAGGACTCCTCCTCTTTATTCAACACGTCAACAGCCATGTAAATATCATATTTGAACATCAAAGTGAGCTTTGATTATGCTGTGAAATGAATTATTCTGATGAGGCCTGGTGCTCCGTAGAACTTTACAAACAGTCGACGAACCAGGAACTGACACGTACGACGTTGCAAACCGATATGAATTTGTTGTATTGCTTCAGTGTCCCAATGGTGTGAAAAAGTGGTTAATGGTAAATAAGACTATTTGTGTCTCGATTTTTTACTAAAGATAACAAGGGAGTGTAAACACAGGCCAACTGTTCTCACCTGGATAGAAGTGTACCACACATTGTTTGTCTTCAAAAACAGCTCATGTAGGCCTGTCCTGGTAACAGAGTACCGAAAGTACCACTTTGGTTTATCGCATACAATGTCACATTAGAAGTCGCGCAACTGCGACCTCAAAAGAGCCACAGGTCCAGCCGAAAGGGATGTCAGAGACAAAACCGGCGATTTTAGAGAGTCAGTCTTCCATTACAGTCGAGCAAGTTGATCGGGCATACCAGGACTGAACACACAGATGCAGGCCCCATGCTTCGGATGTACAATCGCCGTCATGTGACCGGCTGTTACAAAACAAGAAGACTCACAAATTGCGATAATAACAGGGAAGAGGTACTCCATGCAGAGCAAAACCAAAATATCCTCACAGAAAGCTGCGAGGTTACACAAAAGAAGCGGTCCACGCAGAAAGACAGAAGGACGATATTGTATTAAACAGTGGGACTGAAAAATGAGCACAAGTGTAATTAACTTAATAAGTCGAGTCACGTAAGAACAAAGCCTCGTTTTGACTTTCTGGTGCAGTCTCTCAGTTTACCCTCCCTCTGTTTGTTTCTTGTTCGTTTTTTTTTTTTCAAACATTTGTGAATCCTCTACGGTTGTAGCTTGGGCTAAAAGGGCTCGGGTTGAGGTGTGTGTGTGTGTGTGCCGTGTTGTTCCAGAGGAGAAATGGCAGAGTGACATTGTGAAATACATCACCTCGCTCTTAGCAACAGTGAAATAACCTCATAGTTGCTATAGAAATGTTATTGTGCGCTGTGAACTTTGCACAACGGCTATAGGGAGCATCAGCTAAAGCTGTTTTGTAAATCTGGAAATGTAATCAAAATATGAATTATCGGAAATAAGCTACGTATCATTCACATCAATGACAAGAGTTTGTTTCGGCTGATATCTCACCGTCGGTGTCTTGGTTTTAGTTTCTGTCAGATTTGTTACTGTACGTGTGTGCCTGTCGTCTTACGGGAGCCTAACGGACCGAATCGCGTCGACCGGATGACGAAAACAGTGACTTCACATATTATCCTATTCCTGAGTCAGTTCATCGAGAATTTCACTAACTCGTGACTTCCTTCTGTATGGCTGTTATCTGATTATAACGCAACATTCGTGGGGATTTATCGTCTCAACTTTTCGGGGAAGAAAGAGGAGACTGAAACAACACGGTTCGTTTGCTAACAGTGATTGTCATTGTACCTCACGCTCACTAATGTGTCACGATGACAAAGACCTTTAAATAAAACAACACAGATACGCAAAAATCCCACAACGCCACGGGAGCTTGTCTTAGCATGACGGCCACAACCTAGACTGACGTTTCTAATACACAATGAGTTTTTCAGTACACGGAGGGGATTGTCTACATTTGGACTTGTGCAGCATATGACTATGACTGAGTTTTCATTCTGACTACAATCAGCTCTTATTTCCAAGTTCATTTCAACATTATTGTTTATTCTTCTTCAATGTCTTTATGATATGTTGTTTGGCACGTTCAACTGTCAGTATCCCACAATATGATCATCGTTGGCACATGTGAACATCACATTTAATGTCCTATATTAGAGAATAAACTAAAACATCAAGAGAATAGTGTACACTGGACATTAAAAAACAATAGATACAATTTATAACTGGCATCGCCTTTTAACCTCCTGTTAAAATATGTTATGGTAATAATCTACAACTTTCATTAATGTGTCATTAACAAACATGCTCTGATCTGCTAAAGGATGTTCCTAAAAGATTATAACTTCAATATATTTTAATGGAGGGATGGACGGTGATAAGCAACCATGAAGCTCGGTGAATCAGTAGAAGTAAAAGGGCTAGCTCATATTTACATATTGCATTTCATTTTTTAAACAGTATATGGCATATCTGACATGTAAACTTACAGTATACGGTCAATACTGTTATTACAACCTTTTACAAATGGGTAGATTCTCACACTGAAATCCACTGGTCCTATTTGATCTTCGAGTTGCTGGGGCCTGATTCATAAAACGTTTGATCCAGATGTGAAATCTATAAATAGCAAATGTTCTTGAAATTGTGCGCAGCGGCAAAAATTGCTTATATTTCCAAATACCTGCAGTACTCCAACTCTCTGCCACAAGGAGAAGTGTGTACGTCTGCTTAGAACCTGATGTGGCGCTGAGCACTTTTCCACGTCAAAGTACGTTCTTGTAAATATGAACATTGCTGTGGATTTAAGCATTCTTAAACATTTTATAAATTAGGCCCCTGGTTAATGAGGTTTGAACTTCCAAGCATAAACAGGAACTTTAGTATTCAAATAATAATTTTTAGAAAATCATCCAAAACAGCAACTCAAATATCTATTTTATTACTAGTTAAGTGAATGGGATGTTTACAAGTGATCCGGCCAAACATCTGCTCAAGGAGTGGGCATAATTCAGTACTTTTAAATCATAATGATAACCATAATATGAATTAGTTGAGGCAACAGAAGCCTGGTGACATGTAATTATGAACAAGAGATTCTTATTCAAAGTAATCATACGGTAAAGTATGTATACACAAAGAATGTATTAGATTGATTAAAAAGAATTATTTATTTTTTAATCTTTCATGCATGGTATCCTATGCATACATTATATATATATATATATATATATATATATATATATATATATATATATATATATATATATATATATATATATACACATATATATACACATATATATATATATATATATATATATATATATATATATATATATATATATATATATATATATATATATATATATATATACACATTACATTACATTTTTTTGCAGATAATTTTACTCCATTACTGACAAATGCACAATTATAATAATTATGAGAGTGGCAATAATTAGCTCATTATAACTGTATAGATAAGTATATTTACAGTGTGTTCTTGATGGTACATTAAGCTGGAAGGCAGAATCATATACAAAATATCTTTTACACTACCTGTACTTTTGGTGTGTAATTATGACACTAATGTTGACATTGCACAGAAATATTGTCATAGAGATCATGCTTCTCAGAACAACCATAAAGACTGTCTGACACTATGAAGTGTACTAAAAACAAATATGAAGACATTTATAGCACCACATGAAGACATACCATGCACCACAAACTGTTCTTTTTACAATGGAATGGTAAGCACTGATCCGTCTATGTAAACATGTCATTACCGTTATGGGAAAAGTGACTTTGTGACAGTCTCGTTTGAAGGAAATCACTGGAAAAACACAAAAACTGGATAATGAGATACAAGGTAGTGCAATATATGATTTTTTTTTTTTTTTTTTTTTTGGATATGTTCTATACTGTGGATTCAAATCACTGTGTGTGCATGTGTTTGTGAATCAAGCGAAACACAAGGTTAACCCGTTAATGTGTTGCTTTTGAGAACGCATCATGGTCTGTTGAATGCACATCTGGTTGTTTATGACCATCTTGGCAATAACCTTGGAAATGAAGTGAAGAGCTGATTTGTTGGTCACTTAAATCTGTGATTTTACCTTAAAAAAAAACTGAAAATGATCTAAGTGTTGTGTTCTTCTAAAGCAAGAAAACAGTCGTTTGTGCAAAGAGATTCATGAATTCAGTCTACAAGATTTGTGAAAATTTTGGGCTGGACTCCATGTGTATTCTGGTGTCAACTGGTCTATCTTTGCATCATGTAACAAACAATAGCAAGGCCTTGTCATCACCCCAGGAGAATGAACAACTTCTAATGTATATAATGTAAACAACTTATTTTTTTCTGTAGAGGTACAATACAATGATAGTGGGGGGTGTTACAAATGACGTTAAAAAGACAGAATGTTAGCAGTGAGCGTGTATGTCTGTTTGCCACTGTGTGAAAACGTGCTGTCTACAAGTTTACACATTGCTATACAAACTATTTATTCTGTGCTGGAAGACTTACTGCTCTTTTTTTTTTTTTTTTTGGTCCTTTTGCTTTATTTTTTTTAGAATTTTTTGAATTGATCATCTCTTTTGAGTTCGGAAAACTCATCACTGCCCATCAAGAACAAAAAAAAACAAAAAAAAAGAACAAAAAAAAGAGGAACTCCACAAATCTGTTGTTTTGTTTTTCTATACAGTGCTTTTTGGAAGTGTACACTTGTGTGCTCCACTGCGGTACCGTCCCGTGTGTTTGCACTGGCACACACACAGACACACAGGAGCTCTTGAACAAATCAAAGTGGATGTGTTCATTTCATATTTCTTGTACCTTTAAACTGCATGGAAATCATAACATTTTTAATAAATTATTGCAAAAAATGTTTTATTAATAAAATAATTTAAATTATTCTATTTTCATTATTTATCAAGCACCTTGTTTGGAAATAAAGACAGGAAATACACCAAAATCTACTTAAAAAGTGAAAGTTCAGTCACAAATTACAGTTTTTCTCAGTCGCTTTGGTGCATTTCTCACATCACTATTTACATTTGCACAACAGTTAGTTCAACCTCCACAACATTTAGTCATTTGTGCACATCATAGTAGCAGTTTCTCATTCCTCCCAACAAATTGCAAATGCTTTTGGACATGCATCAATTGCTTTCATACAACTCTCTGCTGTTTTATAACATTATCATTTGCTTATGTCATGTCAGTCAAAATTAACTATACTTGTGAATGCTGAATAGTCATTCCATATAAAACTAATAGTCCTCATTTCATTGCTTGAGTCATTACATACAAAAATGTTGAACTAGTTGTCAAAATCTGTCATTTAAAAAAAAAAAAAAATCCTGAAAAGTCTCCTAAATTGAACAATTTGCAATTGAGCAAGAGATGATATTCGCTGTGATGTAGATTAAATTATGTGACCAGACAGAGAGGAACGTCTGGATGTGCATGAATGATTACAGTCCTATGTATGTTGTATGTTCAGTTCCAATACAGTATATTGGCCTACTGCAATATTGTGTACAGTTGTGCACAGCTCTACCCAAAGGGAGTTTATGTTTGTTGTAAATAAGGGTGTATTTTTTTCTTTTGCACAATGCTGTGAACAAATTAGAATTGCAAAGAGCATATGCAGTAAAAATGTGAAACATACATATATTCAGTGTCTTGTACTCAGTTACCTCATAAATACAGTAATGTGTAACTTTACTGTATTTTTCAAATGGCTGTGCAAATAGTATTTAGTGCTGTATTGAGCATTTTCAGGTAGTGTCACCAAGATCTGACTTTTTTGCATTGGAAAACATTTACAGAGTAAACTGTCGTAATGAAAACATGACTAAGCCATTTGACTATCTTGTTCATAAACAATGGTGTCAGGACTTTTTATTTTGTTGACACTGACACTTTTATTGACATGAATACTTGCTTTTGAGGAATGGGCTATCCATTTTGAGCAAGTGACACGCTTTTGCAGGTCATCAACTAGGTTTTGCAGTTTGTACTAATTGTTTTGAGAACTGCATTAACTGTTGTGCAAATGTAAATAGTGTTATGAGAAATGCACCAAAGCGACTGAGAAAAACTGTAATATTCTATAATTTACTCTCCTTCATGTTGGTCCAATTCTGTATTACTTTCTTCAGATCCCTTTATTATGAAAAAAAAAAACATTTACATTCTTCAAAATGTGTCATTTTATGTTAAAGAATACAGTATGAAAACAAACTGTGATCTTCCTGTTAATAGATCTTAGTCGGAGTAGCAACATGTACACAAAATATCATTTTTGTCTACTAAAAACGTGTTTTTGGAAAGATGTTTCGTCAGCTGAACAACTTGAACACACCTCTATCCCGCAGCCTCATTTTCATTCCTGTTCAAATATTAAATATGGCGCTACTAACCAAATAAATGTGGATAAGAATTGAGTTGTAAGTATTTTTAAATTTTACTGTAAAGCTTCAGCTAAGAACTAGTCGATTATAATAGGCCTTCTTTGCTTAACAGTCAGCCTAGCAACAAGGCGAACACTGCAGCAGTACCAAAGTCCCTTTAAGACTCTACATAATGTCTTTGGTATTACACACACTATTACATACAGTAATCATTAAGTTCGGCATGAAATGGAAGTTGCGATAGTCTTTTCTGTCTTTTGACATTTCCATGTGGAACAAGAAAAATAGGGTGGGACTTGATTTGTTGGGAATTGATTGGGGGGTAAATAATTACGTGCACGGATCATTTATAAGAAATACTGCAATATTCCATTAAAAAAGTACATTTCATGTTGACTAATATCAAAAACTAGTTATGAATGGGAGAAACTGCTACGTGCAACATGGCGGAATACGTCACGTCTTCTAAGTAAAAGAGCCAATCACTGATTGGTAAAGTCATTGCGTCTCTCCGGTGAGGCTCGAGCTTAGGACTGCACATGCGCATTGGCTGGTCTAGCCTAAAAAATAGCTTTTTAGCGCTATTTGAGCATAAGAAACAACTTTATGGGACAGTTTATGTCAGATTTTGTTGCTGATTTTAAATATGTTATTTAATTGTGAGTTCCACAAGCAGTTTTTGAGATTTCAGGCCCTATTCAAATAGATAGGACTTGGTCTTGGATGCCCGAAATAGCTGCCTGGAGGCGTTGCAAATATGGCCGCCGAGTGAACAGACTTTCCTGAAAGGGACTAATATGCGGTTGTTATTTTCACGACAATCGATAATTAAGACTGCATAGCGCCAGTTGTAGGCTATGTGATTGAAACAAGAGAGCAGACAGATATATTACAGTGTTGCTTATATCAGACAGTTGGATGCTGAGAATGAAGCATTCCAGAGAGCCACATGCAGGTTTACAATGACGTGAGGGTGAGTAAATAATGGCAAAACGAAACTTTCTTTTCAAATGACATGATTGCGCAGTGTAGTTTTCAGTGAGCCCATGTTTTGATCTCTCTCACACACACTTTTACACAATCATAAAACAAACAGAAAGGCAAGGCGGATGAATCTGTCACGAGTGCTTCTGTACGTTCAGTATAATGAATTATTGAGCGTGCAGGGACTTCATGCCAAACTGGATGGTGGAGGATGAAGCCTTCATGTCACAGTCAGCTTTCCCATTCCATCAAGTGCTCAAATATTTAACATGTCAGTACTAGACAGGACATAGAGACCTTTTCACTTCTCACAACAGCACAACACAGAAATGGGCCAGCGGGTGTCCTCAAAATAGAACGCAGTGAATTGCGTCAAAAGAACAGATAAAGTTAAGAAATGTTAAAGTTTACCACAGAAAATCATTTTGACACATGGGAAGGTTTTCCACTAGATCAGGGGTCGGCAATAGGCGGCCCGCGGGCCAAAACTGGCCCGCCAGCAATATTTTCTGGCCCGCCGGATTATTTTGGAAGTCCGTTTTTTTTTTTTTTTTTTTAAATCAGCCTATTTTTATTTTACATTAACGGGTTACAAATAGGCCCCGCGTATCATTCGTTCAATCGTTTTTTTTTTTTTTTTAATTAAAAACAAAAATAAAAAAACCTTGTTTTTCCATTATTTATTTACTGAACTAAAATGAAAAAACGAATAACGACTCGTTTTCTGATTTTCTGATTGTGCGCTCAGATCAAAAATAGAAAAAATGAATTACAGGTTTAAACGAATTTTAATGTTGAATTTTAATTTAACACCTATAGCAGACATATACCAATTAAATCATTTTAAACAGATCAAGTAGCCTACTATTGTGGTAACAGATTACAGCCATTTTAATACGGGTGTGAATAGCAATCATGCTCTCCTGTAAGTCTCATTCGCTTACAGTCCGACTTTTGAACTTTTTTTCATTATTATTTATTCGGGTATAACACACTGATAAATAATATGTATTAGGCTACCTGATAAAAAAAAATATTTGCACTAAATGCTGCACAAAACTCTTAGGCTACTTGAGAAAAGCCATGGCCGCGCGCCTACATCTGACAATTTTGGGTTCAAACACGCGCTGCACACCACACATACTTAAGTGTTAAATTTGAAAAATACTGTTCGATAGAACTGCTTTGTTACCACAGTTATCTGCGTGCTTCCTGCGATGAAGTTCCACATTTGCGGCTATCCAACACGAAAATGCATGCAGCAAAGCCTTTCACAATATTTTCTTCTGATAACTCCACATTTCTCCCACACACTGGACTTGATTTTTGATGACTATTGTCGACAACTTTACAATCTCCACTAGCTATTCTTTTCTTCAACTCCTCAGCATCCATCTCGACGACTGCAAGCAGATCGCGCGCGCGGTTATGATGAATTTTTAAAAGTGAGAGTAACCTAGGTAACGTTATAGATCCTGGGAGGGTGTGGTGCGTGGGCACACAAATAAACTTATGTGGATTTTAAATTATTTTATAAACTTGAAATAGCCTACAGGCATATTTTTGTAGATGTGTTCCTAAAAATATGCACATATTTTTTACGTTTGAATGTGATTGTTTTAAACCCGTGTTTCCCCCGTGTCCGACCCGACCCGCACCGGTATGCGACACAGTTGGATATTTTTCGCCCGTTTGAGCAAAATTTGCGGGTGACCCGTCGGGTACCCTAACCCGTGCAGGACTCTATTTTAAAGTAGCCTATATAGACGGTAGCGGTCAGAACTCTGGTGTACCTAGTTTGGACGAAGCGGGCGGTCTGACTGACAATAGCCCACTCCCGACATCTTTTGACAGCGCATCCGCACTTCATTCTGACCACCTGTAAGTTACACCTAGCTCTGATGAGCTGTTTGGTACTGAAACCATTGTAAGTCAACAACATTCTTTTTTATGCAAGGATGTTTGAAATAGTTTGGCAGAAAATAGCCTACTTCATTTGTCAGTAGGGCAATATGGTTTTCATTTATGTTGCTTGAGTGATTTGATATTTATTTGTTATTTATATTTCATTATTTTTTTCTGTGACATTTTTTCTCTGCTGACAGTACAATGTTAAAATAATATTTATATTGACTCGAACACAATTTTTGTATAGCATTTATAATTGTTATAGGCTACTTAATCTCTCTCTTTCCGTTAGAGACATTTGAATGTGAGATTCTGGAAATGAGATCTAAATTTTGCGGACCCGTCAGGTCGGGATATAAAGCGGGTGAATACAGTGTATTTTAAGCGGTTTAATTTGTATCCCTACTCCGTGTAGCTGGCCCGCCATCTACTGGCTAAAAAAAAAATTGGCCCGCGGCCAAAGTTATTTGCCGACCCCTGCACTAGATGTTGAACACGGCTTGGCATTGGTCAAGTATGGGGATTTTTCCAAGGTGTTCATGTAGGCTACTGAGTTTATGAACATGTTAATGTGTGCAGCTGAAATAACAAATAACTGTTTTCTGGTGTTCTTGTACAGGGTTTACTACCATGACAAGTTGGCAAATTGCATATAACCTTGCAAAAACCCAAGTTAGCAAGTTCTTATTTTACACAATGTGTTAATGTTGTTTGTCATCTTGCAGCTACACTTCCAAAACAGTCAGTATTTGGAAGTATAGTGTTCACGTGGTGTCCGTTTTTGGTGTTCTCGTACATATAATAGAAAATTTACAGTGTTTACCGTCATGATAGGTTGACAAAATGCATATAACCCTTGCGAAAACCAAGTTAGCAAGTGATTCTATTACACCATGTTAACATTATGTTTAAGTCTTGCAGCTATACTTCAAAAAAGTACTTCCTGAGTATTTTTAGCATTTTAGTCTTCATTATTTTCTGTGGTTATCAAAAGCATGTCCCAGATGCTGTCGATTCAACTTAAGTTGAACTGAAGCCAGAAAACATTCCTTTAATGTCTCAAGAATGAATGTCTTTGGTTTCAATAAAGGACGCGCTCAATAAAAAGGAGCACATTTCCTAAATGAAACACTATTTCTCCTGTGAATGATTCACGCCTGGTGAGTCTATGGCCCTCACGGCTCATTGTACATCTTATCCGAATGCTCATCTGTCCTTCAGGCACTGGAAACGAGAGGATGTGAGCCGGATTTTCTATTCTCTTACCGTCACTTAGGGCTGTAGGTTATTACAAGAGGATTTGCCGTTCATGGAATGTGGGCGCTTTAAAAAGCCAATAAAAGAATTATAGTTAGCTTGAGATAAATCACTCCTGTGACATTTCATTACTAGAAAAGAGACATTTATTGTAATACAGAGCAATGTGTTTTTTTTATACATCATAAATAGTATATTAGTTTGTTTACAGGTCATAAGTAATAGTGCTGAAATTCAAAGAACAGAAGCTGATTTAAGGGAAGGAGAAAACTGCTCCCAGCATCATCCCCCATTCAGGCCTGCTGACGACTTCACAGCAGATCAGGCGAGTGTAGTTCATGGTGGACACTGAAGATTACCCAGAGCGCACGTCACAGCGCTGAGATTTTGATGGTGAAGATTTTGACGACATGGTCGGCACCAGCGCTGGCTAGCTGGACCCAAGCTTCCTCTTCGTTCCTCTCCTGCTCGCCGTGTCCTGCCCGGCCCGGCCTTGGCCTCCAGCGCAGCCTCTTCACCACCAGCGTGTGACTCTGACTGTGATGGGTGGTCAAGGAAAGCCACAAGCATGGAAGGACGTTGATTCAAGGCAACCCAAATCACCCCTGAATGTCTCACTTCAGATCTGCCCGTCCAAATACTTCAAGGGGTGATTATACGCTGGCCAATTTAAAAAATAATACAGGCAGACGAATAAACACACGAATCGATCTTGCTTTTCAGAACTCACTGAGTTCAAGGCAAAGACAAATTTTGACTTCTTGAGCTTCTAAGGTGAGTGACTTCTAGGTAAGAGATACGCGTAAGTGCCTACACAGACGGTTTATCAATTACACCTACAGAAAGAGAGTTTAGCCAGTCGGGACTCAATCCGCTGTGGGGGAGAGAGAGATAGCAAGCGAGAAACAGAATGCACAACACGGCCTGGCCTCTCTCTGACACCTCATTCCCTCTCTTCACGGATCAATGCGGAAGCTGCCCACGGGAGCCCCCGTATCAACCTGAAGCTTCTCCCGAGCAGCGTGGGCCAGCTCAGATACACGAGGCCCTTTTGTTGTCAATTACACCACCAGCACTGGATTCTGGGAGGTAAGTACGACTGTCTTGTTTGACTTGAAATCATGTCTCTTTCTGAGAAGGAAAGTTTAAGACTGAGAAACTGTGAGATTATTTTTAGGGGTTTATGAGGCATAATGTGCTTGTCTATTTTGGCTAAAAAGCTTTGAAGAACCTGCTCACTTTTGTCAAATTTTCTGTGCCGACTGTAGGGCTGCACAATTTGGCCACAAAATCATGATTCCAAATCAATAAATAAAATATAATCATATATAAAATAATAATAATTATAATTACTATTTTTTATTATTACACAATAAAAACTTTAAACAAAATAAGAATATAACTATTCTAATATGTCACTGTAAAATAAAAAAATAGTATTTAAGAAAAATAATATTAATTTTACAGTAAAACTGTAAAATTACTAATATTTATGGCTGTCATAATTTCTGCTTGTCTAAACGTTAAACCTCACTTTTATTTGGGTGGGAAAATGCAGGAAGCCCTTAAAGCTTCTATTTTGTTGACAAAAGCTGGTTTATACACGTTTCTCATTAGTTTGGAAATTTCAAGAGTATAAAAAAGGGGAGGTAAAAATATGAGCAGAAAAAAAGGATACCAAGCACCAGTTTCTCCACATCTGCTCCAGTCTGATCCAGAAGACAGATCCTCTGATGGCCTCCATTTATACAGCACAATCTGCCCATTCTCTAGACCTACAGCCAGCAAATAACTACACACATACACATATAATTAAGCATTTGTCCCAGACACATGATGCTAATTCTAATGATGGCGTCACATCATTGGTTACAAAATGGTCACCTGTGGTCTGAACAGAGAAATGGGCAGATAGACACGGCAGTGGCTGAATCTCCGACATCCAGAACAGAGGAGCAGGGAGTCACGCTTACACCCTCACACTCACCGACACCAGGACCCCAGATGATTACCTACAAACACACACAAGGTCAAAGCTCAGACCGCAGGAGAGAGGTGTACTTATTAGTGAAGTGTTAAATTATTTAAAGTTGCGTGCAGTCCTTTCACTCTCATTCAAAAAGGTTTTATACATAAAGAATTAAATAGAACTTCTGAAAAATCAAAACTTTAATCATAACAAGTAGCCTAATAGCAGTGGTTTTATTTTACATGGAACAGGTCGCTTCATAGGGGCAGACAGGTCATTGTGATTTTGCCAAATATGATATGTTCCTGGATCAACATTCCTGTCTGAAAATTCCCTACCTCTAAACCCAACCCTACCCATGACTTATCCCTAAAATCAGATGAGGTGTGTAGAAGCACCTAATCCTGGTTAACAGCATAAACTTGATTGGTTGATTGGAATGTTGTTCCCAGATCAAAAAAGATGTTGATCCAGGAATATGTTGTACTTGGTGAGCATGTTGAGATCACATGACCAGCTGAATACAGTCGTTTGGAGAAATTAGCTTGCAGTGACTCTAATTGGAGGAATTTTCTGTACAGCATGATTATTTTAAAAATAAGATATTTAAAGTCCCCCTGTAGTCAAGAATCTCATCCCCTAAAACTCATCTTTGATCACCAAAATGACATTTAAAAATGCCTTAAAATAGCTTTACTGTAACTCTCCACCCTTGCCTCATTTAGTATACGCGGTTCTATGAATATGCAAACTAGCCCCGCCTCCACTCACTCGCACCAGCTGAGATCCACTTGTTGACAATCACACGTTGACGTGATTGGTTACAAGGTAGTTTGTGAAGTCAGAAACACCAGCTATTTCAAACCGCCTTTTTGAGACTGTCTTTGGTTCTCTGCCGTTTTAAGGAGAAAATACTCAGCAACAGTGTTGACATGAATTTGCACATGGTTTGTCTTAAAGCATATTAAAAACACCATATAGACATATAAACAACATTAAAAGCTTAATTTTCACCACAGGAGGACTTTAGGATATATTAATAAAATGTTAATCAATGGTATATGCCTTTGGTGAAGAGAAACTAACTGTAGGTCTTTCTTTCTCTAAAGGTTTACAAGTTATCCTTAAAAATAATTTTTTAAAGGAGATTTTACTTCCGCACTGTTGCACTTTCTACAATGGTATATTGATAGCTCAAAACTTTTACATAATGCTGCATTCACACAACTGTGGCAACAACTGCCATGTGGACTAGCGCAACACTTGCTGAGTTCAACGTTAAACTGGACCTACCTTCTTGTCTCGACTTGATGTCACAAAGTACTTGCTGTCGGAGCTCCAGTCACATGACCAAATGATGCGTGTGTGAACCGCTGTGTCCTTGCTAGTGTTTGCGTAGAGAGAAAAGCCTGTCTCTGAAAAAAAAAGAAAAAAAAATAGGTAAACCGTAAAAGACAACAAATATGATGTGATATACACAAAAGAGTATTCGCATCTGTATCATTACTAAATTAACGTTCACAAAATAGTAAAATGTAGTAACGTTTAGCCTCTGTGCTTGCTCTAATTTCTCTAGACTGAATTTGTGGTCACCCAAAGTCCAGCTATCGAGGTCATCACACTCTGATGACGCGTGTGCCCTGAACACACCAACCGAACACTACTAATTTAAGCTCAGGCAGCGACGGATAGATTTCTCCATACATGACACAGCTGGACCGCTATACTGGCCTGTTCTCTGATCAGCTGTGACACTGTCTAACCTCTCCACGTCTCCAGCATACAGGCTGAGTAATACCAGCCTCAACGAGAACAGACTGCGGCATGTCTCGGCGATGCCTCGGACACATCAGAAAATGGAGAAAGAAAAACAGACGCTCCTCTGGTTACCTTGTGTCAACAGTGATTTAGCCGTGTGCCGTATGCTCAGAATACCCGTGATTAAACGGGTAGCGCTAGACAACTGCTGCTAAACGGCAGGAGAATCTTAGTGGGCGAACAACTGAAGTCCGCAATCTCAGTGTTGACAAAGAGAAATGGAGGAAGATAAAAGCTGTCGATGAGTCAGGAGGTCTATAAACCCCGGAGGAAGCTATCAGTTAGCATTCACATTCATCTTATTGAACATTACTTCTGAGGGGTTTTATGTAGGGCTGCACGATTAATCAAAATAAAAACGAAATCACAATATGGCTTTGTGTGGTTATCAAATCGCAAAGGCTGGGGTTTAATTGCTTGCATGTTTCAGAGTGAAGCACAACAGTACGCTCTTTTACACGCGATGAGTTTACGATCTGCAGTTTTCTCACTCTCTGTCTGCCAGCGGATCGGTTCACCCGAACTCATCTCTGCCTCTGCTGTGAGTTTGGTTCACTTATAAAGTGCATTTGGGAACGCAATATGCACCAACCATATTTCCAAACTTGTAATGAAAAGCTGTTGTCAACAAAAGAAATGCTTTAAGGGCTCCCTGCAGTTTTCACTAAATTAAAAGCTCATTGTTTTAATGATTGACAATAAAGAAATGAAGACAGCCATAAACATTAGTATAGTAATTTTAGTTGTACTGTAAAATAAAAACATTACGATAAACACAGTTCTTAAACACTCAATTATATTACAGTGAATTTATTTTGTTAAATTCATTTTGACAATCACAATTTGTTTTTGCCAAATTGTACAGTCCTACAAACTAGCACAGAAAACCAGGTGGTAAAATCAAATTTTATTTACTATTATTACTATAGTAGTTTTCTTAAATGCAGTGAATAATATGATAATATTTATTATTTTGTTTCATATTTTTTATTTAATAATAATATCATGATTAATAACAACAATAATAAAAATATATTGTTATTATTATTATTATTATGATGATGTAGTCATATTAAAATGTAATCACTACAATTATGGACTAATTATTGGCCACAGGTTTGCTCACCTTTATCTGAGTCTTGGTTTCCACGTCTCCATAATGACCAGGTGCGGTCTCGAGAAACCGCTAACAGAAGGCGTCCGTTTGGGGAGAAGGCCATCTGGGTGATGGTCAGGCTGTGGCAGGGCAGCGACTGAAGCTGTTTCCAGGAACTTGTGCTCCACAGGAGAATGGCAGCATGCTCTGGTTTAGAGGCCTGTGGCATAAGACACATCTAGATCTTTCAAAACCACATACAAAATCAAAACATTTCACATTTTCAGCAGAGCTTGTGTTCTTTCTCTGAACCTCAACCCCCCTCCTTCAGCTCAGCCAGCACTGCTAGAGGCTCAACCTCATGTCCACAGCAAAGTCCTCTGAGCCTGCAGAACCTCCATTTGAGCTTGCCATCAGCCCCACTGAATAAACCTCACAGGCTCCGCTCGAGCGTGAACAATGGCAGGTGACACGCAGAATGTGCTTTCATCCGGAAGCGCTTTGTGTGCGATCAGTGTGGGTTTGGCAGAACCACGGGGGCCAGACCAGGACACAAACCAATGATCTCCATTCAACTGTCTCAGAATGTGTGTCACGGCGGCCGGAGGGCACGTAAGGCTGGTTACCAGCCCTGGTCATGAGAGTTCAACGCGCTTTTAATACGATAGGCGGCTCGTCACATCGAAGAGAAGGAAAATGAACTTGCACGTGGACATCAGGGGCTAAACTGACACGAGCTTGTTAAAAAGGCAAATTACTAAATATTTAAAACCACTTAAGGATCGGTGCAGCTTCATGCATGCATGCTTTCCTGTGTCCTGTTAGTACAGTCCACGGCTACGTTTGTGTGACACTAATGACCATCTGGTCACCCGCGTGAATGTACCTTACATGCCGAGGCCACCACAGTCTTCGCAGAATCAGACGCCAGACAAAACATCTCGAAGCCGTGCCCGTACCTGCGGAGAGGACACGGAGATAGGGGATGTTAATGAGGGCTCTGTCAGTACCTGCTCACAAATAAAGCCCGAGCGCCGTGACAGGTTCACAGAGACATTCGGGGCGGTGATTCAAACACGACGGATGATTTGTGTGTCAGGGCTGCCGTGAGCTCTCTCCTGTGCTTATGGGAGTGGAAGAAAGCAGTGCGCTCTGGCAGCCATTAGCAGATCTGCTTAGTAATTTCCAGCACTGGATGAATAGCTTGTGAAGCCAGGCTGTCAAAGCCTTCAGCTGCTTACAGCTGTGTATGTAAATTATTAGAGTTTATCCAGTGCCGCCTGTGTATCAGGGAAACCGACTTTGAATTCTTGTGAGCATGTTGAAATAATACAAGTCTGTGCATTTCAATTGAATGTAAATGCCTTGGGGAAAATTCATATTTAATTGTGAAAAATACCCCATTAAAGGTTTAATAATAATTTCACAAATCTTGTTTTGAATAATACGCCCATTATTCCCACCGACCAGTGCAAAATGCCACTAAGCAACCAATTCTGTAATACATTGCAGATAGTTTCAGCAAATGTCAGAGTCGCATGTCATTTTATGGCATTATTCTCTGCTAGCAAAAGCTTCTGCCAGAAAATACTATATGCAAGTAAGCACAGGAACAAATGCTCGGCTAATGCAAACGGCCCTTTGCATTGCTGTGGTGATAACAAACCTCAGTATGCAAGGGTTCGATAGAGACTTCAAATGTCCCTGCTATTAAACTGGATGCTATTCAGGTAGCTAGCTAGCTAATAAACATTTGAACACCAAGCAAATCTGTTGTTTTTGGTAACTAAAACTATTCAAATAAAGCTGAATTGAAATTAAATAAATATTGCTTGTTGCTTTGGAAATAAGTTTAAGTACTTCAATGAGTAAAACTAAAAGTGAAATAAAAATTAAAGCTAAATAGATCAAAAAACAGACTAAATATTACAAAAGCATAACAAAATTATAATGAAAACTGAAAATACAAAAATATGAATAAATACTATAACAGTATAGAAATAATACTAAAATGACACTGAACTGTTGTTTCTTGACAGTAGTGGACCTGAAAGACTTAACTGATCATATAAGACAGTTTACCATGGTAAAGTAACTCTTGGTTTGATGAACATTTGTCTAAAGTGTCTTTGTGTTGTTTAAGAGCTTATGACATTATGTATGATATTATTATGTTATTTTTCAACATTAATAATTCGTTATTTTTTTAGTTTTTTGTAGCATAATGATTATTTTAAAGTACCACTGTTCGAAAACAAATACATGAAACAATTGTTAAATATCAGTTCTACATTTATGGTTATTAGACATTTAATAATAATTGCTAATGGTTGTTAATTTATTTTATATTATTATTAATAATAATATCAGTCGATATCTGGTTTATGCTAAAACTTGAGAAAGCAACTAACTGTGGTCTGACATTTTAGAACGCAATGACACATAACATCAAACTTGCATAACCTGAATCATTGTTATTCACATACTTGCATACAGTATGTTTCCTGCCTTAGTTTCAAATGTGTTGAGTTGAAGAGAGAATGAAAAAAGACATTTTATTTAACAATTCTGTCTTTTCTTGTTTAGTGTCAACATACAGGACAAATGGTTGTTCTTGTGAGCTCAAAATACCTATTACGCTGCATTATTTATGTCACACAAGCTGTTTAAACTATAATGTGGTGCAGCATTAGTGCCTGCTGCAAAACATCCAATGAGGGCAGACGCGCACAAATGAGAATTGATGGGAGACTCACAGCTTCTGTACCTCTGGCCACAGCGTGTTCTGCAAGAGGTCGTCCTCTGTCGGAGGCTCTGGAAATACACACACACGCACACAGTCACAAAATATAAACATATGAGAAATGAGCAGACTCCTATAGAAGGTATTTTTCAAAAGGGTCATCTTTTCATTTAGCCACAAATACACAGCTGAGCAATTTACTCAAAGCTGTTTGGAACAAAAGCAGCTTTATCTACAATTTTCAATGGCCGTTAGCTTTACGACATGGTGTAAATCAAATTTAGCTCTCTTTGTGCAAGCCTGAAATAATATTGTCTCATTTAGATACACAGACACTTATGCAACACATGCCCCAATTGAAATGGAATGGAGACCAGGCATTTTTTATTTTATTTCTTCATCCCTGGTTTGCAGTTTTATTTGAATTATTTCCCTCTCTGCCCCTCCAGAAGAAGGGAGATGGAGAGAGTGGTATTATTCCATTAACAACTCTGTGTCCGCCTCATTGCGCTCCCCATAGCCCAGAGTCATCAATATTTTAACTTTGCAATTATATAAGCCTTCTTTCTAATTATGATTCCAGATTAAGGAGCTTTTTCAATCAAATTGACAATGTTTGCTACTGTTTGCCCGGAGCAATAGAGGCATAAACCCCCCTGCTTCAACACTCACCCTCCACCCATCCCCCTCATTTGTCTCCAGTATCTCTGATTCATGCCCCAGATACATTAATAAATCAGAGAAGACTGCTTGTCACAAATGTTGTGTTTTCTATGAGTAACTCGTCCACTTACAGTGTCTAACTGGTGATGTTAATCTCACAAGCTTTTGACTATTGCCATAAAGCCATTTGTATATTATATTTTATTTTGGCAAAGAACTGCCTACTTAGAGAGAAAGAGGTAATTTCACTAAAACCAACTCTTTTTTTTTACTATGTAACATTAACCACCATATGAAAAACACTGGAGTGTATAAAATTGTTAGTACCTGTGAGTTTGACAGGATGAAAGTAGGACTCTTTATATTGGTCGGACATGCTATTGAACTCTTTACTGTCCTGTTGAGGGCTCTGTGATGCGAGGTCACCTGTAAACAGATCACACGCCACAGTAAAGGTTAACCACTGCTTCACCACTTTCTTGGGATCAGCACAATGCAAATTCTCCTGTGGCCAACGATTTCCAAGGGTTCATACCTTGAAACACTGCCTTGTTGGACAGGCCTAGGGCAGGAGTGCTGGCTCCCTCTGGGAGGTCTGCTATATCCTGAACACACAGGAGACAGAGCTACACAATAAAACCTCTCTATAAACCCTTCTATGCAATAATTTTTTCATATTATATTACTAACTGGTAATATTTTGCCTGAAATGCAAAAAGCAAAATGCTTGCAATTTTTTCTGTATACGAGCACGACTGTGTTTGGCAGCACGAGACGAGTGACACAGAAGATCAGCCTGAATGGAGAATGCCATTTATGCCGTCTCATTTACCATGACCTCAAGTTACAGAAAATGAAACTCATTTAGCTATATATCTAAGAGCATGTGCATAAACATTAGCATTAGTATAATGGAAAAATGTGAGACTCATCTTAAAATCTCTTGATGATCTAAGACAGCGCAAAGAGTAATTAAACCCGAGGTTTTATTTGACGTAACTAATTAAAGTTTGAAGATGAGATGATTCTAAGTACTTACATTACAGCCCAGCAGTTTCTCCAGAGAGGTGCATGATATGTTAGCCAAGTTCTCCACGAAATTCCGTGGAGCTTTGAACACCCGCAGGACCTTCTCGTCAGCACCGGACACAAACTGAAAACGCCCCACCATAGTCAGACACTGCATGTCAAAGCCGTGAATCTGCGGCCTCGAGATCTCGTGCCAAGTAATCTGAAAACACAGAAAGAGTTGATCAATCTTCACCAGAAAAAAACAAACTGACAGCGTTTGATCAATCAAAAATCAATGGGTTGAAGTGCTGATAGTTGTTTAAACCTGTGAGCATCCTTTTCTCGTCCAGGGTGTAAAGAGTCTAGTGGTTTGGTCTGATCCGACAGTGATGATAAACTCTCCCTCGGGGTCCCAGCTCAAGTCCTGCACTGCATTAAAGTGACCCGAAATGACCACACTAGGCCTCCATTCTCCCTGTGCAACACACAAATCTCCACTTTCATTTACCCCCTTTACTATAAACCATAATAGACTTCTATTTCACAATTTGATTAGGTAAACAATAATGTCTGCATAAAGAGCTTGTTACTGAAGGATGTTGTCAGTTACATCTGACCTGGTTTCTGTCACAGTGCCAGAGGTGCAGCGCTCCGTGAAAGGCATGAGCCAAAATCATAGAGCCGTCTGGACTCATCTGGCATCCATAGAAACCCAGGGTGTTTCCTCCAACTTCCCCAACACGAACCTTAATCAGGGGTCAACAAGAAATAATGGACAAATTATTATTCAACCTATCCATATTCTAGTGTACAATACTACACATCAAAACTGAAAAGTTCTTGTAACTAAAATGTCTGTTAAATAAGTATAGATTTTATTTGTTCAATCCAAAACAACATATTACACAATTTCTATGGAAAAAAACTAGGGTTAAACGCTTTTCAAGGATGCCATAGTGGACTGGTCACCCCTTGAAAGACATTTTGGTTGTATGTTTCCCATACAGTACATCACTGTAGCTTGTTGCATAACAACCATAGTGCGATGGACTGTAAGAGAAATGAACTAGCTAGTCATGACTGTTTCCCAAAACCATAGTAACTTTGTCACACGTCCGTCGTTCAATCACGTTAGTTGACGTCACAAAGGTGGTAATAACTGCCAATGAATCATTTTGAGAATTGAGATCAAAATGTAAAAGATTATATCTGTAAGCAATGCATCTGAGAAGTACTTAGCTATTTTTGTTCTCCGTTGTTTTGCCTTATTCTCAGATGTTTGATTCAATCACGGGTTCCCCATATGTCATATTCTGGAGTTCCTTCGGGGTACTAGGGCACATATACACCAACAGTATTCAAAAACGCCACTTTCATTCTCTCGACAAACTAAACTGTGAATGTAATTTGTATACACTCACCTAAAGGATTATTAGGAACACCATACTAATACTGTGTTTGACCCCCTTTCGCCTTCAGAACTGCCTTAATTCTACGTGGCATTGATTCAACAAGGTGCTGAAAGCATTCTATAGAAATGTTGGCCCATATTGAAAGGATAGCATCTTGCAGTTGATGGAGATTTGTGGGATGCACATCCAGGGCACGAAGCTCCCGTTCCACCACATCCCAAAGATGCTCTATTGGGTTGAGATCTGGTGACTGTGGGGGCTATTTTAGTACAGTGAACTCATTGTCACGTTCAAGAAACCAATTTGAAATGATTCGAGCTTTGTGACATGGTGCATTATCCTGCTGGAAGTAGCCATCAGAGGATGGGTAAATGGTGGTCATAAAGGGATGGACATGGTCAGAAACAATGCTCAGGTAGGCCGTGGCATTTAAACGATGCCCAATTGGCACTAAGGGGCCTAAAGTGTGCCAAGAAAACATCCCCCACACCATTATACCACCACCACCAGCCTGCACAGTGGTAACAAGGCATGATGGATCCATGTTCTCATTCTGTTTACGCCAAATTCTGACTCTACTATCTGAATGTCTCAACAGAAATCGAGACTCATCAGACCAGGCAACATTTTTCCAGTCTTCAACTGTCCAATTTTGGTGATCTCGTGCAAATTGTAGCCTCTTTTTCCTATTTGTAGTGGAGATGAGTGGTACCCGGTGGGGTCTTCTGCTGTTGTAGCCCATCCGCCTCAAGGTTGTGCGTGTTGTGGCTTCACAAATGCTTTGCTGCATACCTCGGTTGTAACGAGTGGTTATTTCAGTCAAAGTTGCTCTTCTATCAGCTTGAATCAGTCAGCCCATTCTCCTCTGACCTCTAGCATCAACAAGGCATTTTCGTCCACAGGACTGCCGCATACTGGATGTTCTTCCCTTTTCACACCATTCTTTGTAAACCCTAGAAATGGTTGTGCGTGAAAATACCAGTAACTGAGCAGATTGTGAAATACTCAGACCGGCCCGTCTGGCACCAACATCCATGCCACGCTCAAAATTGCTTAAATCACCTTTCTTCAGGAGTTCAGGAGATTGTCTTGACCAGGACCACACCCCTAAATGCATTGAAGCAACTGCCATGTGATTGGTTGATTAGATAATTGCATTAATGAGAAATTGAACAGGTGTTCCTAATAATCCTTTAGGTGAGTGTATATGGAACGAATTATATAGATTGTGCTTATTTTGTTCAACAGTATGAGCTATTCAAGCCTGTGTCATACTAACAAGAAACTATGGTTCTAACCACAGGTTGATAGCTGTAATTCCAACCATACAACTTTGTAATGCTGTTCACAAATGTTCATTAGAACTATGGTTATAAACTCTTTTTTTTTTTTTTTTTTTTGTTCAATTGATTATACAGAGAGAATGACATTGTGTTGCAGCTGTTATGAGTTAATTGCCTGGGGTGGCTAAAATTCAATCCCAAAGAGCAACTTTATAGGAAAACAAAAAGCTGGGAACTACATCTGTTCACGTTCTGTTCTGTCACGTTCTTGATGGTGAGAGTTGTATAAGAGAGGCCTTTGCTGGTGTCACTGCCCCTGATAAACCGGCTGGTCAAGCAGGACGCTAATTAGTAGTCGTGAATCCTGAGCAATCTGAGTTGAGAGTCCACAGCTGTGCTCCATCTCCGTTAAGTAACAGTCTGAGCTGAGGACACCAATTAATCAGGCGGACAAGCGAAAAGCACAATGTATGCAAAGAGGAGACTATTAAATGAGAAATAAATCGTGTTTGCTTCCTTTGAATGCAATAATGTGATGTTGAACGTAATCACGCACACATTAAATCAAATATGAGCCTCGGAAGGCTAGGAGACAAATGGTCACATGAAGAATGAATCAGTGTAAACTCCCCTGACTGGGTTGGGCTATGAATACCAAAGCACTGTAATTGTTTTTCAGCACACTGTAGCGCGGCTTGCCCTCTGTCTGGCCCGTGTCTAACATGCTTAATGCAGCTCGAGTGTCTCACGGTAATAGGGGAAGCGAGTCGTGCAACAGAGCAAGCGGTAACATTGCATAAAACAAGATAATTAGTCATGATTATGCCATCAGCGATAACCTGTCTCTACATTTATTTATGGTTGTGTGCAAGCAAAGACTGATGCTCCAGCCTCAACATCTGCATTACCAATACACACTCAGAGGGTGAAGAAATAATTAAAAAAAAAATAAAAAAATCACACACACTTACGGCTGTGAAAAGCAGGTATGAAAATGTCAGTTGACAGGCATCACAATGGTGTATCCCGTTGACCTTGAGCAGGACAAGACACTTCCAGCAGCCGTGTTAAGAGCAGCGGTGATCCCTCGCGTTCAGGGGTGTCACCGCTCAATGATTCACAGTCTCTTGTCATGCCCAGCAGAGCATGTCTCAAAGATATTGCCAGATCATGTGGTAAGCTTAAGCTCTTCATAAAAACGACAACACTAGATGGACAAATCAGCTATCTAACACTGAGATTTGAACACTGCCACAGGACATGCAGGACAGTTCAGACAGAGCCATGTTGGCTGAAAAACACGGATTTAAACCTAAATCGACAAACCACCAAACGTAAGGGCTATCAATGCTTCGGTATACGTCGATAGAGAGACATGCCCTTCAAAGTCAGGCATATCCTACACTACAGAGTGAATATGGCGGAACTAATGACTGCGATAAAGAGAGCCCTTCACTTTGAATGGCACGGATCTCTGCAAGCCATTCTGGAAAGAGTGATGCAACATTAACCAGATTGATTTTGAATTCCATCCACATGGATACTCGTATATCACGGCCAAATCTCATGGGTAAAATGTGCAATCACTCTTGTTTAGGGACTGAACACTGATATAGATCTGTGGCACAATGTGTGTTTAACACAACCACAAAGTTTGGGATGGCACAAAAGAAAACAATGCAGGGAACCATGAAACTTGTCATGAGGTTGATATTCTGGAAATGAACAGCACCTCAGTACTACATCAGGTCATGTGTGAATGATATGGCCTACAAGTTAAAAGATCTGGGCTGGCAAGGCAGCAGATTCGATTTCCAGAGAATACACATACTAATAAACGTTTAAAAAAAAATTTAATACACTTTGGACAGAACCAATGAGAAAATGTAGATTTGAAGCCCACCAGAAGCAATCCATGAACTATCAGAGTTATGCCCCTGAAATGTACTTAGCGCAGGCTGTTACAGGGTGATTTAATAAGTATACTGCAAGTCACTGTGGATAAAAGCGTTTGCTAAATGACTACTTGGATTATCTTGCACTTTATCTTACAAGATAAAGGTAATCACTACCGAACAAACTAATAGTTTCATTCTTGTATAGATGAGAGATTCATGAAGCTGAAAGTGAGCAATTCAACAATTATGGATATTGAGAGCAGCTCAATAGTACGCCAACTGGAGGTGTGTGTGTGTGTGTGTGTGTGTGTGTGTGTGTGCGTGTGTGTGTGTGTGTGTGTCATGAGGTCTAGATGTTAAAGATCTATCATAATCCATCCATTCTCCCTTTTGGTCTATCAGAGAAAACAAACCATTAGCACAACAGAGTCTCAGTCCCCCCCCCCCCCCCCCCCCACACCGTTCATGACTTATTAGGAGGGTATACTTTACCCAGCGGTTTGCCTGTCCACTCCACAGCAAAGCAGTTCTCTACTAAATCTGACCAATTAGTCTAATCATTATGGAGAAGACTCTTCTTTGTAGAGGTGTTAATTAGTCAAAGCGATGTTGGTCATTTTCTGCTTAGTAGGGCACTGGCAGTCAGTCAATAACTGTGCAATGAAGGCAAGTTTTAGATAACATAACTGACATAACTGACATATTAATGGATAAGTAATTAGCACAGGCCTTTACGCACCAAAACTATAGCAAAGGTAGGGGTGGGCAATATGACCAAAATCTTATTTCACAATATGAGATTTCATTTCAAGATAACAATACATATCACAAAACAGTTCTTTTCATTATTTTATTTTTGTAATTATATATAAGAATAAATATGCAAATTAAAAACAATAGGACAAATACAATACAGTAAGAAATACTGTATTGTATACAGAAATTTAATTTAATTTAATTTAATCAAAGATTGGCAGCAAAAACAAAGTTAGATTAAGTCTATAAAATGCCTCTGCCTTATTTAATTTATTATGTAATTGTTGGAGGTTTGCATAAAGTGTATATTATAAAAATATGTAAATTATTAAAAACTAAGCTTATATTATTGACCCGACTTGCTTCATCCTCTGCAAAAAATAATAATAATTCTACACACTTACAAAATCGTTGCTTGCCATCAGCTAAATGTTCACTCCTGGTGTAAATTGCTCCACAGGAAACCATTGTGTCCATTCAAAATCTATTTGGACAAATATTTATGTTTAGTGTGAAAGGGCCTTTATGCTACAACCTTATTAGTTTTTGTTTTGTTTTTTCAAGTGCACAAATTAAAATATAAATCCCCATTTATGAGCACATATTATATCTGTTTATTCTGTTACTAATCTCTTAGCCTGAGCTAAAGCTGAAGTAGGGGATCAGAAGGTGGAAATCAGAAAGGATGTATGATAACCCACATTTATTTACTTAGTCTCCATGAATCTGTCAGTTCAAAGGCTCTCATCCACATCTGATAACCCAGTTCACACCCACCTCATATCATATGCCCTTTACGACTCAATACAGAAGACACATGCAGTGCAGAAATAACAGATGTGGAACAACCCCATGGCATCCAGGTACAACACAAGACCTGAAATCAACCTCTTTCTTCTTACAACTACAGCTCACAGCCTTTCATTTTTAATTGGACATGCCTTAGTATGACAAAGCACGTGCATCATCATATCATACTAAAAAGCTCCAAGTGTCAGAACCAGGAGGAGTCATTGATCTGAACCCAGAGACCTTTGTCTGTGTGCCAAGATCAAAGTGACTACCTCTTCTTAATCAACCACACAGCCGATGCGGTTATCTGCTGTGGCAATGCCAATCAAAACCTTTTATTACAACTGATGTGAAAAAAATGTCCAGATTTAAGGTTATCTGAGGTATCGCCATCCCATTTTTGAGAGGAACTCGCCAATCATTCACAGTCCCTCACACAGATGGAAGAGAAAAAGGTTATCTGTGCAATTCTCAGTGTGTGGGCTAAATTTGACAAAAAAGGGCAGATATAACCTGCATGAATAAACAGTATTATAAGGTAAGGCTGTTAAATAGCAGTCACAAACTAGTTTTTGTTAATACAATAAAGTTACGCCAAGTCTCTGACTCCTGGACCATAAGTACTGGTTCCCCCAAGGCTGTGTTCTTCCCCCTTTACTCTTCTCCCTTTAATTAACAGCTGCACCTCCAGTCACCAATCCGTCAAACTACTGACGTTGCGAATGACACCACCTTCATTGGGCTCATTTCTAAAAGGGATGAGTCTGCCTACAGGTGTTTGACCGTTTGGTGACCTGGTGCAGTCAGAACAACCTGGAGCTTAATGCTGAGAAAACAGTGGAGATGGTGGTAGACTTCAGGAAGAACACAGCACTATCATCCTGTGTGACTCCCCAGTCCATACTGAGAATCATCATCACCCAGGATCTCAAGTAGGTGCTGAACTTCAACTCTCCGATTAAAAAATTTACTTTCTACGGCAACTAAAGAAGTACAACCTACCAGAGACAATGATGGTGCACTTCTACACCTCCATCATCGAGTCCATATACTCACCTCTTTTATGACCATCTGGTACTGCTGCCAATGCCAAGGACAAAAGCAGGCTGCGGTGTGTCATTGACACTGCAGAGAAGATGATTGGGGGAAATCTGCTACCTCTTCAGAACCCATACGCTTCCAGGACCCTGAAGCGGGCAGCCCTCTTACCCCTCTCACAGTGGGCACAAACTGTTTGAGGCACTATCCTCCAACAGGAGGCTGAGGTCAATCAAGACTAATTCCTCACGCCACAAGAACAATTTCTTTCCATCCACAACTGGTCTCATTATCAATATCCAGGATCCACCACTATGGACATTACACATTAACAAAAAACCCAGCAATGTTGTCTCATGTGTTACATTAACACACATGCTATACTGTACCTTCTTACGTCAAACTGTGAGAATTTGCACTGCTCCTATTTTGCACATACTGCACTAATGCATAGTTAATGTTTCTAATTTTATTTTCCTATTTTTTTTGTACATTTATGCTCATACGGTTCTTGGCGTGATTCTGATTCTAAAAGGTGTATCACTACTGCATAATACCTTCCAATCCACCGTCTAATTTCTTTTTCCAATGACAGTATTTATTTAGTAGTAAACAAGGTGACTTTACCAGCTCCACCCACACGCCTGAATCCTCCTCTGGCCCCCATAAGATCATGGTTTTGTCCATTGAGGCAGAGAGCAGCCTCAGGGGCTGTTCCACTGAGTCACCTGCAGGGGGAGACAAGTAACAAAACACAGGCAGAGACAGGATAAATATAAAAAGGTAATACAAACAAAATAATACAATGTCAACAGGTCATTCATTTCACTGCACATTACAGTTTAATTAAGACACAAAATTAAATGAAAACATTCAGAAATACCTTTGACACATGGAGGTTGCCAGTGAATTCCATAAACCCAGTTTTCATGTCCAGCCAACACCGTTTCAAGACTCACAGCAAATTCTAGAGCACAAACATAGAGAAAGAAATAAACATAAGTTATGACAGTAATACACTATGTCTTTATTTATCGGTGAGGGGCAAATAAATAACTTGCACATTTTTCTTTACTTACGAAATAAAGTCTTTACTAGCCAGTCAAATTTTTGCATTTAGGTTATGGCAAGTTCATTTTTAGACTCTGATTACAAAACAATGTGTACGCAAAATTCATTGATTTTAAGTATCTATAAACCAAGCAATGGGTTCAACACTAAAAAGATAATCAAGCAGCTATTCAACTGAACAATAACCAATTTCTAGAAGTCATCACACAACTAAATTACAATCACGCAAAGCCTCCAGCCTCACCATCTCCAGACACTTGAAAGATGTTCTCCTTCATTTTAATAACAGCATCAGTCTGATGGTCCGGTTCAGCCACAGTCTTGGCAAACAGTCTCCACACTCTGATCAGACAGTCCTGTGAACAGCTGGCTAGCCACAGCTCTCCATCTACACATTCAGCAGTTCAAACACAAGTAAAGTAAAAGTAGTATGTGTAGTAGTAAAATTAGTAGAGAAAATAGTATGTGATGCTTTTCCGATTATATATTTAAGCAAGCGCCTTATTTTCACATGAGAGTGAAAATGACAATACCGGCTCCTTAGGATAGAGCGTTTTAAATCCTTGGACTGTTTTCACTGCCGTTACTGTATCATATGTATTATATGGGTCTTTGATTTGGATGGGACGTATTTCTTTTTAATAAATAGCCACTAAAATTACTTTTAGTTAACAAGTAGAAACTAAATAGTCAATTCGGTCAACTCCTGGTAGGTAGCTGGAAAGGAGAGACAGTCTACAACGCATTCTGTTATGAGTCATATACATTTGTTTTCCCAGAAGGCTGTCAAATTTTAAATATGTTTATCAATTACTGTAATATCTTAGCTAGCATTACCTAACAGCTAACAGACATTGCCGTTCAAAAGTTTGGGGTCGGTAAGATTTTTTAAAAACATTTTAAGAAGAATCTTATACTCATCAAGAATTCAATTATTTGATTAAAAACAATAATAAGTAAAAACAGTAAAGCTGGGAAATAGCATTGCAATTTACTTTTTTCAATTTTAAATATTCAATTTTATTTATTTTACAATGTAATTTATTCCTGTGATGCAAAGCTTAATTTTCAGCATCATTGCTCCAGTTTTCATTGTCACATGATCCTTCAGAAATCATCCTAATATGCTGATTTGATGGTCAAGAAACATTTCTTATTATCAATGTTGAAAACAGATTAATATGTTTGTGGAAACCTTGATACATGTTTTCAGGATTCTTTGATGAACATCATTTATTTGAAATAGAAATCTTTTGTAACATTATAAATGTCTTTACTCTAACTTTTGATCAATTTAAGAGTCCTTCCCAAGTACAAGTGTAGATGTCTTTAAAGCTACACGGTGTAGGATTTTCTCCCATCTAGCGGTGAAATTGTTTATGATTACCAACTGAATATTACTTTCTAGCCCCTCCCATCCCGAGGGCGTTTTAACTCCTACGGTGGCCGTATTATTTCAAATCTGCCGGCAGTCGCGAGTAATCTCCCCCTCGCATTCGTCACGGTGTCACTGAGTGTAAAAACGTGAAAGGGGAAGCTTTAATTTCCAGGTATGTCCCTCTTTGGCTAATGTATTTTCAAGATTGATGTGCAACATGGCTGCCGCCATTCGAGCGTCTTGCTCGTATGTATTATAAATGGCAGATTCTACGCTTACGAGAATAATTGATTAGTTGGTAGAAGTAATTACACATTAATGAGCACATATCATTTTGAAAGAACAAAGTGTTTTTTGCTAAGAATCAACTTAAAAAATTACAGTGTAGCTTTAAAAAAAACTCAAAATTGTTCAGACCTCATTCTGAAGGACTGAAGGCTACAAAGGTTAAATTTAGTTTTTGTTGTGTCTTTAATTATCAAAATCCTAAAACAGGCTTTATTTTAATCACACTAAATATAATATTTTCTTCCTAAGCACATTTATTCCATTCAGAAGTCCTACCTTTCGTGGCCCACTCCACACATCGGACCCAATCCTCATGTCCCGTCAGAGTCAGAAGCCTCTGAAACTAAACACAACCCCAGATAACATCCACACACCTACATGACAGACTTTACAGCATTAATATAAAGTACAGCCCCCTCAGTCTTACCTGTCCACTGAGCTGCACGTACAGGTGAACTCTGCTGTCGTCTCCTCCACAGGCGAGCACTGGAACTGCAAGAGATGGAATTATCCTCCTCGTTCACATGGACATACGAGGCAGGCAAGTGACTATTCACGCCATCAAGAAGCAAAATACAGCTACCGTCCAGGCGTGAATAATGTAAGAGGGCAGGCTAACGTCGCCCCAGGACATTTTTAAAGCACTGAATGAGATTTTAACCAGTGATAGGGATGGACAGTCCTGCAAATCAACACGGAGCTCCAGGCACAGCTTACCTCTGCTGCCTGGCAACAGCACCAAGGACACATCCATCATGAACCCACTCCCAAAAGATATGGTCTGGAGGCATTCAGCTAATGAAGAGAACACAAACACCAGAATCAACCCGTCTAACTCATAATGAATCCTTATGAAGAAAATAACAACTTGTTATTTTAAAGTAGGGTATTGCTAATCCAAAAAAATATATTGATATAAGACGAATTACCCAGAAAACCTAATAATGCACTCAAAATGAAGTTTGGGTTCTGCGTGACAGCTCATTAGATTGCTGTCAATTGAATGTTAGGGGTTGATGATGCAATTCATCATCATCATCATCGCATGACTCAAATTGTGTCAAAACAATACAGAAATATTGCATTTACCCAGCCATATATGGCTTTCACACACTCTGCAAAGAATTCATCACAAACTCTGGCCACTGAAATATCACTCTCTTTCTGAACAGAAAGAATGGACATCAGAAAGAAAGCAGTAGGATCAATTAATGATGCATGAGCTTTCGTTCATAGTTTGAGCTCTTAATTCTTGATTCATTGATCTTTAGGGAGAGACTTAAAGTTCCTTCAAGATTAGCCTCTTTTTATTACTTATGTAAATGTGACTTGTCTAAAGTCACTAAATACATGACATGCTCACATGTATTTGATATAGACATATTAAACATGTTGAATATACACTACCATTCAAAAGATTGGGCTGGGTATGATTTTTTTTTAAATGTTTTTGAAAAGAAAGTCTCTAATGCTCAGCAAGGCTGCGTTTATTTGATTTAAAAAAATACAAAAATTACTGTAATATTGTGAAATATTATTACAATTAAAAATAACTGGTTTCTATTTTAATGCCATTTAAAAGGTAATTTATTCCTGTGATGCAAAACTGATTTTCAGCATCATTCTTCAGTGTCACATGATCCTTCACAAATCATTCTAATATGCTGATTTGCTGCCCAAGAAAACAGTTATGCTGCTTAAAATGTTTGAGATACCTTTTTTCAGGATTATTTGAAAGTTATGCAGAAAGTTACATTAGTGAAAACATTTTATAATGTTACAAATTATTTCTGTCAATTTAATGCATCCTTGCTGAACAAATACATTTTTAAATCTTACTACATTTAAATGGTAGTGTACATTAAATATAAACAGATATTTAGAATATTTCAATTTGATGTACTATTTAATCTTTGTTGCTCTTGGTCGCAATCCATAGCAAATTCTACTTTATCCCTACAATGACAAATAAATAGATTTTGAACTACATGCACTGAATTTGAATTAAGGGCTAGTTATCATTTACAAGAACCGACCAGCAGATGTCAGGCTTGGAGAATTCGAAAAATCCTCAAACACTTATTAAAAAAATGCATTAATAGATTGAGAGCTTTCAATCCACACTCTCATGAAACGAAAGCTCACTTCTTATTTTACCTGTACCAGAGGTGCATGTCCAGAGTTTAACAGTGGAGTCAGATGATGCTGAGGCCACCAGTAAGTGAGAGGAGGACAGAGACACGGCGTCCACTGCACACACGGGCCCCGAGTGTCCTGAACACACTGCGCATGCTGTGAACTGAGCAGAAGAGGGACAAACTCAACTCAAATCACTATTAGTGTTCTTTTAATTAAGCTTTTATGATTATCCATTTATAGACAAATATACCAGAAGATAAGTTACTCAACAGAATATATATAATTGACACAGCTGAGTCATCCCTGTTCTGTAATAAAATGATTTATTTATTTATATTCATCGGTTATATTAATGTATTTTAAACGAATTTAATTTATTTAATATATATATATATATATTATTATTTTGGTATCCATTTATTTTAATATAATTAATAAAAAAAATACAGTTTTTCTCTAGAATTTTCCACGGACTTTCCCGTTTACTAACAGTTAGTAAGGGTGTTAGCATCACTAAGGATTTCTTAAAACAACGGATGTGTTGCAATATTTATAAATATTTGACTGCATAATTGTTTACTTTTTTACTATAGGTTTAATATTTGTGTCATATGTAATACTGTTTGTTATATTTTTTCTGGCACCAAGGAAAGCACTTCCTAATTTCATTGTACGTGAGTATAATGACAATAAAGGCTTTCTATTCTATTCTATTCTGTTCTATTCTATTCTCTTCGGCTGTTATTCCAAAGATATTATAAAACACTATAGATGGAAAGTGATACTGAGAGCATAGAACCAGAGTACATGGTTTTAAAACAAAATGGCAACATCAGTTCTAGTAAATTTATGTCAAATTAAAAAATATATATATTGTAAAAATGAAAAAATATATATCTTTAAAGGTTGGTGATTTAATATTTTATGATATATTAAGAAAATACTGTACAATGAAAAAAAAGTACTGCATAACAGAAAGGACCCAATTATGTTGTCAGCATAAGTATTTCTATTTATTGTTATTGTAAACACATACCTTCCCATCCTGCTTCTCCCAAACAATAACATTATTATCTGACCCACCAGATACCAGCTGGGTTTCCGGACCTACAGAAACAGACAGCTTACATTAATGCAAGTTTCTTTGTTTTATTGTGTCTGGCCGTGACAGAAAGTTGAAATATAATGTCTATATGCATAAAGATAATTTATTAATGATGGTTAAAGTCAAAGACTTACTGCAATCTTGTTTATGAACCCACTGGACAGCATTCACCCTTCCAGTATGTTTATTAAGCAACTCGACGATCCTTATTTCCTGATGACAATCAATAAAAAATAAATTAGGGTGAAACAATCCTGTCACAGTATCAGTGACCTGTCACATCTTATTTGACAGTTCACTAAACACATTTAGTGTTAAACTGCTTTATCACAAGGTACACTTACATTATCTTTGAGTTTTAAGTTTGCACATCATTGCATTAAAGAATCGGAACATGTGTAAGTACATAATGTAAGTGTAATAATAATATGCCACAGTGGTGCATCAGCATCATTTCAACTAAATAAATAATCATTCAGGCGGTACCTGTGGATTATAAAGGGCAACTGAATTGCATGTCCCAAATGCGATGAGACCTCCTCTGCCCCAAGACACAACATTGGGAGTGCGATTAGCACAACAAGAGACATGACATGTGTCCATTACAGGCGCTGACATCTTCGACGCTGCTGTGTGTTACAGTTAAAAAGAACCGGGAGAATATGCCATGATAGTAGTTCCTGAAATTTGTAGTAGAATTAGGTTTCTCTGATAATACAGTTGAATGGGATTGAAAAACAATTGGTATACATTTATTATTATATAAAGTAAATATGCACGACACAGTGATGCAAAATTCCGCCAAAATTAGTGTAACCGGATGTAAATTCAGAGCGGACGCCGGACGGGTTTTTTTGTGTGTAGCTTAATTTGTCGTCCGGCTTCAAGCGTCTCTGTTTGGGTCTGACCAGACTCTCTTTTTCTCTAAAGTTTTTTCTTTCTTTTTGAGATAATCGCTGTTTTAAGCGGTGGATATTGACATGGAAGACAGTGAAAAGAAAGCCCCATCAGTAATCGAGCGATATTTCACACGCTGGTATAGAACAGGTGATATGTGCTGATCAGTATTGTCTGCTGCTATCAATTGATATTATTAGCTTAGTTAATGCATGTTCAGGTTAGCATTTTGAAGCGTGATTTTCTTTAAATATATACACTATGCTTTTTAAACATGTTGATTAATTACTGTGTTTGGTGTAAATACTGACGCAGATCTGAAGGGAAAAGTATGTGAGGATCACTGCATTCTACAGCACTCCAACAGGTAGGCCTAGATATATTATATAGCCTATATTTATTCCCTCTTTACTGTGAAGTTTTGATAGTGTTTCTTCAACTACTTACACTTTTACAGGGTTCTTCTTGTTATGTGAATATCAAAACTCATAACAAATACATTTTATGTATATTCAAATCTGTACATAAATCCCAGATCCTGCCTTTCAATCTTAGTCTATAAAAAAAACAACCATGTTTATTGTATGAAATGGTTTATATACATTTTATTTTTTACAGAAATTACAGTTGCATATCGATCTGAATATATAATCTGAGACATGGATTGAAATGACACCATGCATGACATGTCTACTTTATTTATAAGTGTCCATTGCTTTGGAATCTGTGTCAGGTTGCTGTTTTGGTTTCTAGTTTGTTTCATTTGTTATCGTCATGCATTGATGGGGATTTGATATGTTGAGTTTTTTGATATGTTGAGGTTTTTCTTTTTTTATTATTGTTGAGGGGGCAGGAAATATAAGATATTCTTCACCCTGCCTCCTTTTCATCATGGTTTTATAAATTATATATATGAGGATGATGAAGTAAGTTATGTTGGAAAAATATCCATGAATGAAATAAACATAAATGCCATTATCTCTAAATTCACATTTTCTTCTCATCAGAATATGCGTCATCACACTTGCAGAGTCTCATCCTATCCTTCAGAATGGACGAAAAATTAAAACCATAAACTACCAGATCAGTGATGGATGCAGCCGTCTGAAGAACAAAGTGTCTGGAAAGTCAAAGCGAGTGGGTACCTTTGAATTTAATGATAATTGTGATTAATTACTAATACATCTTAATTTACTCTTTTCCTGAACATTATAATATATTATGTACAATTTATTCTGCAGGGTGGTCAGTTCCTGACAGAGTTTGCACCACTGTGTAGAATAACGTGTACAGATGAACAGGAATACACCATATACAGGTCAGTTATAAAGAGCGCCACTGGATATATATCACATTCAGTTCCTATAATCATAAAATGATCTCAATTCAACCTATATTTTCACAGCTGTATCAGAGGACGTCTCCTAGAAGTAAATGAAGCCATTATGAACAAGCCGGATCTATTATTGGAAAAGGTGAGCATCTGTATAAATCAAAACTCACAGTACATCTTAAAAAAAAAATCCTTTTTTCAAACCTAAGACTTAAGCATTCATTCTTTTTGGCACAGCCTTCCACAGAAGGATACATTGCGGTTATATTACCTAAATTTGAAGAGAGTAAGAGCATCACCGAGGGCCTTCTGACCAGAGAACAATATGAGGAGGTTATCGTGAAAAGAAACCAACAAGAAGAGCCTTGCTGAGATCAACTTGCACTTTGAAGCTGCTGACTGCTGAGTCTCCTTAGAGGAATAATTGCTTCAAGCAGGTGAGAACGTCTATGGCATCATGGCTTTGTGCCACTTAAATTCAAAAATGACGACTTGAAGGAATGAAGACCTGTCTGCTGGATCCAGAACAGTCTTGGATTTCACTGTGTTGGACCATTATTCATGAGATGCCCAAATATGCCATTTTCATGGTTATTGTTTAGTTTGTTTCATTAAGAACTATTTTCATTTGAGGAGGAACAAGTCTATATCCTCACAGACATTATTTTCCTTCTGGTTGCTATAAAACTGCTGGAGATCATTGTAGTTTTGAGCAAATGCTAAATAAAGGAACAGCTCTCTTCTGGGCAGATTCCCATTGAACTGGCTCTCATACTGTCTGTATGTTCATGTATTGCACCGTTCATATGCTATGTGTGTATGTTTTGTTTTTAATCAATCAATTTTACACATTAACCCAAACTAAGGTCAGTGCTCTCAAAACAATAAATAGCCATGTGAACATTTTGTAATTTTCCCAAACAAGAGTTTGCACTTTATATAGATAAATTACATACAGTACATCACAAGCAAAATGTACAATACCATTTTAAAAGTAATATTGGTCTTCAGCAAGGGTGCATTAAGTTGATCAAAAGCGACAGTAAACATTTATTATATTACAAAATGTTTTCAACACTTATATTAATAAATATTTCATGACGGAATTTTTGAAGGATCATGTGACACTGAAGACTTGAGTAAGGAATCCATCGCAGGAATAAATTATATTCTAAAATATTTTATCAAATAAATGCAGCCTTGTTGAGCATAAGTGAAAACTTACTGAATCTTGTGATCCGTATTGTGTGTAAATGTATTTTCAATAAGATTGTGTCCATAACTGAAAATGTAGGCTACCCAACAGAGAACACCAGTGTTGTACTCGAGTCGAGACCGAGACCAGAGAGAGTCGAGTCGAGACCGAGACCAGAGAGGTTGGATAACCTAAGGTTGGGTCTAAAAACCAGACCTAAAGATATCTTCAAGAATATGTAAAATATTTGGTGGTAACAATAAAATTGGCACCATACTCAAACAGTAAATCAAATATACCATGGAATCATGTACACTGTACACATCACATCTGACCAGGCTCCTGCTGCATTTGCGATGCGTGAACGTTAGTCTCAAGTCATGCGCAGTTGCGCACAAGAAAGTCAGCAATCATTGGACGTTTCAATCAAACAACAATTTAAAGAAATATTAACATACAGTAACAATCATGAAATATTTTGAATGGGACTCGAGTGTCCTAATATGTTCGAGTACGAGTCAATTCCGAGTCAAAATGCACACGAGTCCATGACAAGACCGAGACCATTAAAATATGGTCTTGAGACCGAGTCCGACTCTCGAGTACACAACACTGGAGAACACTTTAATAGTTTTGAAGTTAGTATGTGCTTTAATAAATGTGTTAATTGAAGAGAATAAGTACTTCATAGATAAATTGGATGACCTTAGTGTAAAACTGACTTAGTAAGAAATGTGTAAAACCTCAGATGTCATGTTTTGTGCATAAATAAATCACTCAGTCATTAATATTTTAAGAAAAATAACGTATATTTAGATTTTTTTTCTGATTTAACAATCATTCAATGGTCCAACACTAACACAACTTGAGGTCATAGCTGCACAATCATCTCTAAAGCTTATGGTTTGACTGACTGCAGTATAAATCAGAGGAACATTTTAGCAAAGTATCAACTACAATTGGTGTGTGAGTGGAAACCCAATTCTGAAGAGCCTTTTAATCTGTGCCACACTAAAAAGTTGCTCTTCAGTACACGACAGCCTAAAGTTAAACTATTGATTTACATACCTTCTTCACTCTAACCTTTTAGGTTAATGTACCAAAGCTTGATTTTACATTGTTAGGATTGAAGTAAAAATAGAAATCACAGTGACCTACAAGGCAGTCAATACTATTACAAGAAAGTAAACTTAAAGGGACAGTTCAGCCGAAAATGAAAACACTGTCGTCATTTACTCACCCTCATGTCAATCCAAACCTTTATGATCTTCTGTGGAACATAGAAGATATTTTTTTAAATACATTTCAACTGTTTTTGTCCATACAACGACCCAATGACTTGCATTATATGGATAAAAAATGTGGAACTTCAAAATACTGCCCAGCCAAAAAAAAAAAAAAAAAAGCTGTTTGGATTTAAATAGGCAAAAGCTTAAGAGTCTATGATTGGATAATTATTGTGATTATTATGTTTCTAGTATGTTATATGTTTGGCAGCAGTTCTTCTAACCCTAACTGATGGAGTGTGTAGCTTTTCATTTCTTAAACAACCATGTAGGAAGACGCATAAAGGTCATATTCCAGGAAGACAATGTCAAGATTCATCAGGCTCAAACTGTAAAAGAATGGTTGGGAGGGAGTGTGAAGAATCATTTTCACACATGAATCGGCACCTCTGAGTCCAGACATCACAAGTCACAACATTTATTTCCATCAAGAGATGAATACATTTTTGCAAGGTAATGCAAGAGTCCAGCACTCTGTAAAGTTTCCTCCAGCACATCCCAAAGACTTTCAATGAATTTTAGAGGAAAAGATTCTTCATGCTCCATCCCAATCATTCTTTCACAGTTTGAGCCTGATGAATCTTGACATTGTCATCCTGGAATATGACCATGATGTGTCTTCCTACATGGTTGTTTATGAAATGAAAAGCTATTTGCCCATTTAAATCCAAACAGTGACTTATTTTTTTGGCCGGGCGGTGTATCTTGTTTTGTGTTTGACAGAATAAAAGTCATACAGGTTTAGAACGACATGAGGGTGAAAAAAAAAAACATTTTAGGATGAACTGTCTCTAAAAGTGGAAATGGTATTTTTCATTAACATCCTTCAGAAATGCCTCTTTGGAAAGTACCTTCCCTTGCTGTAAACTCTCAAACAGAACACAAAGATGCTAACTTCTCATAGTAATATCCAAAGTCACTGAAGTTGAGTCTTACAGCCTTGAGCAGACTGCCATGTGGCAAGACCAGTGTAGGAAGATGATTAAAACTGGATATATTTGGCATCAACTTGAACATGAGGCAGTTATGTTAAATACAGTGTGCAGTTTTTTTGCATCAAAACTTTTTAGAATGTACACCTCAATGTTGGCTGATCACGAGAAACGCCGTTGAATATTGTTTCGGTTAAAACCGTAGCTTATTTACCAGCCATTACATTTGAAACAGTTGCATAATGACTTCAACACATGCAATGAAGGGTTTTTCTTCAATATCTTTTGGTATCTGGAATGAGCCTGGTAATGCTAACACTATCGTACACCACAAAGCGAATGGGCAGAATCACAAAGAATGGCACGTTGTGAGCGAGTGCATTGCCATACACTGTGTATGGGAGAACAGGCAGGATCGCCTTTGGTTTTCAGATCTATTTGCTCTCCAGGAATGTTAGATTGGCCATGTGCTGCTCCAGGGATTTGACCCCAAAGCCGTTGGAGCTTTTGCCGTTCAGAGTTTCCTCGCTGACAGGCGTGCTCGGCTGCTTCTCCCTCCAGTGCTGAGGAGAAGACAGGCAACTGCATTCGGACTGACACTGGAATTAAAGGTAGAAGGTTAAATACAAACATGCTAGGATTTGATCATATACATTTTTTAAAGTCACCATGTGTCAAAGGAAATGGAGTCTTCTCTTCTAAACAATTAGATAAAGATCTAAATGATAAGAAAAGATTTAGAGAATTACAGATCTTTGAAAATCTCTAGGGGCCATGAAGTTTTCATAAGGTGACAAAAACACCAAACTTTTTCTTACAGGTTTACCACATCCTGTAAAGGTGATGCATGTTGCATTCTGTGTGTGGGTGAATTTGGGTTCTGAGGGACAAGAACATTGTTGTGTGTGACTGCCACATATAAAGATAAATATAAATTAAATTAAATTTCACAAACATAAATAAATAAAATGTCTAGAAAGGTAGAAAACTGATTTGTGTATTGCAAATGCCATTGACGCAAACAGAAAAGTGTTGAAGCAGGTATATAAAGCAATTGACGCAAGTAATGTAACAATTAAGGCACGTAGGAAATAAGTAGCATGTGCGTAAATGTAGAGATTAGTGATTATAATAAGAGATCTTTTGGAGAGAGGGAGAGAGCATACAAGCAAGCGGAAGCCAGCTACAAAACCACAACATCAAGAGAAGACGCCTGACATTCTTAGAGAAGAACACATACACTGAACAGAGATGGGGTACGCCTTAAAATGTAATTGTGTATCTGGCCCATGGAACTTCCAGCTTGCAGAGAGGGGTGTATTTAGCTTTTGTCTATGCAAGAAATAATAAAATGAGGACTGCCCTCAAACTCTGATAGTATAGCCTCAGTCTGATCATTGCTGTAGAGTGAGAATTCATTTTGGGTATCATGAGATGACTGTCTGAAAAAGATAGATTTGTATAACGATATCCCGACAGGCTTTACAAAGTCGGTCATGGTTGCCAAGCAGTCGCAATAGTGTGGGCCGTGGGAGTGCATAAGCAGGCATAGCTGTCCTCTGAGGGCGAAGAGCAAGCTGTGGTGCACTGAACGGAAGGCTAACCCACACCACCCAGGTAGGCTTGGTTGTGCTTGGTTAGTGATCAGAGTAGACCCTGAGATAATATAATCTGAAAGAGAGAATATTATACGCCTACCTGACTCCTCCTGAATCTTTAAAGGTACACCTTTTACAGGAGTTGAGTAATATAAATAGAGGAAGTGGCTCATGACCAAGATAGAGTTGCGTGGTCGCGGTAGAAACCACCCGGAGGGTGACGCAGCACACATGACATCAAAATGAACAGGTCTTATTATTTATGGAATAATGCAGTATTTATTGTAAATTATTTATCCATGCACATCATTGGGGTTTTTTTATTATTCATGTGCCATCGTAACCCCTCCCTCTTGCAGTGATATCTCTTCTCTGATGACGTGTTCACTGGTGTGAGTGCGGGGCAAATTAACGGTCAAATCAATTCCCAATGGACAAAATCAAGTCCTGCCCTACTTTTTTTTCTTGTTTGAAAAGCCGTTTTCGTAAAATATATTTTCTGAATATTTATTTAATTTTAAAGCTTAACTATAAGTTTGTATTAGATGACATGAAGGTAATATAAACATAAAAATATATATAAATGAGCAAACATAATTAAATATATAATATATACCGATACCAATACATTTACAAAAACAAAATAATAATCCCAGATCTTCATGCTGCTACCAACCTTTCTGATGAGCTTATTACAGATCGGCAGTAAGTAGACCACCACACTCAAGATGCCTTTGGTATTCTGTATGGATGAGTCGACCTGAAAAAGACGAGAAACAGATGCATCATTAGCTGACCAAACTACCCAAAATAAAAAAATATAACAAGTACAACATGGCTGCTTGTTTGGGCTCACATTTCAGCCAAGCTATCATTTTGCTGCGACAAAAATCTATACATATCTGACAGGTGATTTGTGGAACAGACTGGTTCACACATAATTGTTTTTTCTAAATAAAATGCTTGGAAACCATGCGAGGGCGAGACATGCTGGGAGATTCTGATTGAGCTTGTTTTCCGGAGATCGTTTTCTTGGTTTTCACAGCACGACACAAACATAGCTTCTATAAACCTATTTAAACCCGCCTTTGGCTGTGACCTTTGCTTTATCAAAACAGAAGGATGACCCTAGACAGCATGCCATTTTATCGGGTTAAATGGAGTCACGATAGAGTAAGGTCAGGGTCTTTGCAAGAGAAACAGATTTATTATCTAATCACATGTGGCAGTGACCTGTGTCTATATCGTTCTCTTTAAATGCCTATATTAAGATTCATCTATCTAATTTGAATCATCCAATTCTAATTTATAAATTAAAGTGAATTACTGGATTAAATTGTCAAGTCAAACAAACAAAATCCCTATTTATGTCTCATCTGCTCCATTCACTCACTGATTCACAAGCACAGGCCTGAGGTTATATTGCATTACCTTCTGAAAGATGGCGCTCTTCCCCTGAACCGGAGTCTTGGCACAGACCTGAAGCTGTTGACATGCGGCTGACAGCTTCTCTGTCTCAGATATAATAAGCATTCGGTCTTCATCCAGCAGCTATAACACAGACACAATATATTGCCATAACATTTAAAGTACTGTCACATGAGAGATGAGAAGTCTAAACAAATTCTAACGCAGTGGCTGTTTTGCTAGGGGACTCATTTTTTTACATTAGACATCAAGTTTTTTAAATATGCAAAAGTATTAACATGACAGGCTGAATAGGACAATTAATTAAAAATTATATATACTGTATATCTATATGAAATTATGCAAATTTTATTATTTTATTTGTATATATTATATATATTTATTTCAGATAATACACATATAATAAAATAAAATAACTTTTGAAACTGAGCTATATATATATATATATATATATATATATATATATATATATATATATATATATATATATATATATATATATATAGTTATATATAGTTATATTTTATACTCTTTTTTTTTTTATTGTGGTGTATTGTATTCTATGCATATAGCATTGTTTTTCCTTCTTTCTATGACCTTTTCAGGACTTCCTGAGGCAAGGACAAATTTAACAATCTAATTGCCCTAATTGAGACTTGCACCCAAAACTGCATTAGGTTTGCCAAAGTGAGGTAATTGCTGGATTTGAACCGATGGATAAATAAGTGGACGTAAGCAATCTGTATTAGCTGTACTCAGATAGCAGCTGGGGAAATGCATTGTGGGTCAGGCATGTTTGCAATTATTAATCAAACCGTGCGGTGTACCACAGGTGTCAGGCTCTGTGATTATGGATGTGTGGCCCCTGTCCGCCCCAGCCGAGCAGGGGTTAACTAACACTGATAACCATGTCTCTGTGGTCCCGATGAGATGGATGGCAGTCATTACAGTCCTTTATTTACAGGCATCTAATTAAACTGGTACATAAAGGACTGATGTGCACGCCGGCTGTGTTACCTGTGTGGAGAGAGTGTGGAGGATTGGGCACAGCTGGAGACCTTGGTCTGACAACACCTAAAAAAAATCAATCCATAATGTAAGACCTGATTGTACCAGAGTAAAATTTACACAATTTGGATAAACAGGATTATGAAATAAAGTGATTAAAAATCACACAAATTAGTTAAAGGTGCATCAAGATTTACACTGTACACTGGCACAAGATAAAGACTCGGGTCATTTCAGTGGCCTGTTGAGATCACATGACCAACTGAATACTATTAAAGTTACTTTCAATGAAAGTCAGTTCTCTCCGTGCAGCTAATGAGGGCATCCAAGACCAGACTTAAATGGGGAAATCCTGCAATCTCACAAAACTACTCGTCTCACTCGCATTTAAATTAAATATTTCAAATTAGCAACCAGATCTGACATGGACCATCTCATAAATGTTGTTTCTTATGCTGAAATAAATTATTATTATTATTTTTTTAACTATATTTAAGTTGGTCCAGTCAATGCACACGTGCAGTTCAACACAAGACTTATTTCACCATATTTCATGTTGCACATTCTCCCATTCATAGTAATGAGTGCACCAAAGCCTTTGTTACTATTTAATCTATTTCATCAGTATAATCTCCAATATCACTGCTGCTTTAGCCAGCAAAACCTAAATGAAAAATTATTTACCGCACTGAAATTGAAGACTGAAATCTCAGTGAAAATGTCAAAATGACAAAAGCAGCATTCAGGAGTCAAATACAAAGGTTAGTGTCACGCTGTGTCATGTTTAATAATAATTACCAGGAGATTATTTTCGGAGCGGGTCGGATCTTCAGAAACTGGTCGTTACTATAGCAATGCTCATAACATCAAAATTGATCCATATCGGAAAAATACCATAATTACCACAGCAAAATACTTAATCGCTATATTAAATCACCTCTTTTTGCTCTTGCACAGTTGTAAAGAACAAATCGAATCAGGTAACTGTCATACAAAATGGCATATATGTATAGAGGTACGTAGTAGACGTTTTAATGTATGGTTGCCGCTGTTTTGACAGAACAAACATAAGTTTGAGAATTTGTTTCTTTAAATTATGAGTTTCCAAGTTGTAATTGTGAGTTTGACGAGATCTGTTTACTAGTAGGAAACTCATAATTATGGCAATTGCAAAAGTGAATTCAGTGAATCAGAAAAGGCCATTAAAAGAGGTACGTATTAGTGCCCCTTTTATGCTATTTTAAAAGTTCCTAATTTAGTTTTGGAGGTCTCCTACAATAGATTTGCATGCATCCAAGGTCAAAAGATTGTACTTTACTTTAATTTTCTCAAATTATACATCATAGCATCAGCTCTATTCTTGGTTCAAACAAGGATTCAGTCTCTCTCCTTTCCGAGGGCCTACTCTGCTCTGATTGGTCAGACGGCCCAGTCTGTTGTGATTGGTCTACAGCTTTCAGTGCATGTCAGGAACCAAATTCCCATTTTCATATCTGAATTGTAGCCACGGACGTTTCATTAGCACTTGTATACACAGCGATAGGAACCAGTTCGAACGAGAGTCCTCATCCTTTGGAAGTGCATGGAAAGTGGATTTGCTTTCGCAGCGCAGAAAACAGCGTCTTTCCCAAAATGTCGACAACGCGAACCAAACTCTTCCAGGCCTCAGCTACAACTATTGTGTTTGAGGGCGGGTCAAAGTAGATGTTGTTCATGGGCAGCCAATGAAGACCATATGCTGCCATTATGAAGATTTGTTACAAACCTACATAGGTTCATACGTTTTTTTGCAGTTAAGAAACGATTCTTTATTTGGGGAGGTAATAACTCTAATTAACGTGCACTTAGATATTTGAAACTTTGCAGACCTTTTACATTCACAAACAGCTATATTACACACTAAATGAAAGGTAACATCCAAAAAGGCATAATGGGGCACTTTAAGAGAACTTTGCAGTGCTGTTCTACTGTGATGTTGAGCAGGCTTGCTCTGTCAGATAAGAGGGTGTTAAGAGGAAGGTGGTGTGTTTGGATGGAGGTCAGCGTACCCTCTGCTAATAGAAAGACACACTGCCTAATAAGCATTTCCTTCCCATTTACAGCATACAACCATCACAGTATCTCACAGACAAATGACAGCTGGCCCTTCTAATAATATATCGATCCATCTTTTCCAGGGGACTCATCGCTCCTAATGACACCTCGAACAGATTCAATTAAAAAACCTACGAATGCTGGCTTACCTCAGCTTGGTGGAATAGATCCAAAGTTGTCTTTAGCAGGCCTTCCCCCCTAAATCACAGATGGAAAAACAGCAGAGTTAATAAAACATCCTTAAAGATCCATAAAACTGATTGTGTAGGTTGACAGAGAGTAGAAAAACAACATGGTTTTGTTTTTCTGAACAGACATTTTTCAGAAAGCTTAAACTTTCCAGCACACTGTGCTTAATTTCCTGTGTAATATACTATAGCACTACTCAAACCAATCTGATAATCTGACTATAAAGTTTATGAAAAGGGAGTTACCTGGTGAAGAGGTACATGGAATAAGCCATGCTGGATATGATCTGACCCAGTCGAACAATCTCATGGTCCTGCTCGTCCCAGCGCTCCACCTCTGAGTCCACATCTGAGGTGAGGAGACACAGTTCCAGCCCCAGCTTAGCAATAGTTGTTTGCTCCTGAATAGATCAAAAGTAGTAAAACTTAAATTACAATTATAATGAAACCGAAAATATAAATATTAAAGCAAATTCAATATATTAAGTACTATAATAGTATCTAAATAATATAAAAATATATAATATACTAAAATAACACTGCATATCATCATGTAAGACTACAAGATGCAATGATTTGTAAAGTTGACTTTTAAATGAAATAATTTTGTGACAAAATTCATAAATAAAACTAAATAATTCTGTTTTATCACACTTATACTTATTAGTTGTCCATTTTAGTTCTTTAAATCTTAATTAACTTCCATTATAGCTTACGTTATGTCAAGTCCAGGTCATTATAGACACTTATAGACAATTATTGGGTTTTGGGGGTCATGGACTGAAAATGCAAATATTATCATCTACATATGGAAATGGAATGGCAAACAGCTATATAATTTGCAGGACAAAAACAAGAGAATCAGAAATAGAGCATGCCAGAAAAATTTTCAACCCATTTAATTAACATTAATCCAACTTCTGGTCACATATGGCCAACTTCTGATCATTTTATTATGAGAAATTGTACCTCAGCATCAAGTTTGGCAGCCTTGACTGTCTTCAGGTTAGCAGAGTGTTTCTAGAGAACAGATGAATCAGTAAATATAATGAAGGACATGATATGGAAAGAGAAATTTGTAATAAAATCATAATTGCTCGTGAGACTCACCCCTGGTCTTGGAAGAGACAGATATGTTTTCTTATCACCTAAAATGAGGTAGACATTTTATGTATTAAAACCAAAAATATCCATAACATTAAAATATGCAAACAGAACCCTATAAAACATGATTCAAATGTACGTCTAGCCTAAAAATGGCTGTGTATTATGATGTGGATGAACAGATACAAAGGCATGATCTTGGGGGGTGACAGTTTGTTTTGGGAAATATCTTGGTTGGCACTGATGATGACTGGGAATCTCTCATCTGGAACAAAACATCTCCCCAGGCACCGGATTTCTGTCATGTTACTGATGCCTTCCTTCAAACTCTGACAAATATTGTTCCTACATAAAGCGTTTTCTGCACTGCCATGAGAAAACCACAGTTTCACTCGGGAAGAGTCGACATCGCTCAAAACACATCCTTGAGCGGTATGTCCAAATACAGATGGGCGAAAGGACTTTCACAGACCTGTAATCTCGGTGGGACCGCTGCAGTGCGCCCATAACCTTGCCTACAGAGGTTTATCCAGCCTCTATTCAATTATCTCATGTGAGGGATGTGGATGCAGTGTAAATGTCAAAGCCGCACATCCTTAGCGGATGGAAAAGATAGCAATCTGGCCATGAGGAAAAAGACCTTTAAAAACTGTTATCGCTGCCCTGCCCATAGGCATGAGCAAATGCATTTTGTGCACCTGAAAATAATTTCTACTAAATGGAATCAAAGCACCCTTAGAAGCCAGAATACAATACTGTAGTATCTACTGTGGTAGTGTGGTAAACACAGATAACATAAAAGACATACAGGCGCTTCGTATCATGGGCTGGAAGAAGCTGCAAGAAGGACCTGTTCGAGTTTGTAGTCCTATAAGACTGAACAGCTTGATTGATGTACCTCTGCGGCCCTCAAACACATCACTGATCTCCTTCAGTAGGATGGCCATGTCGCACAGCTGGGACTCCCAGGCCTCGCAAAACACATCCAGGTTTTCTTTGGCTATCTTGCTTGTGGGGTGCAGAGCAAGGGTCTGTGCCGCTGAGATGATCTGAGAGGAGAAATTAAGAGGAAACAGCGCTCTGATTTTAGAGATCTATTTTCAAGATCTTTCTCACCAATTTTAAATACATGACCATTAAAAAATGTTAGGGTCAGTAAGATTTTTTTTAAAGGAATTATTACCTTTATTCTGCAAGGACAGATTAATTTGATCAAAAGTAACAAAAGACAAATGTTACAAAATATTTCTATTTCAAATAAATGCTGTTCCTATTCCAAAATCCTGAAAAAAATGATCATAAAAAAACAGTTTTTAACGTTGATAGATAATAATAAATGGTTCTTGAGCATCAAATCAGCATATTAGAATGCTTTTCTGAATCATGTGACAGTGAAGACTGGAGTAATGGCTGCTGAAAATGTATTTATTCCATCACAGGAATAGAAAGCAGATACTTTAAATTGTAGTCATATTTTATAATATTACTGTTTTCACTTTATTTTGATCAAATGAATGCAGCCTTGGTGAGCAGAAGAGACTTTCTTTCAAAAACATTTTAACTTTTGAACTGAAGTGTAATTTTTATGTGACTGCATAATTCGACTCCTGTGCAACATCTGAATATCAATATTCATCGTTGGTTTCTCTCCAGTGTCCCACAGCATAAATGCAGCATCTAACTCCGTCGGCAACTGCATAATTATGATTTACAGCTTACTGGGAGGAAGTTTCAAAAAACACACACACACACACAGCGAAGCAGAGCTGGTCTCCGCTGAGGGTGTGGATTCAGCTGGTAATTACCTGTGGCTTTTGGAATAACTGATAAAGCAACTCATTATCATGCACCCCTGAAGCTGCTGCTCTCCTGCTGTGCTCTTATTGGCTGCCTGATCTTTAGGCCTCATCATTATTGGCTGGTGAGTGAGGTCGCCCTCTCTCAGAACACTCATTCCAGCATGCAATCAGATATGCTAATGAAGAGTGCTGATAAAATGCACTGCAAATATACTCGGTTAAATATTACATTCTGCATATTGACCCAATCTAACCTTTTCCTTTTCAAGGAATGTTTGTATTGGAATGTTTGTTTGTATCTTTTTTAATGTTTGTATTGAAAAGGGAAACTTGAACAGCAAAGATGATTTCCATCCAGCTCTGTGCGCTGAAGATGCATTTTAATTGCAATTTTCATGCTATTTTAGCAATTTTAGTTATTTTCTTGCCTGCGTGTCTAAGTGTGTTTGCCTCGGCTGTTTTTCTGTAATCAGAGCCGCAAAGTCAACAACAGAGCACAAAACGTGTCAAATAAGCATTGTTGATTTTTGAAAAATAAGCATGAATAACAAAAAAGACGAATAACAATATTCAGTGATTTTATTAACAAAATCTATATAGTGTAAGTCTCTGAAAGCCATGCCAAATAACATATCAAGCTGAAATGTCAGATTCCTACTCTTACAGCAGACAACCTCTCTTTTGTTTACCTGCGGACCAATGACACGGAAAGTTTCCTCTGCGTGAATGCAGGTGATCTCCAACGGCTCGGTCCCCGAAATGTGGCAGAGCAAACGACAAGTCTGAAATCAGAATAAATGGCACCACATTATAGTTGGACCTATAGTGAAATGTAAAAATCGCTCTGAAATTACATTGGTGTCCTCAGAAATGTTTTAAAAGTGAATTGCTTCATAATGTAATCACGTTAAATAGTGCAGCTTACCTCCACCAGCTGCTCTTTGTGTTCGGTTAGAGTGCCGGCATAGTCAGCCACAGCCTCCAGGTTTCCATCCCCACCCGAGGCCTTCAGGGCCTGCAGCACCAGATGATCTGAATGCAGCTTCAGCAGTTCAGTGGCCCTCCCCACTGCTACCTTATGAAGCTAAACGAAGGGGAAAATGTGCAATAATGTGGGCTGACCAGTGAATTCCCCGAAGAACTGGTATTAATTACATGCTAAACAAGACAATATTGTTTTAGTAACATAACTAAATGTTTTTTTAAAACACTTATTAACTTATGAACAACCAGGCAGCAACTGTACTGATTCAATAATAATTCAAACCATCAATCCTTCTTCCAAAACATGTTTTTGTCTTACCTTGATTCACTATGGTAAGCCTGTTATACGTGTTTATATTTTAGGCCAAGCGGGATGCTTTTCATGGGAAATTGTGTACTTGTGTCACTCGCCCATGCATGTCTGTTTACTATGAATACACACCAACACAGACATGTTGACAATTTTGTGTGAAATTGTCCGTTCAAGCGCAAGAAGACGTGAAAGAGAAATCATTCAGTATGCGTGCTCTCCAGAAACCTCTCACACAGCGAGTACCGAATTGAGCTCTCTTTCGTGTTTTCTTGCACTTGAATGCTTAAAAACACTTGCAAATGATAGACATTCATGACAATGCAGCACTGGCCTGATCGGGACAGTGACAGTTCCGTCAACTATTGGCCATCAGGCAGTCTTTATTGTCGAGCCCTGCATTTAGATTCAGTGCGTCAATTCTGCGCCAGTTCAAGTGTACGCCACTCTTTCTCTCACGTTGAATGCTCGTGTGTGAGAAAGCGACAGATGGCGCTCTCAGCAAAGCGACGGTGGGTAAAGCTCAGCAGGCAATGAAATTATATCTGCGCTAAACTTATTTTTTGCACAAAATCGTACAATATTTTAATTAATTAAAGAAATTTTATAGTCGTGAAATTTGGTGTGAAAATTTCACGAAAATTTTTTGGCGTGAAATTTGGTCGCATATGCGAGTGATTTACTCGCATTGTAGAGGGTTGATATTATTAAATTATTTGATTGATTTTTTTCTCTTTCCCAGATCAATATACTAATTACATAGGGTCATGTTAAGTCCTATATACAGGTTATAATAAGACCCGAAACACAGTACTTATCACTTCAACATTTCCACAGATGTTCAACTCATGACATTCAGATCAAATACAAATTTACAACTTGAGCAAATATGAGTTGTCATGGCACTGTGAACTCAGCAGAGGCGCTACAGGAAACACTGCGATGGACGCCTTTGAAGAAAGATAGTTTTAGATGCTTTGGCTCATGGGATTCAATCCCTGCGCATAGCTTGTCACAAGAATCTCACCTCTCGCCTGAGATCACTGACACTCTGACAAGTCTTCAAAATAGAGAGCTCCATCTCGTCTGTGGCCTCTTTGGCTTTAAGCAATTGCTGCTGGAAGGAAAGAGAAACAGAAACAAAGATAGAAAGAGAACTTAACACACTGCAAACAGAATGATTTTCAACCAACCGAACGTGCACAAGGCACCAGCCATGTTGAAGAGCCTGGCAAGTTTCAACACAAGTGTCAGTGTGGCTCAAGCAGCCTGAAATACGGACATGACAGTCTTTATCTGCGGTTTTCTCTTCAGAGGACTGACAGACAGGTGGGTGGGATTGCTTTCAGACGGGATTACAGTGGGGTGTCAACACAAACACGGCACACAAGCCATGTGAATGTTTGAAGCGCTCTCATCTTCATGCTTTACTCGGAGACATCACACTGGGCACTTCAGTGAACACACACCTCATGTTTCTGTCACTGAAATGTTGGACAGGTAAAGTGGGGCACAACCCTAATATTATGATGTAAAAACAAAACTCTAAATAAGTTTTGGCTGATGACAGCAAAGACATACCCCGTCGTAAACACTCAAGGACTGTTTAGGAAGACAGAAAGAGTAAATAAATTGCAGTGCTTGAGTGATGAAAACGCATGCCCATGGTCTGTTTATTGACAGCTGCACTCAAAATTGTCAAGAGTTTGTTTAAATGGACAGTTCCGAATCCAATCTGATTGGCTTGTTTTCTGCAACTTACAGAATTGTACACAGGTTTTTGTTTTAATCCATTTTCTTTTGAGGAAGAACGAATCACTGGATTTGAAGTTTGCAAGATTGGCATCAGAGTTGTGTCTGAAAACTAGTGAACCAGTCATCCATAAGGAGAAGTGTATGTTTCACTTTGTGTTCTGAGTTGTTTGTGGGGGGAAACTATATATTTGACATTTTGGAAAACAGTAATTATGATCAGTGTCTATAATTTTAAAGGATGCTTTCAAATTTCCACACTATTATTATCTATTATTTTGATATAACCCATTTGAAATAAACCCTCCCCCTAAATAGCAAGTAAAACAAAACAAATTGTCACTTTAGATGTTGGTCAGACAGTCTCTTCCTGTCTAAGTGGGCGATTCTTGGCCAGAATCAGCTGTGATGAAGACCACATTTTTTGCCTCAAGTGAATAGCCTGAGACTAATGAAAACTAGGAAATGGTTTCATTGGAAAAAACTAAATAAGAAAATAAGCAAATGTATAGAAATAAAACAAATAAGTGTTTAAAAAATAAAAAAATGGTAACACCAGATTAGAAAAAATTAGATTTTTTTATTAAAAAAAAATTTGAGCATGAAAAAAATTATACTACTAGAATTTCGAGGTCTTTTCCTTCACTTTAATCATTTTATTTATTTTCATGACTTTTCTAGGCCTGGAAAATAATCATTTTAAATTCCCTAAAATCCAGGTTTTCCATGACTTAATTTTATACATTTTGGGCTACTATTTAACATTTGCCATGTGTTCTGGTGAGGTCATGTTACTTGTAATGTCACGGGAAGTTGCTTTGCACAAATGCATAAGAATTACGCAAAGTTAACACTTCAACTTTCCCTTTTGAAAACTTGTGAAGATGTTGACATTTTCCTGTTTATGTAAAGTGAATCAAAAAGAAGAGTTTTTCTTTCACAAGCCATTCAGTGTATAGCAATGAATACCACATTAGTAAATACCAACCTTCATATTAATGCTGCTATTAAACCATTACAGTGTGCGTTTTTTGTACTTTTTCTTTCTTTTAATTCCTCTATATTTTAAAGACATAAGATTCAGAGTCAACTCTACCTATACACGAAGTCCATATTTGATCTTAAAGAACATATATAAACGTTATTACATACAGAACTTATAATCATGTAAGTATCAATTAAACATGTCTGTGTGCTGCACAGTGAAGGAGAACATGGCACAATGCAAGCAAATGAATAGCTTATTCAAGAAACCAAAGGCAGGAAGCAGGAATGAATGAAAACCTATAGATCTGCACTGCAGGGCTTATTTTTCACAGTGTATGAGGTTCAGGGACAGTTACTCCACAGGAGGGGAGACATGCAGAACATCCTTCACACACTGCACAACAAAGACGTGAATGGCAGATGTACAAGCCAAGAGAAAACTTTGCTTTAATATATCTGGGATGCAGTTTGTGAAGTTTTCCCCCCTGCTGTCACCATCAAGTGAGACGTAAGTCATGCGGTGAATAACTAGTCGGTGCAATCCCTAATGCGTGTATGTGTCTTACCGCATGTCTCCATGTGTTGATGAGCTGTTTGGTCTCCTGACGTGTGATCTGGCAGAGTTGTATGATTGTCTCTCTCTGCTCGTGGCTGGTGTAGGCAGAGTCTGTAAAGTCTTCGGTTTTCTCCACCAGAGCCTCCAGCTGAGCCGCCATTGCCTCACAGGACACACAGTACATAGAGTCTCTCAGACCCTCCACTTTAACCTGAAACACATACATACATACACACAAACATCTGGTGAGATATTAAGATTAGTGGTGCATGACATATCAGTTACTGTTCAATGTCTGCATCTTTATCTTATATAAATTATTTAATTGTTTCAACCAATCCATAACATTAAAACAATTATCAGAATCAGTCAAAATTTCTTCTGCTTGGTCAGAGCACAGAATGAATCCTCCTTGATGTAGAAAATAATCTTACTTCAGGTTCTTTATACCCGCAGCAATTAGGATGTACAAACACACATTGAATTGAAATGCATATTAGGTACAGTTTATTCTTAATTTTTTTTATATTTAAACATACTATAATTTTAGGTATTGCTTAGTAATATGAATAGCAGTTTACATGGTATTGCTTTATGCTAAACATTTATCTTTGCTTTGTTTGTAGATATTTTAATTTGTTTTATTTTATTGGTCTGTGCTGATGTAACACCTTAATTTCCCTTCGGGGATTAATAAAGTGTATTGTATCGTAATATTATTACAACTTAAAATAAATATTTTCTATTGTAATAAATTTCAAAATGTAATTTATTGTGATGACAAAGCTAAATTTTCAGCAGCCATTACTTCAGTCTTCAGTCCACATGATCCTTAAGAAATCAATATAATGTGCAGATTTGCTGCTCATGAAATTATTAATTTCTTCCCGTAAAAAAAAAAAACTTTTAAAAAGTTAAGGTATATGTGTATTGTTTGACTGATTGGACAACAAGCAATACTTTTAAAAGAAGTCTGACATTAAAAGAGGAGCTTCATCCATTGACACATTCATCTAAGAGCCCGTGGCCTACACCTGCACCTTAAAGTCTTTAATCCCAGCGTAGATGCTGACAGGAAGTGCTTTGGCCTCCCCTCCGCTCCTCGTGTCAGTCACAATCTCAATGACTTGCTCCAGGGCCAGACGCATACGCTGGAAGACTGCTTCTTTGTTGATCCGTGCCGACTCGCAGTCTGGATGTCTCAGACAAGTCTGATAGGCAGAGAGGGACAAAAATTATCTTCAAAATGCAGAGGGACAACAGAACAAATTTGACATGTGAACAGGGTGTTTTTACACTTCACTTCATTTTTCAGAATAAGGAAAGAGATAGAGGTACAAATAAGCTTTATGACTTAGAATAAAAACTTTTATTATGCTTTTTCATAAGTAATTAACCATCAGAAATGTTTTGGCCTTGTCGTATTTATGTCATTTATGCAGTGCTTCAAAACATTTGAGTGGGTTGCTGAAATCAAGGCCTTATTTCCTGACAGAATGAACACTTTTCACATATTAACTACTTTAAATTCTTTCTCTTACTAAATCTAAATGAAACTGACCTAATAGAGCCAACTGCTTTATCTTGAACTCCCACATGAATCTGCTTAAATATTCGAGTTCAAGTCAGGTATGGCTCTCATTCAATAATGATTGCATCAACTTTTCTTACTTTCATGCAAAATTAAAACTTTTATATAAACATTTTTAATATATACATTTTGCGTTATTTTATTATATATAATACCTTTTAAATGTTTGGGGTCAGTAAGTTTTTTTTAAATGTTTTTGAAAGAAGTCTCACCAAGGCAGCAATTATTTGATCAAAAAATACAATGAAACTGTAATATTGTGAAATATTATTACATGTATAATATGCAATATATAAAATGCTGATTTGGTGCTCAAGAAACATTTATTAATTAATGTGGTTAATAAACATATAAATCAAATAATGTTAAAATCAGTTGTGCTGCCTAATATTTTTGTGAAAACCATGATATTTCTTCAGGATTCTTTGATAAAGTTCAAGAGAACAGCATTTATTTGAAACAGAAACCTTTTGTAACACTGTAAACATCTTTACTGTCACTATTGATTAATTCAATGCATAAATGTAAAATAAAAATATTAATTTCTTTAAAACAAATATCCTACTAAACCCTAACTTTTGAACAGTTCTGTACATGTATAAATATATTCATATTCAAATTTATATAGTCTTTCTAAGGCCACCAGGAATGATTTGCTGATTTAAGCAGTTCCTAAATTTGAATCTGTAGTATAAACTTTTTTGATGCACCGTGATTTCCGCAAGAAAACGTTTGAGAACAGATTTTATGCACAAATGTGTGCGAATGCGTGGTTGCTGCATAAGAACTGGTGATATTATATTAACATCTTTTAGACAGCAGATGGTACTCTCTTCCACAATCCTACCTTAGAGGCTGTGAGGAGCATCATGGTGCATTTCTCCAGCACAGCACGTGCGGCGGCCATCCGAGCTCTTTTCTTTTCATCCTTCAGATCCTGAGGAAAACAAGAATCCACAAGACAAATATGAGAAAACACGCAATGCCTCGAGTGCTTTTGAGCGTTCCGAAACCTCGGCTTAGGTTTAACCTCAGTTGACTTTATAGAGAGAATAAATCATTTGCTTGCAACAAACAAGGCTGGAATTTAACTGTATTACCAAGTTAGTTCAGTTATGATTTCCACAAAGTGCTTATGAAACTCATTTCATTGACTGTAATAAAACTAAAATTTGTTCAGCAAATCAAGAGCACTTGTCTTGAATATTAACCATCTGGCGCAGCCTGTCAGGAAATCCACAAAACTCTCTGACTTCATTCTAAGTGTTCATTTTCCAAGGTCTTGCTGAGAATAGATGGTAAATTTGGTCCTTGGAAGAGATAGCACTGACATAATGCCTTTCACTAACAGTGAGAGAGCTGGAATATAACTCAATAGATCTGCGCTCACTCAACGCGGCGTTAGGCATTAGGGATTTGTGACTGACAGACTGTGTGTGTGCATGATGGAGAGAATGAGAGGAACCTGATCTCTCTCACCCTGGCTGGGCTCACAAAAGGAGAAGTGATTATCTGTTATTATGTTCTTCTGGATAAAACTGAAAAGATGGAGGCCGCAGATTGGCAGGAAAGCTCTGCAGAGATAGGAACGTGATGTGTTTGTGAAACATTATCAAGCACATATAGTGATTTCTGTTTGAAATGAGAAAACCTTTCCTATTAGTTCTTGGTTTCATTTGTATTCACATTACTACTTTCCTAATCATGATGGGACCTCGGAGGGGGCCTCGGGAGGAGAAAAAGCCATGCACTGCTGGAAAGATCAAAGAAACCAGTTGCTGATGGTGGTTGGTTTCATGTAGTAATAAAGCAATTGTCAGGACATGACTAATTTTGGGCCAATTTGATATTGACAGCAGTGTTCGCACACTTTTGGATTCCACCCTACTCTATAGAACAGGGCTTTTAGATTTTTTTGATGACAAGGATCTTTTTTCGCTCACATTTTTTACATTTTCCTTTAGAAACCTTTTTTGAAACCCTTTGATCTATCTATGTATCAACATCAGCATATGCCCTTGACAAGCCCATATCTAAAGTGGTTCGAGCTGACAGACCATCTCGACCCAGCAGCAAACCAGATACCATGTTCTAAAAACCAGTGTGACCAAATGCAGGTATGGTGAGTTTTTTTCCCAATAGAGCATTGATAATGAAGGCTATGTCTATAAAAACATTCTAATATTAATTCATACGAACAGTACAATTCCCCGATCTTGAATATGTTTGCATTGCAAACACATGCTGATAAGAGTTATATTGCACCACTACCGTTTCCAAAAACCCATCTGTTCTGCACTGCGGTCGAGTGTATCTTACCCCAAAGGTTTTTATCAATGGGGTTTAAGAGCTGCTGATTAAAACTGTAGTGTGCGGCACAGTTCAGTTCTTATAACTTAAATCCCCCCATTATCTTCCCCCTCACCCCTCATGCGTTGTGTAAAGCTCTACAAATCTGCCATAGGAAGTGTTCTTATCACTGTTTGACTATCTGTGAAGTGAAGTGAGGGAATGATGGAGGGTGAGTGTATGTGTGTGTGTGTGTGTGTGTGTGTGTGTGTGTGTGTGTGTGTGTGTGTGTGTGTGTGTGTGTGTGTGTGTGTGTGTGTGTGTGTGTGTGTGTGTGTGTGTGTGTGTGTGTGTGTGTGTGTGTGTGTGTGTGTGTGAGTGAGTGAGTGAGTGAGTGAGTGAGTGAGTGAGTGAGTGAGTGAGTGAGTGAGAGAGAGTGAGAGAGTGAGAGAGAGTGAGAGAGAGAGAGAGAGAGAGAGAGAGAGAGAGAGAGAGAGAGAGAGAGAGAGTGAGTGTGTGCTTACATTCTGTCTGTCTCCCGTGAGATGGGCAAACTCTACCATCTCATTCCCAAATTGGCTGAAGATTTGGACAAATTCCTGAAAAGTGCTGACTCTCTCCAGCTGCTCCAGGGTAACCAACACCTGCACACAAACATATAACCCACGTCTTTACAAATAAAGCTACAGCCCTTAGAAAGGGGGGAAAAAAAATGTATTGTGTAAAGGTTGCTTTCATAACTCAGGAGATGTTTGTGCTTTATTTAGGGATGAGCTTTATCTCAGATGTCTGTCCTAATGTTCTCAACAAGAAATAAAAATAGATCCAACTGAGACAACAGTTGATATACAGTAGGAGCATAGAGCCACTGTGGCAAATCTGAGCACAGCATGTGAAACAGTATGAGATCTCTTTAGATTACTAGGGATATAGATATATATATAATAAATAAATAAAATAAATAATGAAAATTCCCAGCGCCGACAATTAAGCAAAACTAAACGAATGGGCCGCCGATGTACGAGTTTTATGGGCTGTTCAGAAGAAAAAAAAAATTATATGTATATATATATAATTTTTAGTTTTAGTTTTTTACGTATGAGATGTATCGGCCCAAAAAGCACATCTGCCCACTGGGAAAGTGCCGGTCTGCCCGATGGCCAGTCTACCCCTGTTTGTACTGAGAAGCTCAGCGGAAGCAGTCCGCTCATATTGGAGAATATTGATAAGAGAAGCCTCTATTTGAGGTTAGCTAGCTAGGAGTGGGCATTATCAGGCATGGTCAGGGACAAATTCAATTGTGTTTCTCTCTAATGGAGAGCAGTTCTGCTGCCTGGCTGTCCAAACATCACTAACTGGACATGATTAGCTCCAGATCTGAGAGCACAAACAGGCACACACACATAAACACTGCCCACATCCTCATCTCACCGACATGGATGTTTAGACAGGCCTCCTATTTATCCTGTGCCGTGTCTCATCAATTATCTCCAAAGCAGCAGGATTTTAAGTATTCCTCTGTGGCCATGCAGCGATAGCATCGGAGAGCAAAGGCTAACCTGTGTGCGCCTGTGTACTCGTGTACTTGACAGGAAAATAAGAGTGTCATTTGTGCTTGTAAAGGCCAGTGCACAACATGGACACAGCAGACAATAATACGTACTTTGTTGCGAGAGCTTATGATCTGTTTGATAACGATGCAGTCTGCAAGCACCAGGACTTTGGTAACGGAGGAGAGCAGCATGCGAGCAGCTTTCACCATGCCAGTCCTGTCACTAAACACCGTGCTGCGCCCGTCACCATCACACTGCTCCAGACCGGACACATCTGTCAGTTGAGCTATTGCAGTGCCTGCAAAAGAAAAATACAGCAGAATGTAAAAGATGTGCGCACAAGAGCTTAGCAACGTACACAAGTGTCTATAGTTTCAAACTCTTATTCCTACGTATTAAACTTCAGCATGGAACTTGACCCATTATGGACTGAATGATGCCTCAAAAAATCATATCGATTGTTGAGGAGAGGTGTGCTGTTACTTCAGACTCATGATTTCTGCCTTGAGGATGATGAAACGGATAACAAAATCTTTAACTGAACCATATCTAGAAAATATAATATATTCTCTATTATATTATACAGACTTGAGGGTGGGTTCTACTGACTTGAGCTATTAGTAACTACAAGAGCAACAGACAAAGCTTAATTTTCAGCCATTACCCCAGTCTTCAGTGTCACATGATCTTTAGAAATTATTATAATATGTTGCTTTGGTGCTCAGGAAGCATTTCTAATTATCAATGTTGAAAACAGTTGAGCTGCTTAATATTTTAAATATTAGAAACCATGATAAAAAAATGTTTACATCTTTGATGAATAGAAAGTTCAAAGTTCAAATTTGACTAAAGCCAAACCAAAGCAACAGAAAACTATTCGAGCAGTTTTATAAAAAAAAAAAAAAAAAAAAAAATTATAAACAAATTTCCTTCAGAGGACACCCAGAAAAGGAGGTTCTCACACCTTTTTTTTTACAAATTTGTCACAAAAAATTAGCTGGAAAAGTCCACAAAAAGTATTTGGGCACTTTTGGGACACTTAAAATTGATGAAAGCCATTGAGACCACTGTATATAAATCCTCACCAGCAGTGAAATTGTAAACTGGCCAGTGGGAAACACTTAAGGCCATGTAAAACAAACACATAATACTGTATGACGTCTTCTCATCCCTTATAGATAAACAAACAAGTATTCATAAAATAAATAAATAAATACATTTAAAAAAAAAATGCAGTTTCAATAAGCACATTAAGACATCAAGTCACAGACCATTTCATTTACAAAGCAATCCATCACACTGGGTGGTCACTTTTTTTAAAGCATCAATAAACATCTCTCTTTCCTCAATGAGTGTTCACAAGCTCACAGCCCTGTCCAGACACAAATGCTATACTGGCTTATTTTTGGACAGGGTGGCACGGACAGGATGTCATGTCCCAGTTGGAACATGCTGAAAGGACGCTTGATGAGGGCAGTTCCCTGCCTCGTGCCTCAATAAAGAAATGTTATTCCGAGAGACGGAAAGACTGGCACTTTGAAAAGTTGAGAAGAATGAGGGTGAGAAATACATAGTAAGGTTTTAGGCATTGAATGAGAGTAATTTCTGAAGGGAAACAGCTCTGTTGGATGTTCAACGACACATTTGTCCATCTGAAGACACAGTCCTGATTGCATTTAACAGCTTTTCTTTTGTTAAATCTCACAGTGGTTTTAACAATCAAGGTGCCTTGTGCAGAACGCTGTATTGTTGGGCAAATTACTCAGTTGCCAGTTTGTGTACACCTATCCATATTCATCTGAATGGGCACAATGCAGACATTTCCTGCTTTGTTGGTTTTAGTCTCTTGTTTAGCAGTGGCCATACTGAAACATTCTTGTTTCTGGAGGGGATTGTTCACTAGCTCTGTGTCTTTCCTGAGCTTTGAAGCAGAGTCTTTGTGGAAGCTTATAGTTGAATCCCTTGAGCGGCACCAGAGACGTGGCGCTGTCCTAGGCGGCTGGCATTTTCAGCCAGCTCCTTTCAGAAAGCTCCCTGCTTTAAAGAGACCATGGCCCCAGGCGTTCGGCTTGCATAGAGGGTGAAACACTGAGATCTCTGCACCGATGCCCTTTAAAGACACAGTCTTTAGCATGCATCTGCTTCTTCTGAATGCACTTCATTATTTGAAGTACTATAGCATCGAGTCGTAGCTCAAAAGCAGCTATCTATCTGCATAAGGCCGAGAGGTCCCTGAGCAGCAAGACAAAAAGAAAATAATGCATTCTCAGCAAAACTTTATCTAGAGTTTACAACCTCTACATCAGCTTCGGGTTAAGGAAACTTTCAGAAGAAAGTGACTGAAATCTCTGTGTTTAAAGGGAAAGTTCACCCAAAAATGAAAATTCTGAAATTAATTACTCACCCTCATGTCGATCAAAAGACAAATGGAGATCTTTTTAATAAATTCGAAGAGCTTGCTTTCCCCTTCATTAAAAGCCAACGCAACTGCCAATTTCAAACCCCAGGAAGGTAGTAAAGACATCATTAAAAGTAATCCTTAAAGGGATAGTTCACCCAAAAATTTAAATTCTGATATTAATTACTCACCCTCATGTCATTCCAAAGACATGAATTCATCTTCAGAACACAAATGGAGATCTTTTTAATAAAATCAAAGAGCTTTCTTTCCCCTTCATTAACGCAACTGCCACTTTCAATCCCCAGTAAAGACATCATTAAAGTAATCCTTAAATTCACCCCAAAATGAAAATCTGTTATTAATTACTCACCCTCATGTCGTTCCAAACCCGCAAGACTTTTTGATGAAATCTGAGAGATTTCTGTCTCTCCACTGACAGCTACGCAACTACCACTGTGATGCTTCAAAAAGCTCATAAAGAGATCGTAAAACTAATCCATATGAATTTAGTGGTTTAGTCCAACATTTTCTGAAGAAACACGGTCGCTTTATATGATGAACGGACTGAATTTAGGCTTTTATTCACATATAAACAGTGATCAGCGAACATAAACAGAATCTCAACCTCTCTGCTTGGCACGCGAGAACAAACCCCTTGCAGATGCTTAAACGTGCAGCGCAAGACACAAGAATGAACTTCATTGGTTCTCACGTCAAGGGAATATCCTTCACAACTGATGTGTGAGTTGATAAATGTCAATATGTTAATATAAAAGCCTAAATTCAATCTGTTCATCACATAAAGCGATTGAGTCTCTTCAAAAAAATTGGGCTAAACCGCTCAATTCATATGGAATAGTTTTACGATGAACTTTTTGAAGCGTCAAAGTGGTAGTTGCGTAGTTTTCAATGGACGGACAGAAATCTATTAAATTTCAACAAAAAGATCTTTATTTGTGTTCCGAAGATGAATGGAAGTCTTACGGGTTTGGAATGGCACGAGGGTGAGTAATTAATGATATGATCCTTAGTAAGCAAACAAGTTTTTTTTTTTTTTCAAAAAGTACACAGAGCCAAAAATGTCCATAGTGGAAGAAACAGCCGCACTGGAACAAATGCACTTTTAAGACCACACAGACGGTGAAAGCAAATCACAGCAATGTAATCTATACATCATTCAAAAAAACTTCAAAAAGAGGTGCAGGCCACTGTGTCACATCTGTGGTCAAACACAAAGTCACAGGTCACTTCTCAAATCAGGGCTTTCCCTTTTTAACGAAAGCTCTCTTTCATCTCCTTTATGATGTGCTCTCATACTTCAGCTGAACTACTTGTGGTAAAATCCAAAAGAAAAATTTCACCAGTTTTAACATCTGATTCATTAAATTCACGTAACTACGTAACTTTTTTTCTCCACCTGCCTCGATGTGTTTTGGGCTAAACTTTTGCCCGTCACACATGGGCGGCCCGTGTAATAATCAGGAGGATTAAATGCGTGGGTGAGCGTTCAAACACTGTGGGGAGTCTGATAACTAACTTGAAGCCAATCTAATTCCAGTGTTGTTGCAGTCTTTTGCCCAAGGAGGTATGGGAAGGGAGGCGGGAGAGACCACCAACTATCAGTATTTATAGATACAGAACAGAGCTCCTATTATTTCAGACCGGAGAGACAAATGTAAACCACAACACACTTTGAGATACATGGATTTGATTGATACAGCACTTGTTTAGCTACTAAATATACAGTCTTCCAAAAATGACTTGGACTTGCAAAATATCAGACCAAGTGGAATTTATTTCAATGATATGTAGCATAAAAACCTTTAAAGCAAACCATTAAAAAATAATAATAAGTGTTCAGGTTTGATAAAAGAACAGTTATTTTGTTCAAATTTAAGACAATCTCCAAATATCACTACAATCATTTCTGGGGTACAAGTCTATTAAATAAGTTAATGCAGAAATAAGTAATTCTCAGAATCATGTAGTCTTTATAAGAAACCTCACCGATGTCATCTCACATGAGATTTACTTTATAGCCGCAGCTGCTTGACTTTGTAAACCTCTTTAAACTGTCAGAAAAGATCAAATCTTTTTGTGCTCATGTTGGTTATTCTAAGAGCAAGCACAGCAACACTTCACCATGAACGAGAGATATGGAAACGCACAATTGTGGGGTATTTTTAGTCAAACTCTTCATAGACAGATGGGACATGGAGAGTTTAATAGAAGAGAAACTGCAGCACTCTCCCTTTTACATACAAGGACTGATTCAGGAATCGCACACAGAAACAAGGCCTAGGAAATGCTGCATTTGGTTCTTATGCATCTCAAAACAGCTGCATTCATAAGGATGTGAAAGCCCCATTTTAATAAAATTATAGGCTCTAAATATATTACATTGTGCAAATTCATTTAATTCATATTAATTTCAGCTCATAGTAAAACTTGAAAGGTTAACTTTTCATCACACAATTGGAATTGGATTTTAATTGTAGGGCTGTCACTTTATGTTCGAAAATAGATTGCACAATCGATCGGACCAACCAACACAAGTTTCGAAAACAAAAATAGGGAATTGATTTTAACCAAATATGTACACTATTAATTGTAGACGAATTAAACAAATAAAAAAGATAGATGTAACAAAGAAAATAAAGAATTCCGAAAGTGCAGTAGGCTTTGCGAAAGCTAAAAAGAAAATTCCCACAAATTTTACGCGCCTATAGTTTCAATCGGTTTCAATTGGCTGCTGCTGGTGTTTTGCCCAAAAAATGGAGGACAAAAACGATCAACCTGTGCGACATGAGAGACGAGTGATAACCCCTAATAACTTGAGGAGTTCGATATGCAAGCACTTCGGGTTTTGGACTGTAGATCAAACTATGAAGAAGAACAAAGTGGTATGCAAACTGTGCAATCGTGAGTTCCCATATCATGCTTATATGTTTTTCATTGAAGTTATGGCGGTCCACTCTGCTTATTGTTTTTCAAGAATGTTGCACTTCTGTTAGTCATTGTGCACGAAACTTCACGCCAATAAATCATCAGAAATATTGCTGACTTGTGCATCTCAAGCGCCCTCTTTACGTTCGTCCTAATGCCTGTTAGTTGTCCGTGGATTGGCCTATATTTGGCGTTGAAAATGGAAACGTCTTTAGACATGAAACATTTATTTTACAATCCGATTCAATGAACACTTATGCCTCAAAAATCGAACAGGATTTTTTTCACAAAAGTGACAGCTGTATTCAATTGGCTACATCCTCCAGAATGTTGAAATGAAATTTGAATTGGATAGACTGGAATTTAATTAGTCCAGTTTTTATATGAAACATACTAAAGGTTTCAGGTCAGTATGTTAAAAGTTCATGAGAATAAAGATAGATGTTATGACTTCCATTCAATCAAAGAATCCTGGTGAAAAAAATAATCACAGTTTACATATAAATATTAAACAGCAACAGTTTTTAACATTAATAATAATAATAATAAGAAATGCTTCTTGAGCACCAATTCAGCATATTAGAATGATTTCTGAAGGATCATGTGGCACTAAAGACTGGCGTAATGAGCTGTCAAATTCAGCTGTCATCACAGGAATAAATTACATTTTAAAATTGAAAAAAAAAATTTTTAACTAATATTTCACAATATCACTGCATTTACTGTATTTTTGATCAAATAAATTTAGCCTTGGTGAGCGTAAGAGACTTCTTTCAACAACAACAAAAGATTCTTACCAACCTCAAACTCTAGTGTATACAACACATTGATTTAGGTGGTTTCATGGGCTGATTATTAATATGATCTAATGTTTCTTGAAGTACCTCTGATGTGTGTGGTAACGTTTACTAGAAAAACTGTTATGGATGTCTCTGAATGTTACTCCATTTTAATTATAATTCCTTAAATTCAAATTGGAAATGCAATTCTGCATCCTGGTGCTACACCAATTAAAACAATTTAATCAATTCTGCATGGTCCACAACCCTGACAGGCTGTCTTGAGCTTGTTGACAAGTTACACTATGTTTAACCTAGCTGTCCATTTCCTGTTCCTCGTTGCCTGGTAACTCTACCTTGGAAAAGCTGCTTATGTGTCACTGCTCTTCCAGTTGAGTAGTGTCAAACTGACCTGCTCTCCTAGCTTCAAAGCAAGCCAGTCCCATCTCGTCCTTCAGGTCTTCATTCTCCACTGCAATGGCTTCACCCACCGCCACAAAGCGGCCAACTGCAACGCTCACCGCCTGCCCCACTTTCTGGATGGCCCGTAAAGTCTTCTCCGTCTTCTTGAGCTTGTCTTTGTGATTGATCAGTGTGGTAATCTAGAATGAGACAAAAAAGTCAGCATTTAGCATAATAACATTATAATATATTAATATGCTCTAACATAAAATACTGAATGCACTTAAGGTACACTTCACATTAACCCGAGAGTTTGGGTCTGTATGGTTTATTGAGTATTTGATACAGTACAAAAGTACAGTAAAACCAGTCATATTGTTTCATGTTATTACAGCTGATTTCTATTTGAATATATTTTAAAATATAATTTATTCCTGTGATGACAAAGCTGAATTTTCAGCATCATAACTCCAGTCCTCAGTGTCACATGATCCTTCAGAAATCATTATAATATGCTGATTATATATATTGTGTCCCAAAGATGAACGAAAGTCTTACGGGTTTGGAATGGCACGAGGGTGAGTAATTAATGACCAGAATTCAATTTTAATACAACAAATTATTAATGTCACATTTGATCAATTTAATGTATCCTGAATAAAAGTATTAATTTCTACAAAAATCTTACTGATCCCAAACTGTTGAACAGTAGTACAATGCACGCAGAATGGAGAGAAAATAGAAAAAACAAAAGTAAAAGAATGAACGTGAACGGCAGTGAAAGAGGTAATAATGACTCCCTCCTCCTAATCCTCTTCATCAACCTACGTTTAACGTCACTTGCTCTCACACTTTAAGATACAATAAAAGCTATGGTCTTCTGTCTGCATCAGGATTGACTTCATCAATCATTTACTCAGAGCCCTTTACAATTTCCGCTCCCAAGAGCTGAAATCCCTCACCTCCTGCTGATGGGTTATGGCAGGTGGCCTGCTAAAGGAAACGTTTAATTGGAGTACAACAGCAGGGAGCATAGACAACACCAGAGCCTGAGAATAATACTCTACAACAGGCCACATGGAGCAAACATGTGCTACTGCCAACCAGTCAACAGTGATATGGCAAGTTAAAAAAGGATGCAAATACTAAAATATTCCTCTGTATTTTGCATGTCCTTTGCAATGTTCGGTTTTTTAGCTTAGAACTCCACGTAATCTTTGACGGATTTCTCCTGCTCGGCAGTGTGTATTTGAGCATGCATAGTGAATGATGAATGAATCTCGAACACTTCATATTTACATTCCTCACGAGTGAGTCATCTGGGGTTTGACGTTTGGCGTCATCCATCTGTCTTTTCCGAATTCACTTAAACGGACCATATCATAGAAAACAGGATCTGTGTTGCTGTTTTGCAGTAAAAGAGGTGATGGTGTAATGTACTATGAAGACCCTACCCAGCCCACCCAGACAATTTACTGAAACTAAGAAGCAAAAAGGAGTCATTCAGAAATCAACACAAGGAATGATCATCCAAGTTTACACATAGCATGATCTTAACCTCAAGAATTCCAACAAAAACAGCCCGTTTAATTCTAAGGGTCAGGGAGATGGATGAAAAATAACAACAAGAAACATCAAATTTCATCACATATGGACTTGAGGGAAAGTAATAAATGGTGCAAAAGTGTAAAACGTGGCCGTTTTAAACTGTGGATACTTCGCACACGGTTCATTTTGCTTTATGCTATCATAATTCGTCATTCTGAGGGAGTTCTTTGAATCATTCCCATGCAGTCGAATGTCGACACCCACCGACAGAGGGGGAGAGTGATTAATCGAGTGGGAGGTGTTTCTACGTCATCCTGTGGTCCAGTGCTCGGTCTCTGACACATCTCCCTGAAGATGGCTTGGGTGACTGAGAGATAAAGGGTCCTGTCCCTGCCTCACTGCCTCACTGCTCTTGCGCTGATATTAGACGGCTACGAGCCGTCCTGGTCCTGCCAACAAATTGAGGGCCATTCATGAGTCATAGAAGGAGAAAAATGAAACATTCCCTGAGGAAGGGAAAAAAATCCAGTTGGAGGATAAGGGTGTGAGGGGGCTGTGAACAATGGAGGGTTGAATGGTTCAACGTTTACATTACGTCAACAGTTCTGGAAAAGCACAACGAATAATGTTTATTCTGAGTTGAAGATGTTTATCTCCCAATCTTTGGCTTAGGCAATATGATGGTACGTGTTGTGCAATGGAAAGAAAAAAAGTATCAATTGGTAATGATACTGCTATATTGATAATATAGATAACGGTAGATCTGTTGTGTGATTAAAATATATATATATACCACTCAGAAAACTAACTTTGGTTTGTGCAAAAATTAAACAAAAAGCAAATAAATATGTGTTAAAAGTGTAGGTTCTGTAAGATTTCATGTTTTTGAGAGAAATCTCTTATGTTCACCAAGGCTGCATCTATTTGATCAAAAAGTAAAAAAAACAAAAATATATATTTTAAAATGTAATTTATCTGTGATGGCAAAGCTGACACTTCAGCACTCATTACTTCAGTGTCACATGATCATTCAAAAATCATTGATAATAATCAGTAAATTTAAAATGTTGAAAACATTATTTTTTCAGGATTCTTTAATAAATAGCATATCCAAAAGAACAGCACTTATTTGTAATAGAAATCTTTTATAGCAGATTGTGCTGGAGTAGACTTTACAGAGTGCTTGATCTTGAGCGCATTGTCAATACGAGATCTTGACCAAAAATTGCTGCACCTCTTGATGGAAATAAATGCTGTGATGATGTTATTTCTATCAAGAGGTGCAGCAATGTTTGGTCAAGATCTTGTTTTGACAATGCAAGAGTCCAGCACTCTGTAAAGTTTCCTCCAGCACATCCCAAAGACTTCCAGTGAATTGAAGGTCTGGACTCAGAGGTGCCGATTCATGTGTGGAAATGATTCTTCATGCTCTGTCCCAACCATTCTTTCACAGTTTGAGCCTGATGAATCATGACATTGTCATCCTGGAATATGGCCATGATGTGTCTTCCTACATGTCTGTTTAAGAAATGAAAAGCTACACACTCCATTAATTAGGGAAGAACTGTTGCCAAACATACAGTACTGTGCAAAAGTCTTAGGCATGTTAATGTTAATATCCCCCATGTTAATTGCAGGAAGGTTTCTTCAAGCATCTTGGAGACATTCCCGCAGTTCTTCTAGATTTAGAAGAGAAACATAATAATCACAATAATGATCCAATCATAGACTCTTAGGCATTTGCCTGTTTAAATCTAAATAGGCTGGGCAGTGTATTTACAGTTTTGATCAATTGAATGCATCCTTGCTGAATAAATGTAGGCTTTTTGTTTAAAAACAAATATTACTGACCCCAAACTTTTGAACAGTGGTGTATATATCTCACAATATAAAATTACCCATACCGCCTACAGATTTGGTCATACTGTCCACCCTTAATTTTGCTGATGGAAATGTTGGCAGGCCAGTGCAATGTGAGTAAATGAGTGAGGGAGTGTGTGAGTCAGTGTGTGAAAGTGTGTGTGAATCCACCATGGCCTCAGTAGAGGTAATGTTGTGGTGACACTTACATGTCCTTCAGCAGTGGCAGTGCTCCAGAGTGAGACACTGACCCGAGACCAGCTCTAGTCTTACTCACCGAGGTCAGACCATAGAAACATGAGAAAGGTCTAAGCACACAAACTGTTTAAAGCATTGGCATACGAGTCTGAGTGAGAAGCACAGGCTGGGTGAAAGTGAGAGAGAGAGAGTTAGAGACAAACAGCGTGTGTATTTTTATGTGTCAGAGGGAGAGGGTGGTGGCACTCATAACTTCCTGTTGCTGGATTAGCACATGGCCCACTCAGGCTATGTCAACAGAAAAGAGGCTGCATAACAAAAACACACTGATTCAACACTGGGACACAGCACAGCAATCGCTTCTGTCTAAACGCCGCTGACAGTGTTGAATGAGCCAGAGACCAGAAGGCTATTTTTTATCTTGTGGAAAGATAAAGCTCAAAACCGACTTGTTTAATTTATTTTCTACAACTTTACTGAGCAAACACAGTATGGAGCTTTAGATTTGTTCGACTAAAGTCAATCCTGTGAACTGCATTTCAAAGACCTTAGCCCTATACGATGTGTGCTTATAAATTAAACAATATGCTACTCAAACCCAAAACAGAAAGCTGTAATTTTTTTTTTACCTGACGACAATGTCAAACCATCTGAAATGATGCTAGAAACGTTTAATCATTACGTGCACAGTGTGGTCTGTTTGAGCACTAAATACGCCTTCAGAGGACCGGCTCTCGATTGCTCCAACAAAAAAATATATTTCTCTAAGGGCCAGTATTTCAATACAGGATCAAGCTATTGGACAAAAGCTGGAAATGCCTGCACAAACCCCCCATGGTTTCTGTTAGATTGGGTTTATAAATAAAATGAAAAAGTAAGGAGATGTCTCAAATTAGGCTCTAAATCGATTTGTAAGAGCGAGTGCTCACAAAAAAAAAAAAATGGCAACGTGTCTGTGCCTTTTCTGTGTCTGGGCTGTAGTAAAAGAACAATTTATTGGCCAGGCTAACTAAAACAGTAGATATTTGACCAAACTGAGATTATCGACACTGGCAAATAATCATTCCCGTATAGTCAATATGGAATCAACAGTCTTGGGCATGTATGTAAAAATGGAATAAATGTCCAGTAAATTGATATATTCAAAATAAGATTTACATTCACCGACGAGCCAAAACATTATGACCACCTGCCTAATATTATGTTGGTCATCCTTGCGCCACCAAACAGCTCCAACCTGCCGAGGCATGAATTCTACAAGAGCCCTGACGGTTTCCTGTGGTATCTGGCATGAAGACATTACCATCAGATCCTTTACAAGATGGAGCTGCCGTGGATTGAGCTTGTTGGTCCAGCACATCCCACAGATGCAGTATACCTGGTTAACTACAACGTTTAGGTAGGTGGCACGTCAAATTTACGTCCAGATGAATGGCAGGACCAGGGTTTCCCAGCAGAACATTGACTTTTCACTAATCATTTTATGTATCAGAACTTGACATGTGACCTTGTTAGGAAACGATCAACATTTTTCGCTTCACCTTAGAGTGGTCAAAATCTTTTGTCTCAGTGTATTCACACAATCTATGTATGGGGCCTAAAATTAAGATCTCATTTTTATAATTTATTACCATTTTTCTTTCTTTTTTTTTTTTACAAATTATATTATCAGCATAACAACTTAACTGATCAGTTTAAAAAAAAATACATAGACTTAACATTGGTGTTCTCATGCAAAAATGCACTTGTTAGATTAGTGACCTCGAAACCTTCTTTTTTTAAGATTTATTTATGGTGTGTTTGCCTTTATTGAGATAGGAAAGTACAGAGAAATGTCAGGAAGAGAAGATGAAGAGAATGGGACGGAATCAGGAAGGGTCCACGAGCCGGGACTCAAACTCAGGTTGCCCAGGCTATCGGCTCTGACAATCTTAAATATTTCTTATTTTATTTAAACATTTTCAAATTTCTAAAACGTAGTTTATCTCAGAACCATAGCCTTGTGGGCAGTGTTCTGACATATCACACAGCAGTGTTTGGGTGCCCTGAGTTAAATCCATGGCTTGAGGTCCTTCACTTATCCTGTTCCCCCCTCCCTGTCACTTCCTGTCTCTTCTCAACTAAAGGCTTAAAATGCCCCAAAATGTTCAGGATAGTTTCAGGTTTCAGAAATTCTGTATCTTATTTTTGGACTCATTTTGAGACTTTGAGACCCATTACATCAGTCATCAGCAATGCCACTTTCTAGATGTTGGCATTGCAAAGCCTGTTTTCATAAAATATTAGTTGTGAGTCAAAAAAGCTGCACCATTATAAAAGGAGACGTGAAGGACAATCAGATTTTATGTATGTTGACATAAGGTGCATATGACAGCTGTTCTCAAGCACCCTATACATCTATCACATTTCATTTCTTTACAGAGACAATTCCATTTTCTGTTGGATGTTTGCTAATATTTCATATGCATCTTATCACCCTCATAAAACAAATGGCTCAGGAAAGACATCTCCAGCAAAACAAGATTTAGTTACTATAAAAAGCCTAAACCTTGATGAGTGCAGCGACTAAACCCTGAATGAAAAACAGCCTTGATAATTCACTGCACAACATCATTTGTAGGTATATGCCAAACAATGGCAGATGGATTGTGTTCAACAAGCTTTATATTAAATTACTTTTTGAAATATACTACAAAACAAATACATTGAACTTAGTCCATTTAAAGTTTAATAACAGTGTTTTTTTTAAATTAAGTGGTTCAGTCTTGCATGCCTGTTTGTGTCCAGTCTAACACTAAAACATGAATCGTTGCCCTTGTAAGAAGAAGCTCTACCCTTATTTAAGGGTTATGAATATCATTTAAATAAAAGACTGAAATGGGAAATCGCAATGGCATGACATTACACAATGTCATTGCACTTTGTCACAAATTACATAGTTCTGCTGCCAAAAAACATTTACTCTGAAAAACGAGATGCATTCCATTTCATTACAGCCTTTCAGAGTAAAAGATGAAAGAGATCCTTTTAATTTCAAGAGCCGCACCTGTGGAGAAAGCTCTATCACACTCTATATCAATGGGTTAAAGAAGATAGAAGATAAAAGTGGTTAAAAAAAGAAACCTGATTTTAAAAGAAATTATAAATAATATAACAGATATGCCATGCTCTGAAAGTATACATGTGATCTCTCATCAGTTATAAAAACAGATTTGTACACATGGTGACATTATGACAGCTCACTCAATTATGCAATGAGGCAATAGCTGCTTAAACAAACAGTAATTAAACATTCGTCTGACACTGATGAATTCATTATCATCCATCATTTTTGATTAATTTTAATGATGGTCTATTAATTGCTGACAGAACCAAAGTAAAAAAAAAAAAAAAAAAAAATCAATCATAAGTACAGGCTGATTTAAACTTCTAGGGCCCTATTTTAACGATCTGAAACGCAAGTGTCAAAGCGCAAAGCGCAAGTAACTGTGGGCGGGTCTTGGCGCTGTTGCTATTTTCCCGGCGGGATAAATGACTCTTGCGCCAGGCGCAAATCTAAATTGGGCTGGTCTGAAGTAGCTTCATTAGTCATAGGTGTGGTTTGGGCGTAACGTGAAATAAACCAATCAGAGCGTCATCTCACATTCCCTTTAAGAGCAGGCGCGCTTTTTCTAAAGCGGATTCTTATTGTAACGGCGGATTTGCCAGGCGCGCGCCAGGAGCGGTTCACAGCCGAGGAGAGCAACGCTCTCATCAGGGACGTTGGGGATGGAGAAACCCACCCAAATTAACTTCGGTTAAAAAGGCGTATGAAAATTTGGGTAAATGTGTAAGCTAGATGTATGCTTTTATAATAAATTGTCTATCTATCTATCTATCTATCTATCTATGGTAATAATGTATGATTTGCAAAAATGAAAATGGCTGCTTCTGTGTAATTGAGAGAATCAAAGTGTATGCGCGTTGTGCACACGCTACATTGATTATGGCCAAGCATGCACCCTTAAAGTAGCATATTAATAACATGCGCAACGCGCCACTGACTTTAAACAAGTTTTTCCTGGTTAGTGGCGCAATTGTTTTCTAAACCTGCAAAATAGCATGAAGGAACGTTTGCGCCGGAACACGCCTCCTTTTTTGCGCTGAACCGCCCAGGGAGCGCAAGTTCATTCCCTAGTTTAGCGACGTGCTTCTGCGGAGGGAAAAGCGCGCTTTGCGCGGGTGCAAAATAGGAATGATACATGCGTCGGTGTTCAAATTCAATTGCGCTGGGTGCAAGATAGGGCCCCTAGAGTTAAATTCACATCTACACCATTAAAGCTTTTAGTTTGATTATTTATTCAGGCTTTCATTTTCACCAACCAAACAATTATTGTGCAAATATCAGCACTAATATATAATTATGCTTTTGGAAATTTATCCAGACCTCAATATTCTTGAGCTTTATGTGGGACTACCTGAAGCAAAGTTTTACACAATGGAAAAGGTGAGGTCATGATAAAATTAGCATTTGCAATTGGCTAGATGAAAGTACATTAGGTTCTCTGGTTGGAATCCAATAAGACAGAGAGATAATTAAGAGGAGATAGTAGAATAGGTAGCAAGTGCCAGCTCTGGAGAGGAAGCTGGAACATTGGCACTCCAGCCGAGCCAAAGTCAGTGTGTGGAAAAGTACAAAGTAAGAGAAAAGAAAAAAAACTCTTTCCCTCTGGATCTGGTTTGCCTAAAGTTGCCATGAAATCAAAATTGATTATTCTCATTTTTTACAGAAAGTTGAAGTGCTTATTATAATGATTTATCTGTGCACATCATTATTTATTTATTTTAATTCATATGCCTGGGATTAAAAAAAAAAAAAAAAAACCTCAAGGTTTGCTTGTTTGTAGGGCTGCCCATTTTGTCCTAAACTTTTACGATTATAAATCAATAAGATATAATAACAATAAATTAGAGTTATTATTATTATTATTATTAATAATAAATAAAGATATTCAACATTAGTAATATCGCTGTGAAATAATAAATGAGCATTTAAAAAAAAAAAAAAAACACTGGAGCATTAGCTGTTTGCGAACACAGTGCCACTTATCACTTTGAAACACGCAGCGCATTTCTATTTATTTAATTCAATTGCAGCCTTTGTGATTTCCTAATCGCACTAAGCCATTTCACAATTTGTGTTTTATTGATTAATCATGCAGTCCTAACACCTGCATACCTAAAATATGCCCTTAATCAATAGTCAAAACAAAAGTTATTCACTGAACACAGTGCATGCTCATTGAATAAAGCATTTTAAAATTGTGAAGCTGTAGGCTAATTAGTTTGAAAATTAAAAGATATGTTTCTGTTACAATCACATTACCATCAATCTGTCCAGAAAGTCAATGAAGCTTCCTCCACCTATAATTGCAAAAAGGACCTCAGGGATCCCCCATACAACACAGGACCAACTAAGAAATTCTTTCACTGCTCCCATACAGACTCACTTCATGTTGATTACAGCACAGACTGTACTAAATCAAACCAGAAGGGCTTGTGATAAGGTACCACGGGTCATCACTGTACAAAGACTCATTGATCTATTCCCGTACACTCATTACATTACAATGTGGCAGGCAGAGCGCCAAACGTGAGCACATGCTCCTCAAAAACTGTACATCGCAGCCATTGAACTTGCTATATAAACAAAAGCTAATGAGAAAAGGGTGGTTTTTCTACCTTGGCATGAAAGAACAAGCATACTTTATCAAAGGATATCTTCAGGCTCAACATGAACACTGCAGACCACCACATTTGTTTTGTGTGCATTCCTGGTGTTTTATCCCTTAAACACGGCTGATCGGTTATATGATTGTGGTATTCGTATTATTAGATTAAGTGGGACCACAATTTCCCAGGCTTTGGAAATTTGATTATCATGTTTAAATAGACATCAAGACCGTGAAAATGTATGTGCAGATACAGCAAATCTATGAACTCAAGATGAATCCGTTTTCTTTCATACCTTCTGGTCATGCGGTGCGATTCTGGGATTAATACAGTCAGGCTAACTCATAATACAGTTCCAACTTTCTATCACAGAGGTGTGTATTATATGAAAAGTCAGCATATTGGGGAAAGTTGTCTTTTATCTATGTTTGCAGACTACATATGAGCTATGACATGACAGGGATGGCAGGAAAGCGTGGTCTCTCGTACCTGGGAACTCAATACAGCAGACATTCAGGGCTGCTTTTCACTGTGATTTAATGCAGATGTGCCTTAGCAGTGAGATGAATGGCTGGATGGGGGGGGGGGGGGCGCAATGGGAAGACGAAGTACATAGTGCTGTTGGAATGCTGAGGCTAATAATACCCAGTGATTGGTGAGCTTTGTGCCCTGCCAAGAATCACTGGCTGCACAACAGCATGGATGTCAAACTGCTCAGCCATTTAATCACTCTTTATACAGCCAGTGTTTAACTCCATTTTAGTCACACTTGCTCTGCATTAACACTATCTGTTAAAACAAGATGTACAGTTTTAGATTGGCACAACTTAAAATGTCACCTAAAATACAGTAGTGAGCAGACAGTACCAATACTTGCCATCGTTCAAAGTGACTTATAGTACACTAAATTGTAAACTCCCTCTTCAATTCTCAGACCATGCATTTTTGGAACCAGACACTTTTTTTATTAGCAGCCAAAATCCTTGAAGACAGCAATCACAACACATTTCAAAGTGACAGAATATTCTATAACATATGGAATTATACAGGGCAGGACTTGACTGGATAGACTGGACTGATTAGTCTGATATAAGTAGAACAAAGTTAAAAAATGATTTACTTTTATATTTACATATTACATATTTACTTCTCAACACGTTCCTGGGGCCTGTACCATGAAGGTAGCTGAACAAACTCAGGGTTGCAGGATTAGTTTCGAGTTGACAAAACCAAACCAATCCAACCAGGCTTTGTTGGTACCATGATGCTGATCTTCAGCTTTCACTGTCAACTCAGGCTTTGATCCTGAATTTAGGTGAGTTTACGTGTGACATCAGTAGCGAACAGCCAATCACATGCTGAGAAAGAGTGAAACTACGATTCATTTCACGCGAGAGAAGCAGCGCGATTCACTTCTCTCTTCTGCAGAACATTAAGAATATTAAAAAATATAAAGAATTTTAACAAATTTACAGACCACTATTTTCTACTTGCTTCTCTTAAAGCCGAGCTACTTTCATAGTACCTAAAACTCAGGGTTGGCACAAACTAATCTTAAACTTACCTGGCTAGCCACCTAAACCGGCTTCATGGTATAGGCCTCCGGTCTCATTGTGAACGATACATAATGATGTACCTTATTCTTAATCCTTATTTTTTAGATTAGGTTATAAAAGTATTTTTCATAATTGATATTATTATTATTATTACAATTTTATTATCGCTATCGTGAGATTACAATTATTTTATTATATAGACATCCTAGTTTTTAACAACAAAGACAAATTACTCTAACAGTGTGCAGGAAAAAAAATAATATAATTTTAACTTACTAAAAAAGGGGATATTTAATAAATATTCCATATAATTTTTGTATTAGTTTTGGCTTTAGTACAGTTGCATGATAAATAATTGTAAAAGAAATGAATAATATAGGCTAAATAAACATTTTAAATACTCACACATTTTCTCACACAGTATAAAAGCATCTCAATGAAATAAGATTACGTTATATATATATATATATATATATATATATATATATATATATATATATATATATATATATATAACATTTTATATAACATATTTATATATGAATATCTTGCTGCCTTTCTATTTTATAAAGGTGGTCTCTCGAAGAGGATATTATATTTAATATAAAGACCACTCTTCACAAACCAATCAGATCCTGTTTAAGTCTTCCTATTCAGTTTACCATGTTTCATCAAAAACGTGCACTAATGAATCATGCACAATAAGACCAATGACACTGATAAGAAATTTAGATTTCATGTTGTCTTTTAAAACTAAGGTGAACACATTCTAATGGGTCAACTAGTTCAAATATATAGTCATCTGAAATTCATTTGTCCCAGGGCAGACTGATAAAAAGCTTCCAGATCTTTTTGCAGTGCAGGTCCTCCTCACTGCTCCACGCTCATTCAGAGGATTCAGCAGAGCACAATAAAGCCCTTTCATTCTGCAGCTCTGACGCAAGCGTGATTACCGACGCGAGGGGGTGGGTGGGGGGGGGGGTGCTGGCAACGTGACCGCACACTGAAACTTCTCTCACAAATACCAAAAGCACACCGCTACTCTGACCTTGCCATTACTGTAAGAGTGCACCATTAAATAGAGGGCAAGCATCCTGAGGTGCACTCTGGGTTTGGAGGACTGGTCAAACACTCCACACTTATCAAAAGGGCTGGGTCTGTAGTTCAATCCTCAAGGTCATTCTTTAACATCAAAATGTAAAAAATTATTTCTGGTTTTCATTTTGTAATTCTGTTTTTGCCTAGTAGACACTAAAATTGGTGATTTTTTTTTCAAAATTTACACTGCAAAGTGCAGAGCTGGCATAATTTAATCTGACTTTTATACGACATTGTGTCTTTTACACTGAATTTTAAGCAGGCACAGAGAAGCATTAACTCGGCTGTTTAAAGACGCCTTTATATACAAGTGACAAGAATATAATTTAGGCTGGATTTTTTGATTAAGTTAGTAGCCTAAGCAACTGTCTAGCAACGACCCAGAATACCTAGCAACACACTAGGGCTCTGTTTACACCTGGTATTAAGATGCGTTTTGGATAATCGGATCACAAGTAGATGAGGGAGACACATACCCGTTTACAACTGGTGTTTTAATCCGTCTCATTTGTACACTTTCAATCACTTCAGTCCTGATTTCTTCGAGGGGAGGGTCTATGGGTTGGTAAATGTATAAGCTTTTTTAGATCTTTCGATCTAATGGATGAAATAAACTCACTTAATTTACATATGAATGCGCACAGGAAAACATACAGAGAACATCAGCTTTTAGTATCTGCTCTGAAGCCGCAAGACCCCGCCAAATGTGGTGAGTGTGTGTTAGAAATAAGGAATGGTAAGAGAACATTTTGCTTGGTATGTTTTTCGTCTTCAAACTTGCGTCTTCAGCCGATAAAGCTTTAATCCCATCTGGCTAGTGTCCTTTCACATAATGTTTATGCATTAAGTCAGTAGGCAGAGAGTAGGTAGTGTTTTGTGGCTTTTCGAAAGCAATCTGGTCTAATGCGTTTTCGACAACCTCTGGAAGTGGTCAAAAGCTCAAAATGTTTTAGACCCCATTTACACCTGATTTAATGTCGTCCAATGTGATCCGATCGACCAAAATGCATCTTAATAGCAGGTGTAAATAGGGCCTATAACTACCAGAACACCCTAAAAATCACAAAACAATGAGCTAAAACTCTCAAAAACAAACTAAAAATCTCATTGAAGATTAGATGTCTCACCATTATTGACCAGCGGATCACGTCTTTCCACATATTCCAAAAGCAAATCTTTCCTTGGTGTGATCCTCTTGAGAAATCTCCTTCTCACCCTCTAATGGCTTGGTAGAAAGTGAGAGGTCACGTACGGTACACATGAAAACCATTCTCGCCTCCAGCTTTGACAAAGATGACAGTCGAGTCCTCAGAGTTCATGTATCAGGTGTCCCAATAGAGAGTGAAAATGAATATAAATTTCCATTTCATCGCACACCAGCCATGCAGCAATTTCATGAGTTGAGCTGTAATCTTAGTGTTCATGAAGCCACACATTCAGATCTGCTAAGCTGATACATTATGAAAACATATGTTCATCGCCTTCTGCATTATGATGAACACATGGATGCTCTAGTGAGCTTACAAAATAGGCTTTTAACAGACTTTTTGTCCAAATATTAAAGTTGTCATCAATTACTCACCCTCAGTTTGAGGGTTTAAAAGCAGTTTGACTTTCATTGAAATGAATGAGGATGGACACATTAAAGCTTCAAAAAGGATGCAAAAGTAACGTTAAAGTATCATAAAAGTAGTCCATACAACATCTGGTCAATATATATTATATAAAGCTATCACATGGCTTTGGAAAAATCTAAATATGTTCATGTTTACCACTTTTATGGTGCTTATTTAGTGGCGCATGGTCATTAGAGCTTGGAATTTTCATTTTATTTAAAAGAGTGGTCAGTTCATTCTCAAACATTTATTTTTGTGTTGAAGAAAAAAGTTGGGGAAAAAAAGGTTGTACAGGTTTTGACCGACCTAAGGGTGAGAAATTAAGAATATGAATACATTTTCATTTTGGGTTTTCAACTTTTCAACTTTTTATTTAATTTTTTTTGAAGAGCTGTTATTTTGTGATATGCTAAAGTTCTTGTTACAAGATGTCTTTTTCAGGTTTGAAAGAAAAGTCTGAGTGTCTGAGAATGTAAATTATGAATGTTACTCTACCCTTGGAATAAGCTTCATGCCAGCAATTCAGAGATGCAGAGTTGTCAGTCAAGAGAAACTCAAGCAGAAAAAAAACAGGTTCCATATTAAAGGGATAGTTCGGCCAAAAATGATATTAAACCCATGATTTACTCACCCTCAAGCCGTTCGAGATGCATATGTCAATCATTTTTCAGACGAACACATTTTCAGTTATTTTAGAAAATGTCTTAGATCTTTCAGTGGTTATAATGTCAAGTCCACCTCCTTCAAGTCCCAAAAATGTGCATGCATCCTTCACAAAAGTAATCCATCCATTTCTAAAATAACTGAAAATGTGTTTGTCTGAAGAATGATTGACATATGCATCTCGAACGGCTTGAGGGTGAGTAGTAAATCATGGGTTTAATATCATTTTTGGCCGAACTATCCCTTTAAGGCTCAGCACAGGATACTCTGATGGCCCGCCAACAGAGATTTCTAATCAAGTGATAAATTAGAAATTATGAGACACAGGGGATACAACCTCTGACTGGTTCTGCCCGAGATTGAAATTCTATACTAAATAAATGAAAACAACAAACTAAAAACTAAAATCAAACATTTTAAATGCTACAAGTGAATAATGTACAGTATACAAAAGAGATGTATAATAAGTAATTTATTATTAAATTAGGGTTTTAAAAGATTAGCCTCCAGTTCTGTATCAAATTCTCCCTGACACTTTTCCCCATTTAATATTTTGTGTTAGACACACTGTTTCCGTCCTCACTAACCTCATCACAAATGCTTAAACAGACAAGATACGATCAGACAAACTACTTACCAAGACAGTTTAAGTTTCCTTAAAGAATTAAGTTTTCTTATCCATTTAATTTGCAGCCAGCTATATTCCATCTTGTCAAGCCTCCAGGCTGAGAAGACAACTTAAAATTACAATGCTTAATGGGGTAAGACACTATACCTCACAGAATGTTCTTGCAATAAGTGTACCATAAATTGATTTGGATAAAAGCGTAAGCTAAATGACAAATAAACTATTAGCTTGAGAATTTCACAATGAACCCCAGAGAAGTTCCCAACAGCAAGTAGATGACAAGTCAACTTTGGCTTTGCCGAACTACACTGCTATTTAAAAGTTTGGGGGCAATACGATTTTTACCAAAAATGCTCACCAAGGCAGCATTTATTTGATAAAAAAAAAAAAAATACAGTTAAAAAAAGTTACATTGTGCCATTATGCGACTCCTCGGTGTCACATGATAGAAATCAATATAATATGCTGATCTGGTGGTGCTCAAAAAACATTTCTTATTATATTGAATATTGAAAACAGTTATGCCATTTAATAGTTTTGTGGAAACCGTGATACATTTTTTCATTTCTTGTTCCAATTTTTTTTTGATGAATGGAAAGTTCACATGAAATATGCAATAACAGCCTTATTTAAAATAGAATATGTTATAACATTAAATGTATTTACGGACACTTTAGACCAATTTAATTGCTGAACAAAAGTGAAAAATTTCTTTCAACTTTAGTGTATGCTGGGAACAATCTCCTCAGGAGAGATAACACAATGTCACGCTGGAGTGTTCACTGGTGACTCACTGCAGAGTGGGAAGAGTACAGGCTATTTCTGTTTAAAGTGTATTAGCAGTGCGGAGGGGACCTTAAGGACTTGTGCTTCGCCCATTCTCTTCGGCTGTCATGCCCCATCATCTGCCCGGACTGATGAGCCGTGAGGAGAGAAATACACTCTTATTCACCCTCTTATTTGAAGGGAAGGGGAGATCCTTAAACAACTGATCTGCTTAAGGTACTGCAGACACTAAAGTGTACTGAGTTTATGTAGCAAAAACTTTAGTTGAGACAAATTTGCAGTAGCCGTACAAAGTCCTGAGGGCTTATTTCAAGGATTCTGTTCTTATTTTTGAGATTGCAGTCAGCCATTGCCATCGAGACATTTGTATGAAATGCACAGGGCTGCCCAGCTGCAGAGCTGCTCAGTTCCTGATAAGTGGATACGCATATAGCTAGCATCACATTCATCTTTAATGCCAGCAATTAATTATTGAAAAAAGCTTAACTTGTGCCCACAAGTCAGAAGGGTGTATAAAATGAATGAACAGCACTTTAACTGTGTACAATGGAGATATATAATGGGCATCTATGATTGTCACAAGCAGAAAAACAGACTGAGAATACCTGTAAAACATGGCAATTTTAATTAGCCCAATCATTAACATCAAAGAGACTAGGGATGTCCAAAGTACCATACTTCAGTAACAAGTCAATAAGAAAATGACAGTCTTGTCGAAGTATTAATGTAAACACAGACAGTATGGCTTAAATTAATGTAACATGAAGTAAACAAAAAATGGAAAAATATGGGCTCCATGTACGGGCCAGTACAGCGCTCGTGTATTCAAACTCATTAAAATGCTTCAATCCTAAAAACCAATACCGCACAGAGCGTGTACAGGGTTTGTGTCTAGACCCGGGTTTACTTCATTTTCCACGTTCTGGACAGTCATGTTCACACAGCTTTCAAATATACCGTGGATGAGCACAACTGGACAAGTTCGACACATGCGCAGTGCAGTTGCTTATGCGTACTCTACAAGACGTCAGAGGGAAGCACGTGTCATTAACAGGACATTCGCTCAAAAGGATAGAAGAAGAAAAGTAGCGGATCCACCATTGCATGCAAAGTTTAGAACAAGAACCAAAGCAAACACGATGGAAAAGGATATGTTGCTTTGTTTACTGTTCTTGGAACAGCATGCTGGTTTTTTGTTTTTTTGCTCTTTCCACACCCTTCGAATCTGCACTGCACAATACATTACAACTGTGCATTGCCACCTAACGGACTCTTCTGTCTCAACATTCACCTTGCGCATGTGCTGTTGTACACACCTTATGATGAAAATGACATCACGGGGACCTAACAGACTGACACTGTCTATTATGGTCTCCTTTGTCAGTCTAGGAGTACCACATAAATACCATGGTATATGATAACAATCATATTCATGTGATATAATTGCCATCTGATACATGGTACCACTACAAAGGGAAGGAAGAGGGTTTATTGCAAATGTATGATAAAAAAAGAACAGCTCACATCAAAGAATACCTTTAACCTAACAAAATGCAATTATTGTGGTCTTACAGCTTTTCCACAAACAATGAGCCCTTTATTCTCTTTGTATTTGCTTTATTGCTGCTATAAACACTGTGTAAAAGTGTTAATTCAAAGCTTTGTTCCAATGCCGCCATCATACAAACTCTTACTATACCACATCTGTATATGTCTAAGTAGATCTGTGGAATGAAATACGCTGTGTGTTTAAATTGATGAGGGGTAATGGGTTTGTTTTTTATTATGTGAGAGGGTGTGTCCTGGATATAGATTCCACCTTCTCCCCGGCATACTGTTACCTTAGATGTATGTCTGGTTATAATGTGGCCTGAATTTTAAAAATGACTCCAGAGACATAATAGAAAAAAGGAAAGCTGATCTCTTTGCAGTGTGTGTGGTCTCAAAGGTACATCAATAAATAGAGGTAAGCTTTAAAGGAATCCCAACAAAATATACTTTCATAATAAGCAGGAATAATTTCAAGGATGAATGTGCTGTAACTTCATATGAGATTAGACAGGATATTCATTTGCCAAGCTGGATGTGTTCCTGGATCAACATGTTAGTTAGTCCTTGAACAATGTGTTTGTGTCAAACAAATATAGTTCTAAACATGAAACGTAGCACTAAACCAAACTCTGAAATCTGATCTGATTAACAATAGTGTTCATGCAGGAGCAAGGTGTTAGACCAGGAACAAGTTCTTTTTGGCAAATCACTATAACCCAACTTCAACTACATCCTAGGGTTCGTGGAATCTTTGAGGATTGCTTGCTAAGAGTGAAAGTCAATCCAGACCTCTTTCTGTCTAATTCATTATCACCCAGAGTCTAAATGAAGACAACACCGAATTGCAATTATCACCTCGTTTTTATCACGCCTTTGGAAAAAGACAGCAGAAGTCTACTTAAAAAAAGGTCATCCCTGGTGAATAAGGTGTCGTCTTAAGCTCCATCAAGAAGGCAGGTTTTGTGCCTGATGACAGAAAGGAAGTGTCTTGGAAAGCCCGTATTAATGAATCAGATTTTCATTTCAGTCCAGTGTTTTTAAGCTGCTAATCTCTTAGGAAATCAATTGATATGCCTGAACTGGAAATGTAATATTGATATGATGTCACTGCTGAATGAGACAGCTGGTACTATGATTTGATTAATCACGTCAGTACAGAAACTATACATGAGACAAAGTCAAAAAAGGCTTCTTAAGGCCCCATGTAATTTGCAGAATGTTCACTTTGACAAGCTGTTTCGAACTCCCGAAATGAACCCGAAATTAACTTTGTTTTGGACTGATTTTGTTTGAAATGACGTCACAACAGTTTATTAAATTTTGCTTGAAGTATATCTAGGCTTTAAAGTGAACATGACTTGATTTTAACTATCTGGAATTGATTGGATTGTGAAAAGTAGATGTTCCATCCCAGAATGGAGACCAGAAATATTATTAAAGAAGGAAATAAGGTCAGTTTTGATGCCACGTAGACTTTAAATTCATGTAAACATTGACAAACAAATTAAATTCCACTGAAGGATCTATGGAATCCAGTTTCCAACTCCGAATGAAAAATAAAATGGGTAAATAAGAGTAATCTAAAATAAGAACTAAAGCCACATTGTAAAATATAAAGATATAAAGGCCCAATTATGAAAAATAAAGTTGCAGTTTTGAGATATGAAGTCACATTGTATGATATGTCAAATGTCAGGTATAAAATTGCATCTATAGCCCTATTCGGGCGGGACTAGTCTAACATGGAGAGGTGGGGTAAAGTAATAATTACCAGAGCTTCTCTGTGATTTTAGTCCCGTCCGAATGTGCCATCTCAGTAATCATTACGGATAATGTCAGTAAAGATTACGGCGACTTCATGGTAATACTAATCCCGTGCGAATAGACCCGCTGTAAATATGTACTTAAATATTTCGTCATTTCCTGTTTAAAAGTATTTTTCTGCGTTTTTTCAAGTATGGAGACGCTTGAAAAAGCATTCAGACGCGTTCTAGATGCTGGGACAAGTCTGTGGCAAAACTCGAGTGTTTTCCACATACCATTCATATCAGATAGAAGATCGAAAGCACTTGTTAGAGGCACAAAACATATTTTAGCGTTAGGTAAGTGCCTATTACCAACACATTTCAATCTGAAGTTAATTAATACATTGTTCGACCAGACATAACTGTTTTATATATATATATAAATATAGGTTATATGGGCACGTGATATCAGGAAGCAACGTAATACGCACATGACAACACGAGGGTGACGGCGATGCGCAAATCGAGTTACCCCTCCCACTTCTGCTAGTTTTACTGAGATATCTTATCCTGTGCGAATTGGCCATTAATATTACAGACGTCCTGTGGTAAAATTACATTACTCCATCTACCCTTGTAAAGTTAATCCCGTCAGAATAGGGCTTATGAGATACAAGGTCATAATAATGAGAAACAATGGTACAACCGCAATATTTAAAATTGTGAAATATGCAATCGCAGTTATGAAAAATAAAGAGATATTAAGTCAAAATTATGACGTATAAAGTCACCTTTGTATAAATAGTCACTGTAATAAAAAATAAAACCACAATTAGCCTATCTTTTTATTACTATTCTGACTCTGAGGTGGAAACAGGCATTCAATACGGAGCAACTGAGTTTTAAATTGACACTGAGGCAAAAAACTAAAGCTCCTTCATTGAGAAACCAAACTAACCTCAGAAAACAGTATTAGTCGTGGGTAGACCACAGGGAGTCCATGTAGCCCTCCAGTGTCAATATATCCCTCATTACGCATAACCAAGTCTGTATCCTGATCTAGCCATGGAGAGGCTGACCTATGGTCCTGTTTCTCCCCTTTCCAACACTAAGTGAGACACCCATTGGCCACACATAAACATTCTCGTTCATCCAGTGAGAGTGATGAAACATAAGCCTCATTGAGGAATGTAGAGACCACACCAGTGTTTGCACAGTGAAATGTACCTTACACACACACAGAGAGGGGTCTGAAATAGGGACATTCAACATATGAGAGGCTTGAACAACCAAGTGTTGCAATAAACACACTTAAAAATAGAGCATTTAACAGAATGCACAATATTTGACTTGATCAAAATGACTGAGCTGTACAGCTTGTTAATAACACTTTCAATGATTTCTTAAATTCTTCACGTAAAATATAATAGCATAACAATTTGGAATGATATTAGGGTGAATAAATAATGACAAAATTTTATTTTCTTTTTTAATTGAAGAGTAACTGACCTGCATCATTATGTGTCTTTAAGTTAAAAAAAACATTACCTGCAGTCACATTAATGTGAGGCCCACCTGTCACCAGTTGTAGTTTCTGTCACCCTGAGAGGCCATAAATATATAAAACTAGCCTCCTGGACCAACAAGATCTCAGTAAATATGTGTATCCTGTGACCATAGCCAGGTCATCTTGGAGTCAGTCTGCTCACAGGAAAAACCTTGGCAATCCCCTCAATGAAGCACAATAGATGGGAAAAGATTCCCAGCCACCAACATCTTGACAACTTTAAATCAACATTAAAAAAAAAAAAACATACTTTTTTTTAAACATACATTCCCTGGTCTTACTTTGAACAATTGATTAGGGCACGTTATTCCAAAGAAAACAAAAATATAACACCTGGCTCCATCTATAAAATGACTTCTCATTTTTTTATTCTGTCACCAATTCCTCTTATTTATTGACTATTTTTAGACTTTATTGGTTAACTTTGGCTGTTAAGGTGCGGACATATTTAATGTTGTTCAGTATTTAACGTTGTTAGGGCAAAAGATTTCCCCTCGCAAAATTCACAATGGGTTCAAGTTGGTCACATGGATTCGCCAAGTTGACAAACAGAAAGCTGCTGAGTTTGTGAGTTGTTTCATACATCGCACACTATTATTGACAATAAACAATGGACTTTTTTGCCCGCACATGTTATATATATATATATAGATGTTATAACTACACCAATTTTTCCATTGAAAATCCGTTGACCATTATATTATAGTAGATGTTTCACTACCTGAAAAGACCATGAATGTCAATGCTGCTCCAGGCTGGTTTAACCACTTTGTTTACCATCAAAACGAAGATGAATTGCTAGCTACTCAAGCCTTTTGGGGAAATAGCGGACCAGCATCCAAAAACAAAACAAATGTATCCAGAACTGTGTGCCTAAGCAGCAAAGATGGCAACACCCAGGTCATATATTTCCCAGGCTGCATGCACCTGACAAGCAACTGCCATTGAAATTAATATAAATGAACGGATAGCGTTCTCCATGTATATTAGCCCTTCTTCTTAGGTACTACAAAGTGTAAGTAACATTCAGGAAGATCAGCCAGAGTGTAATCAGAAGAAAGCTGTGATGGCTAGTTGTAGCATCATTAACATAGTATTATCAGGATTTATCTGTCCAACAACAGTAGGGATGTGCAGCAGCACAAATCCCTTCAGCTCAACAGTGACGTGATTGATGGAAGTAATTACCACAAGGAGCTGCATTTAGATCTTCCTAATGGAGGGAGTATTGAGGGATACACCATCTGAGAATCAAAAGGATAAGCACTCTCCTCAACATCATGCCAAAAGATTTGCTTGCTCTCGTTTGGTTTCTGCACTGCCTTTTATGTTAGCAGTGCACAAAAACTGAACTTTTATTTGTGAGCTCTGGCGACAGTCAACATGCATTTACAATGCAGCATTTAATTTCAAAGACACTCACCGTATATTTCCCATTGACCAGGTGACGTATCTGTGCTTTTAACCACTTTAAAGTTAACATACCCATGACAGGCCATGATTAAGAGTGTCGCTCTAATACGGTTTTCTAAAAGCTACTTAAGATAGATCTGATCTAATGACTGTCTGCACGCTCTAAAATGGTTTTGATGAAATAATGAACATTCAACATAATGAAATAATGAATAGTGAGATCTAGCAGTATGGTCCACTGAGCAGGCTTACTTTTCACTGGTGTGTTTTCAGGCTTTTGCCTATGTATTTAAATGATGGCTGTTTTCACAAAGCCTGTCTGTAACTTCAGTTCCCCAGCAGACAGTGGAAAGGTAAATGCTTTCACAAAAGACTCACATTGTGTTGGCATCAGGTGATTTAAGCTTAGCTCTGAGATCATAAGCCTTCTGAAGGAGCAAAGAGCTCAACAGGTAAGAGGAATGCTGGTTTGAGAGCAGAGCAAGGAGGTCTAGACTAACTGTAGAAAGCCATCTGCAGATCACTCACAAATGAAGAAAGGTTGGAGGGGGCAATGTGCTTAATTGTCACATTTATGACAAATATGACAATATTATTATTTTTGGTGAGGGGGGTTTGTTGGAATGAAATATGACCTTGACATTATGGTTTCCCCCTTAAGGTTTCCAATCCTAGACAGGTGATGGATGTCACAGGTCAGGTGTTGGGTGACTGGAAAAGAAGAGGTCTCATTGCATTTGGGCTCCTCCAGGCTGAAACCTTAGATATATCCTAAACTGATCATGTGAAATTCTTAAGGTCATTAAAACCTCGGTCCAAAGTGAGACAGGCCTCTTCTGGGGACTCGGCTCTGTTCATTCAGCTGCGAGACAAGAAACTACAGCGTTTTGTTACAAAATCATTATACAACACTGCTGCAAAATACCATTTCTTATGTCGATTTTGTTGTTGTCTCGGGAGGTCGAGTATTTGTTCTAGTTTTGCTGTTGTCCAGGGAGAAAATATACCATTGCACAGCCATTGCACAGTACAGTAGAATAATGAGCCTTTTGTAATTACTGTTAAGGTAAGTGGGTATTTGTCACAAGCCCCTCACATTCCATATGCACAGCAACTTGAGCCACCACTGTCCCAGTGCCAATGTATGCTGAAAGACAGTGAATGCCCAACCTCACAAACAGAGATTTATTATCTCCATGTGCTTATGTCATTTAAAGACTGAAGAGCAATACATTAGCATGGCAATTTAGACACCCAGCTAGAATAGAAAAACAACAGGAAACAAAAAACATAGCGGACCTGTAACTGTTCTTCGTACTGGCAGCCTCTTTGTCCGTGAGTATAACCCATGAGCCCTAAGATCAGTGGTGACAGCGAGACAGTGGGGGGCCGAGGTAGCCCACCTCTTTCCCAGATTTTTCCCTGAAACTAGCGTGAGCTCAGGGAGGAAGAATTCCATCAAACTCTTGCGGTGATTAAGATCTCTTCCTGCTCAATGACAGGTCCCGTAGCCTGTAACGTAAATACAGCCTGGAGCGGAGCCAAGCTGTCACTGATGCAGAAACTCAAACTGAGGGGTATGTCGCACCCCTAATCAGACGGGCAACTTCTGAGAGCCGCCTCGGTAAGGTTATGCTAGGAATTACCAAATGCTGTGAAAACCAGATGAAACCCAGAACGACCATGAAAAGAACAGAATCATCGTCTCTCAACAAAGAGTGATCAACCGGAAACCCTTCCGATTTAAGAACAGACATACTCTAAACTAAAACTAGTGGATTATCTTACTTTTTAAGGCTTGAGAATTTTTTGGGGCAGTGCCAAAGTGTATTTGGACACTTCAGATACAGAATGTCCATACAATGAGTCAACAGGGTCCAATATCTTTCATTATATGGAAAAAAAAAAATTCTTCATACAGACATTCAGGTTTACAACAAACCTTGTTTTTGTCATGTAAAATCATCATACATAACAGATAGACATGTCATATATCGTTGAAAAGCATCAACAAGCAGAATACAACAAGCATATTTGTTTCAGTTAGAGACCAAACTATAACAAGTATTTGTATGAAAAAGACAAGGCATGACAATGACATGCTGCTTGGATAAAGCTATAGGACTTCCGGGATCCGATCGAGTCGCGATTATGACGCAGTGTTTTCCAACATCATATGAAAGTTGAACCAATGGAAACTGGATCTCAGGAATTCGATCGCGTCGCGATCATGACGCAGTGTTTTCCAACGTCATATGAAAGTTGAACCAATGGAAACTGGATCTTGGGTGTGGTGGGTAGGGACGTGTAGACACCAATCATACACAGTTTTACAGCTGTCACACTTGGATTGGTTTGATCGCTCAGATTGGCACGTCTCGATTTACCATGCGCCATAGAATAGGAGCGCACAGCTGGAACAGCGCTGGAAGATCATCACTCATCCACCAGGATCTTATTACTTGTTGTTTATTCTATGTAATTTTACTGTGGCATTTACAGTAAGTAGGCTAGTTCTTACGATCAGTAAAATCACATGTTGAGAGGATTTTTTTGGACCCTTGGTTAATTATGTTTCTAAATAAATGGCTAGCCTACCTAATCCATTGCATGGCTTGAAGACATTTAGGTGTGTTCTAATTGAAGTGGCGCTGCACAGACCAATCGGTGTATGAAATCAAAGTACCACAAGAGCGATTAGAGAGCAGATGGCGTAATACTTAACTATGGTGTGCTCGCTTAATTTTTCCTTGTGTGTCTATGCACTCTAATTATGACCTTACTTAATCGACCATCCATAAGTTTTATTGATTACCCTGTGTCCAACCTAATTGCTGAGGCTCCCTAGTGGGCCTCATTCCCTGTAAGAGAACCATGGATTTGAATCATAAACAAACACTTTTTGCAAAATGTTTTACCTCAATCATGCAGCCCTATACAACCTAGTAACTAAAGTTGAATATTCACTGTCACTTATATTTGCCATGGTATGAACGGTGTGTTAGATCATCAATTACAAAAGTTTCTTGGATGGAGGTTGTAGTTCACAATACGGCTCTTATCAGTTCTGGCTTCCTTTTTTTACACCTCCACTAGTTAAACAAACACATGGGGCACAAAGGACTACATGCAGTCAAGTAAACACAGAGAACATGCCTTCACACACACATAAGTTTACGCATACTGAACATGAAGTTTGCTTTGTTCAGGCACTGAAGGGTATTTGGCCATGTAATCCTTGGCAGTTTACACTGAGCACACATTCATCTTTCTTGTCACCGTCTCTACAGGAGGTACTGGTTTATCCTTTCTGCTCCTAGTTGGTATATTATCCTAACAATGCTCCCCATGATGTAATTTCCTCCAACAGAAGTTCTCGTGATTACATGTAACTCTGAAAAGTGTCTCGGTTTTGATGATGTCTCCATACAGGGCATATATGATGTGTTTTTACAGTACAGCTTTGTATCCCTGACAACATTTATTTTCTAGGTCATGAGAAAGGTAGCGGAGGCTTTGCATATGGAATGTAACTTTGGCCCAATTGTGTACTTAACTGAACACACACAAAAAAATCTCTCACTTTTACCACCTTTCAGAGGTTCACAAAAGTGCAGATGGCACAGAGCTTACAAAAGCACGAGGGCTCAAACTAATAAACTAAAGCAGAGAAAGTATTTTTAGCCAATTATCGCTGAAATCTTTTCTGGAAAACTACACTTTGTCCTTCAGAATAAGGACGCGGCTAGCACAAATATGCAATAACAAGCCTTCTTGTCACATAAGTTTAAAAGCATTCTGATCAGATCAAAGACTTAGTAATTTCATAAATCCTGTCCTGGCTTAGGCTCAAAATTCAAGACCATAGTTTAATTGAAACATAATAAATTATTATGACTGTTATTATGAGTGTTTTTAGCTGACTAAATTGCAGTTTTCAGCCTATAAATTAGTGTGTTCAAAAAGTTTCAAGAGTGGGCCTAAATAGAATGTTAAATACTTTTTAAAATATTTAAAAGTTTTTATTACATTATTATTTCATATTACATATTTGGAGTGTCGCACCACAATTTTTCTGCATGTTTCTGAATGATGTTGTTATTTTGGTGCACAAACATTTCTAAGGAATTATAATTAATTTATTAATAAGTCAATAAAGATTAATAATAAATGATTATGACAAACTGCTTTGTACGGTTTACAAAAATGTATTCTTGTAATCATGCTTTTTTTCTTCATTACTACATCACATTTTTTAGTAGTTTAAGAAAAACAGAGAAAGCTATTGTCAACAAGGTCTCATATGTTGCATGAGTGGGCCAACGGGCAAAAACACATTAAGACTGATCTTGGCCTGAGAGGATAACAGCAGTAATTACACAGATGTGAATGTAAGACTGATATCAGAGAGGATAACTGGGGGGAGATCAGTGCCTTCGTGTGTGTGTGAGTCACTAAATAAGCTCTGAAAACGCTTTCTCATCAACATAGAGCTTTCATTTCCTCCCATTATCATGCTCACCCCCCAGAGAGGGCACACATCTGACCTCTGCACTCAACCTCCTGTCCTTCACACAATCTTCCAACCTGAGATGATAATGGCACTTTCACATTCAAACATCACGCAACACAATGAATGTTGGCTATCGAGTACTTTTTGATTCAGCTCCAATCCCCATGGAACAAATCAAAGAACCATCTCTTTTTTGGAAACAATTTCAAAGTGGTCTCCAACTGTGCTTATCACACTGCAACAACCAGACTTGTGCATACGGTCTAGAAAACTTGGCAGTTGGAGGCAAGACAACATTTTACATTTGTATCATCATTATATCAAGTTTTATGTAACAAAGTTTGGGAGGAGCACGTTCAGGTAATCAACCAATCAATCAATCAAGAGGAAGCCGGTATAAATATAGCCTTCCCTCACCTCTGTCCCATGACAGTTTCACAGCATCCCTCCACCACCCCATCACCTCACTCTTGGCTGGTTTTTTATCCCAGTCAAAAGGGGGTACTCTGGGTTCGGGCCAAATTCCGAGCTCTGTGCCCTCTCCCGGACAGCACGCCAAATACGCATACATTTCTACATCTGATTTCATGTACGTGTGAACTCGTGAATGTTTATAGAGAGAGCACAATCATGTTTGAAAAAACTGAGGTTGGGGGAAGGGTTGTGACTAAGGCCACTTTGACCATCTATTGTCCAGAATCTGTAAAGCTCTGAAAAAGGTCCTATTACCCAAATGTCCACTGAATGGCCGATTAGCATGTCTTCTAACACTGACCTTTCAGCCTTATTACTATCAGCCATCCTAGTGATCCCTGCTAACTAGTGAACTTTAAACAACATTTTCACAAAAGACGTTTAAGCAATTCCCATCACAATACAAAAGCAACTTCAATTAGAATGAAGCACCCATCCATCCAACCATCCACCCTTGCCCTCTGTATGGTTGTGAAATAGCATTTACTTGAGCAATAGAAATTCTAATCATGTCAAATCTAAAGGCTTGTCTTTAACCAAGTGCATGGGGAGGGTTTTGAGTGTATAGCTGTTATGTGTGTGTGAAAAACACATGAAAACAAATTTTTCACATGCTTTAAAACCAAAACACTGTTCTTCAGAACAGCACACATGTGTTGTGTCACCATTACCTAGGTGAATCCTGTTATTTAATAACGAATGGAAATCAGCAGCTGTTAGCTGTGAACCTAGTAAGATTATAGCAATGCTGTACTATAATAGATTACAAGTTAAAATCAGACTACAGTGCTGGGATGTTTCATTGCTTTTATCATACCGATACTGCAATTTTTCAAAAGCCAAAGGACTGTTTGAAAGAGAGACTGAGGCCGAATTTACCTTCTAAGCAAGAAGAAAAAGCACATGGATTCTAATATTCTCAGATGTGTTTCAGGCCTCATTCATAATGTGGAAGTATTTGCATCTGCCATGCAAGCGGACAGACCGGATTTTCCCATCAATGCGAGTCGTATACGCCATTGAAAAAGCAACTGTGTGACTCAGGTGGACACCAACCGTGATCACATGCAACAAGGGCTCTTCTCTTTTTTTCTCCACCTTAAGAGACCAATGTTATGCTGACCTTTAAAGATGGTGCAGAAAGCAAAAGCTTGTATTATCATTTAGTCTGAATCCATTCCTTTCAGGGTCAGCAAGTCTACCTTGGGTTGTTTCACCAAGTATAGTGTAATGTAGATATCGGTTATGGGTCACTTTTAAAATAAGATGTAAGCTGGTTGTCAAAAAAATACAATATAATCAACAAATCGGAATTGGGCATCAATACATGCAGTGTAAATGCAGCCTGAGAGTCTGAATGCATTTACAATCTCATGAATTTGAACAATGTGATTTGTATGAAAAGGTAAGATTTTTAGAGAAAAAAAAACAAAAGCGTCTAAACCTAACCTGTCAGTGGCATGAGCAGATAGTACAAAAATGTATGAATGATATTGTACAAATTCAAACAAACTAGCCACTATTTCAAAAAAGAATAGTTACAAATTGCCATGAAAGTGTGTTTTCTTGTACACCTGAATAATTTGCTGCTTAACTACCATAATATGATGCATCATTGGAGGAATTAGTTAGACACAACTATTCCCAAAACCATACTAGTATGCACTTCTGTTCTTTAAACCATAAATGTCGTTAATGGCTGCAGGTCCAACCACACGACTTTGCAAAGCTTTTTGCAAATGTTCACACAGAATCGTTGAACTATGTTGCTAATAACAGAACTTGCAATGTTGGCTAACAATGCTTTTGGGAAAGGCACCCCGGAAAGCAAGGAAATGTAAAGCACGGAGGGCACCTGGAGAGGAGTGATATAAGCTGGTGATGGGTAATCTTTGTCACTTCACTCATATGCTGTTACAAACTGGCTTTCAGTCTGTGCATTGTTCGGGTACACACAAGACTTGAAGAAATAAATTAAAATATAAATGAAAGAATATACAACCTTTCTTGCATTATGACAGAAAATGTCATATCCTGCATTGATTACAGTAAAAATGTATTTATTGTACTAAATAAATGTTGGATTAGGTCAAATCCAAACAGTTTTTCATAATTGTTCTTCACTAATTGGAGAAGCTTGCACACCATCCTCTCAAATAACCTAAAACAAAGTTTCACTCTTATTCATTCATCAGAATATGACCTTGGCAAATACAGAACAAACTTCCCTGACACTAACTTAACATGGCAACCACAGTTCCCGGAAAAATACCATAATTACTACAATGATCGCCAATTAAGCTGAAGCAACTTAATTTGCAATCATTGCCATCTAAAAAATACATTCATTAAAATAACAGAAGCTTAAATTACATAAATATACTTAAGTACACGGTTTAAACTTTAAACGGCACCCATATTAGTTTATTTTACTTTAACTGTAGCAAACATGGCATTCTGACGAAAACCCTTTACCATGGTGAAGTGTTGTAGGCTAGTTGAGGTTTCAGACAGTGTTCTGGTTAACCTTTAACGTTACACATAAAACGGAAAAGTAGCCTCCTTTTTTTTCCCAAATCCCACATTGGTTTATTTAAGTGGTTGGTGTGGGTTTTGGATGATTAATAACCCCACAGAGAAGTTTCTTTGACCCGGACTCACCTGAGACACGAGCGGGATGAGTGTTTGTTCCACCGAGCGAGTTTGGATTTCCAGCCCGCAATCAAAGTTCCCACCGCCGCACGGAGACGAAGCCATTCCCGCCGATCCGACCCCCACGAGTGCTCACGACAACACTGAGTTTTTGAGTCTCTCAATGCCGCAAGCGTTTGTTTGGTTTAGTTTAAAAGCAGCGAGTGCTCTGCACTGTAATCCACGCGCACTCGCTTCTGAGTGTCGGACTGCTCATGTAGGGTACATGCAATATAGCAAACTACAAGCACAGGACTGACTGACTGACTGACTGCTGCAGGCAACCGCTGGCGAGTGCGAGTCTCCGAGAGCAACACAGACCCAGAGAGAGCGCGGGGGTGTGTGTGTGCGCGCGCGATCACAAGCAGACTGTCAGGCAGCACAATATGAGGGACAGTGTCTTTATCTCACCCAACTATTCATTTTACTTTCTGTTCATTATTGTTTTTGCCTTTTTCACTTTTACCTTCGCTTCACATTTCATCTTCATGTTTTAGTTATTCATGCAGCTTTTAGTCAATATCTCAGTTCACTTTAATCATAAAGTGTGTAGGCTACTCAAAAGTGGACAAAACGATTTTTAGTACAGTGTTTCCCAACCTTTGTCTTACATAAAAGGTAAAACTCAAATAATATTAAAATGACAAAATTATAATATTTAGGCTAAATTATTACAATTAACAAATCTTAAACAATGTTTAGCTCCTTAAAAGTAACTGAATTAACTACAAATAATAATTACTGTACCTTAATCTTACAACCTCAGGCTCATAGTTATATTTTAATAACTTTTCATTCATATTTTATTATTATAAAATATAATCTAAAAAAAATTATGAAAAAAATGAAACAGTGTAGGCCTATTATAAAGCCTATTTACTTATTTAGAATCCATTTCACATTTAACAAAATACAATTAAAATATTTCCAAAAACATATATGGAATTTGTCTGAAATAGACCAAAAAACTGAAGACACACCTTATATTGGCATTTCCAATTTTTTGTCCAATAAAATCTAATGACATCCACACATGACAACATTTGCTACATTTTTGGTCAGCACTACATTCATTGCACACAAAAGCTGCAAAAGCTTAAGTAGGCCTAATATAAATGTAGTTATTTGTTGCACCAATACAGCTCAATAAACTGAAATCACTGAGAGCAGTTTAAAATGAAGGGTTTCAATGCCTTGCAAAAGTTTTTGTAAAACAATGAACGTGCTGCAACTGTTGCGATCTGAATTATTATTCCCAAGGTGCATAATGTATTTCCACCATCTCACACCAGCTCATGCCCGTGCGTTTCTGTGGTGCTGCTGAAGTAACAATAGTCCATTTATTAAATGCTAATTGAAGTTACTAATCTCATCACAAATGCAGACCGTGCCCCAAATGTCTCAGCCTGTGATTTTCTCAGTCCCTTTAGAATGAAATGAGGCGATTCAGTGTTTCTCAACTGTTTGCAATGTTATTACTCGTCTGCCAACATATTTCTAAAAGGTTGGGATGAACATCATGTTTTAAGCAGGACAGTCTTATTCACAAAGGCTGTGAAAGCCTAGAGGTGTTCAGGTTAGAAAGCGATTCCCCCTGAGACTGCTCTTCTCAGGAGATTAACTGTAAATTTACTTCAGGTATATTTGGGATGGTTCACCCAGAAATGAGAATTCTGTTATCACGACCTTCTTTCTCATGTGAAACACAAAAGATTTGAAGAATATTTTGACTGTTTTTGTCCATACAATGAAAGACATTGAGGTCCAGTGTTGTTTTGGACCCCATTGACGTTCACTGTATGGACAAAAAACACTTTTCACTATGTCTTCTTTTGAACTCCATCTTTAAATAATGTATGCCTCAATCCATGAATGTTCCTGAAATGTGTGATTTGAGCTGTTTGTGTCATCTTCTTGCATAAGTAACAGCTTTGTTTAAGTGTAAGGCAGTAATTCAAGCTTCCAGGGATGTGTGTATTTCCTCTGAGTCATAAGTATCAGGTGACATGAGAACACTTCCTCAAACCAGTGCAGCTCGAGCAGTGGCCAAATAAACTCTACAACTGAACCACACAGGGACTGTGGGCCTCAAATGTGGTTTGTCCTTATCCAGCTCAAGTACAGAGGTCCACCACTGTGCAACCTCTTGGCTTGAAAGCTGACAACAACGTCAACGTTTTCTTCGGTGCTTAAAATTAAAATGTGATCTGATCATGTTTTCTTCAGGATTGCATATTACTGCAATGCACTGCATGGTATCTGATAAAAGACTGAAAATTTGTTACAGTGAAACTGGATACATTATTCAGGCAATTTGTATTCTCTCTCTCTCAGAATTTCGTAGGGTTATCTGAAGGGTTATATTTCTCTACTTAAATGCGCACTATGAATTTTGCATTATAAAAAAAGAGATGCAAGCAAAACTTCAAAAGGCTGATTCCCCCCAAAAGTGTAAACCAACCAAATGTTTGACCAACCAAAGGCAGATCGAAAGAGTGTTTCTGTCAGAAAACATTACTTTTTTAAAATTTTGTTACACAGAAATTAAACTCAATTATATTCTATAGTTATGTATTTACCATTAAATTTGTATAAAAAATAGAAACAGATATTTTCACTGAAAAAAAATTTATCTTTTTTTTTTTTTATCGTAAGTGGTTGCACACAATTGTTTTTAGCAAATGCATTAAGTTGAACTAAAATTGATTAAGTTCAGCTTGTGGCTAAAATCAATTGTGTGCCACCACTTACGATAAAAAAATTGATTAAATTCAACAAATAATTTTTTTTGTGATGTACATCTGAGTGAAACAAATTATCAAAAAAACAAAAATCTGTTGTTGAAATAATTGGAGAATCCAGCATACTTTACATCAGGGAGAAGTTTGACGTTTCACTGGATGATTGAATTTTCCTATATTTTTATTCAAAATTACGAGGTCAAAACAAATAAAAAAATGAAACATATTCATGGATGAATCGATAACAAGAAAAGATCAATAAAATGCATTTAGAAAATAGAGTGAATTTCCATTTCATGCAGACTTTAAAATCTTTCCCCAGACATTTGCTCATTGCTGAACCTATTGTACTTGAGCATGCATGTTTAGTAGAGCAGACTGCACTTCCTTCACTCTTTTTAGAAATCCTGACAGCATTTTCTCCCTCCAGAGCTCCCTGTGTTGCTCAGTGCCACAAGACGAGGCAATGTACAGAATGTAGACATCATAAATGAAGGGACTTAGAACAGAGAAAGGAAAGTGCAATGTGAGCACATTCATCACCCTGGAAACATGGATCTGCATTCTAGCAGAGTGTCAGATCCAAAGTGAATCTCTAAACCCTTCTTTGCGCCTTAGTCAAACTGATTACAATACCTGTCATTTGTGGGTCATTGCTGGCAGACAATCTGATATTCAAAAACTTAAGTGAATGTAAATTGCTTATACTGCAGTAAAGAAAATCCACCATGATGAAGTGTTTTGACTAATGTTGGTTAATACAAATGTCTTAAGGCCTTCTCAGTCTGGAAGATGAGTGGCTCGTCTTAGCAGTGTCAGCATAAACCCTTAAGTTTATTTAACCCTCAGGCGTCAGAAAGAACCTTGCTGCTGTAAGCTCTTTTTTTTTGTTTCACATTTCTAATGGGACATAATCAGGGGTGGACTTAACCGATAAGTGAGGTAAGCGGCTGCTTAGGTCCCCAGGGAATCAGGGGGCCATCTGATTTGGCTGAACATATCTGGCAAGCACTCAAGTGCATATTTGTGTTTGTGCTCAGGAGAACGTCAAAGGTTTCTATTTACAAAGTGTTTTTGCAGCGTTGATCACTGTAGCCAATCACATACATATCTGCTGATTTCTTGAACGCAGTGGCCAATCAGAGGTCTTTAATGCCCCTTTCACACAGAGATTCCGGAAAATACACGGATAAAGTGACTCGGGATTTGACACTGCCATTGATTTTCTGGAATCAGAGAGTGCGTTCACACACAACCAGTAAAAATTCCGGGTTCTGGGACTGAACATGGCAATGTTACTAGGTCCTCAACCCGGCATCGATGCCGGCATCAATCCTGGGTCGTGTTTGCGTTCACACAGAAGGCGTTCAGGCAATTTCCCGGCAATTTGCCGGGATCATCGCGCTGTGTGAAAGGGGACAGTTGCAAATCCATTTGTTCTTTATGTCAGAAGTTTTGTGAAGTACGTGAGAATTAGAACACTAGAACACGGCGTCAGTTTACTGTCGGGAATTTGTCGTGCCGCATCCAGTGTAGACAGCATCACTTATTATAATGGGTTTGATTTGCTTTTGTCATGCTGAGCCACTCGCGTCTGGTGTAGACAAGGTGTTAGTCCACCCATGGAACAACTTTTATTTTCCAATGACATCACTTAGGCCGTGTGAGCTATTAGATAATGTCAACTAACAAGCAAAGAGCTATTTTGGTAATTAGGCAAACTCACACATATGGCTCCATTCAGACAATTTGTAAAATGGAGAACCTTTTATTGGATATTAACATATGTTAAAACTATATATTTATATTTTAAATAAATGCTTTACCTTTGAACTTTCTATGCATCAAACAATCCTGAAATGTTTCTTGAGCAGCAAATCAGCATATTAGAATGATTTCTGAACTGGGTCTTGTGACACTGAAGACTGAAGTAATGATGCTGAAAATTCAGCTTTGCCATCACAGGAATAAATTACACAATAAAATATCAAAATATAAAACAGTTCTTTTAAACTGTAATAGTATTTCACAATTTTACTGTTTTTACTGTATTTTTTATCAATTAAATGCAGGCTTGGTGGTGATCATGATCATAAGAGAGTATCAAATACACCTCATCGACCCCAAACTTTTGAACACTAGCGCATTTATAAAAATATATCTAAATATATCGGTTAAAAAGTTTAACTAAGTTTCAAATAAACTATGTCAACTCTATGGAGTATAGTAGTATACAGATGACTCAACAGACATCTTCACAAAAAGCCACAAAATCACAGGGTCTTTAAAGAGTCAGATCATCAGACAAACAAACACACACACACACACACACACACACACACACACACACACACACACACACACACACACACACACTCACATCCACTTATATCCACTCACCACTCAAAACGCTGTAATCTTTGTTCAGTGCTGAGTTCTGAATGCTTGTGAATCCTCTCATTATAATAAACAAACCGTAGACACAATGTAAATAATAGATTCATTGTGCAGTGTAGAAAGCTTCATTGATTATAACAGAACTTTGTGGGTTTGCGTGGGTTTCCTCTGGGTGCTCCAGTTTCCCCTACAATCCAAAACAAAAACAAAACATGCAGTATATGTGAATTGGAATGTGTGTGTGTGTGTGTGTGTGTGTGTGTGTGTGTGTGTGTGTGTGTGTGTGTGTGTGTGTGTGTGTGTGTGTGTGTGTGTGTGTGTGTGTGTGTGTGTGTGTGTGTGTGTGTGTGTGTGTGTGTGTGTGTGTTTTTCTTTCCCGGTGGGGACTTCAACCTGAATGCACACAGACTCATGGGGACTCGTGTCACAGTGGGGACCTAAATTGAGGTCCCCATGAGTAAACAAGTTTATAAATCATTCAGAATTAGTTTTTTTTTTAAATGTAAAAATGCAGAAAGTTTTGTGTGATGGGTATTTAAGGGTAGGGTTAGTGTAAGGGGATAGAACATACAGTTTTTACAGTATAAAAACCATTACGTCTATGGAGAGTCCCCACAAAGATAATAAACCAGACATGTGACGCGCTGTAGGGATTGTGTATTTCCATGTGTGTATGGAGTTTGACCTCACATATTTGCTCACCCATATATGTGGGCCATAAAGATAATTACACTACTGTCTTAGAAGCAGGAGAAATCATGTGGTTTTGTTACAAATTAAGAAAACATTATGAAAGTGAGGGACAGGTAAATGATGCCTATTGTGACAAATTAAGATGCTGTATGATCATTTTAAATCCAGAATTTTCGGGAACGCAAGGAACGTTTCTAGCGTTCCGTAAAAATGCTTCACACCAGGTTGCGCAAGCTTGTAACCTATGTAAAGTATTTCAATTACAGCCAGAAGAAAGATGATCTGAAGATAATGAATGATCTATCTAAATGAACTGAAGATAACCTTTTGACCCCCAGAGGTCAAATTGATGTCAGACATTTACATTCAGAATCATAATTAACAAGAACAACCATTAAAATGTATTACATTAATTCATATTAATTATACTGATAATATAATAATGAATATAATAAAATATAAAAATTGTTCGTATTGTATAAATCACTACTTTTAAAATTATTTTGAAGGAATTTATTTTCTTAGACCTGCAATTTGAGGTTTAATAAGGCCTCTATCCTTCCAGCCTTAGAAGATCTTTAAAAGTTCCTTTATCTGTTTCCAGTTTCCCTCTTCAGTTAATCAATTATAAATCTCTACATTCTCACAGGGATTATACTTCATAATCCTTATTGAGTGAAACAAATTATGTGCGAGTTCCTCATTTCAGAAGCCAAGAAATCTCCATGACACGAAGTAGAGAGTGGTTTTCACTTAAGGTGTTTGATAATAAAGAGTCAGAGCACGAATATTTCAGAACTCCAGATCAGCCCTCGCTTGGCCTGTTGTCATTAATCATCTCGTCTCAAAGGTTCAGAATCAACCGTAGCTTATTGTTCATGATCTTGTCAAGCAGTCAGCGGGAAACTATTTCTGACAAAACTGTCACAGAGCCTTTGCAACTGATGTCTGGCAGCCCTTTTTGGATCGTCCCGTGTCTGACAGCCGAGTTAAGCTCAGACCGGAAGTGAGACGCCTGGAGATGGTGCTTTATGTCGGGTCAATAAATGAATCTGTGAAGTGCAACCAAACTTAATTTGCACATCTTTGGTTCTGCATAAAACATGGTCATTTATTAGATCCTTGTAAGGTGTAAGTATGTTTCTTTGTAAAATAGGATGTGACAGGTTTATTGCACGATTGTAGGATCTTCATAACCAGAGGGCTCAATTATAATCTTCTTTCCCTTTAAAGTATTTAAAGCACATCTGCACCAAAGAGAATTTCAAGACAGACAGACACTAGGATAAGATAGTTTCAAATCACAGCAGATAGATAAGATTTAGATTTATTGTCTTATTGTCTGTGGAGACATTTCTATACTGCAGCTAGGGTTGTTGGTATAATACAACAGAGATGGAAGTTATGAAACACCAGGTTATGAAATACATGTGAAGATTGATTTGAGAATCACTGCTCGGTTAATAACATATCTAGCTCCATCTACTGGTGATGCAGTACTATTACTGTCGCATCATCACTGTACTTAATATCCTAAAGGAAATGTGTTGGATGCAGTCATGCAGACATTTAAAAATATTCATGCAAACATGTAATACACAACGAACTTTTGCTTAAGTGTAGTGCCCAGTTCTTAACCTCTGATGCATTTGATGATTAGAAAAAATGAATACAATTTTTTTTTATAGAATAGGCTACTGTACATAATTTATTTGGTGACTAAATAATTTTTAAATATAAATTAATAAAATCCCCAATATATACTTACATTTTAGTAATGTCACACTATTTTTAAGAACATAATGTGCTTTAGCTAACTGCGCAATTGTCCAGATGTGCCACATAGTGTCACTGTTACACTAGTCACAATTAGAAATCAGAATGTCCAATAAGATCAGTCATGTAAAGCCTCAGCTGTAGCTTTAGTTGAGATGCTTCATTGGTATAGGATTTGTTTGATAAGCTATATATAGCATTTTATATTTATCTGATATAATTTATACTTGTTTTGATTTTAGATTTAGATCAGCAGTTTCAGCAGTTATCTCTCTCTCTCTCTCACACACACACACACAAATGAAAAGTACTTTTGAAAAATATGATTAAAATCGTGTACACAGTAGGCTACACACACCTGACGAATCTGGTCGCCAATATCAGTCGCATAATAAAAGCTGTGGAGTGGGTAACCTTATTGGGGCAGACATGTTGAGATCAAAGTCACATGACAAATTAGTTTCACAAACGACAGCCGAATCCTGTACCTTGACATTTCCGTTTGTGCAATAAAATAATCGTGTTTTTTTTTTTTGTGTGTGTGTGTGTGTGTGTGTGTGTGTGTGTGTGTGTGTGTGTGTGTGTGTGTGTGTGTGTGTGTGTGTGTGTGTGTGTGTGTGTGCAATTCTACATTTAGATTTTTAACAGAAAACGGTTTGTGTGTTACTGTATCCACGCCAAAGTGTCGGTAAATGTCCGAGGACATCGAGAACATCTGTCATGTCGGTCAAAGAAATACAATGTAAAGATGTAAACCCAAATTATTGCACAAATAAAGAGCTGATGTTTGTATGTAGGCTACCAGTCTTTAGAACCAAATTTTTCCTCTCTAACCCCCTGTAAACAGAACTAACGACAACAAACTGGACTTCGTTTTGGATATCCTAAACTATGGCTAATGCTGCACGTGCTATCGAAATTATTGTAAAAAAAAAAAAAAAAAATCCTAGTTACACTTGGACATGAATGCCCTCTCAAATCATATTTACCACTGGGAGGTTCTGAGATCATTTTGATACCCAAGTTACTTTACTTAAAAACATTGTGGAGGGGAGAACAATTGCTGCTGTGAGTGACTGATATTCTTTATTAGTATTTCCACAACCATAATGCATATTTACATAGGCTATATGAATAATCATTTGAAGCATATTGTATGTACACAGCAAAAATAGCCTGTATTTGACCAAAATTCCTGAATCGTCAGCAAGATGACTATAGATAAGAGAGGTGAATGTTTATATGGTTGTCAATTAATATGGGACGATAAATAAGATTTTCCCAGTTAATAGGCAAGAATAAAACCTGGTGTCATCCATGGTTCCTGATCTTTCCAACAACAAAGAACTTAATAGCGACAAGCTCATAATCACAACTTCAGAAATGGTAAGTAGGACATTTCTGATAGCACGTGAAGGCAGCATTAGCTACAAGTACAGACTCAGATGCTGATGTGTTTATAGCCTGCTGTAATTACCCTTCTTAATAATCTGTTTTCCTAAAACATAGGCTTACTTATTTTCTTTGCTGATGCATTCAATCTAGTACAGGTTATGCAACTTGATTTCCATTTCCCTGAGAAACAGAGTTTAATGCAGGCTAGACTCATTTTTCCTGACATTTTACTTATGCTCAGTATAATGTTTATTTTACTGTACATGTCATCTTGTGTTTCGTGAACTGGATGTTTGATTGTTTGTTGTTGTTGCTTTATTGATTGATTGATTGATTGATTGATTGATTGATTGATTGATTGATTGATTGATTGATTGATTGATTGATTGATTGATTGATTGATTGATTGATTGATTGATTAGCAGATCTCAAAGGGAAATGACTGTTCGTGGAAAGCATTGGCAATGGAAAATATTTCAGAATCTGTTTATCCAATGTAAAACTAATAGAGCCGTTCCAATGTCTTGTCTGCATGTTTCCGGTTATGACACAGCATTGCCAACTGGAAAATAAGTAATGTGAAGGTTTATGTGGAAACTTGTCTCTGATACTTCCAAAGTCAAGTTTTACATGGCTTACTGCCTTAGGGGTTGTTTCAAAACAATATTTTTATTTAAACTTTCTTTGAAGATGGTAAAAAATGTATCATGGTATGAAATGTGGTTATGTCGACCTCCATGAAAGTAAAAAAGGTCTTATCACATCAGGTCGTTACAATCTGCATTTTACAGACTCAGTTTTGTATTAAAATGATTGATGGAACATATGTTAGATTCATATGTTTTTCCATCATAATTAGTGACCAGAGGTACCAAAAGGTACACAATGTTTAAACAGTAATAAAAGCAAAGTGGCACTGACACTGATATTTATACCAACACAGCCTATAAGACTTGGCCAAGCACAAATGCATAAAGGAAGTGAACACCACAGTCCATCTAACCTAGATTCTATAAATAACCATGCACAGCAAGAGCACATCTATGACAAAGATATAGAATTCATAATCAGACAGACAAATACTGACCTATTCCCTGAAGTTTTAGATGCCACAAAGTTTCCATTATTTAAAAGACCACTGTAGTGCAGGTCAAGACAGTTGACTCTGTTATAAATTGATTACATGATAAATCAAGCTCTCAAATAAATAACAAAAATGCCATAGTTATATTTAGATTCAATTTGTTTAAAGTATTATTCAAATTTCCAGAAGCTTTCGTGAAGAAGAGTAATGTCTCCAAACACCTGAGAGACATTTCCTTAAGTTTGAGTTCCTGTCGAGACAGAAACACTGTTGATAAACTGAACAGAATGACACAGGCCAAATCTGAGAGAATTAAGAGAGAACAGATTGTTGGCCCAAACAGAATCCCACCTGCCTGCCATAAACCCTGCATCACTTACTTGCATACGTGGCTGCAGTGATAACCTCTGTTTGCAAGCTTCTGATGCTAGTAAAAGTAATGTTGTAAAAGAGTACTTCACCCAAAAATCACAATTCTGCTTAAAATTCTGAACATTATTTACTCATCACAGACAAAATATGAGCATATCAGCCTGTAAAGACGTGGATGAGTAAATAATGACAAAATTTTCATGGTTGACCTATCCCTTAAAAAAACATGCACAATTGATTAATGTTGTTGATTCCCAACACCAACGTGTTATTATTTGCCCAAGACAAGAAAATATTTTTTTTAAATGCAAAATCACTCTAATTATTCTAATTAAAAATTTCTAATTTTATAGAAATATCTTTTTCAGAAAAATAACTTTGGGTTAGTAATGCATTATAAATATGTATGGGTATATTTGAATATATATATATATATATATATATATATATATATATATATATGAGGCGCTGGTATAGTACAGCAATGCACCCATTTTTGTTTCAGACTTCTTTATGATTTTGTCGGAGCACATCTGGAACACATCTGCTTCTTTAAACGGGAGGAAAAGTCTTTAAATGTGTCTTTCCAGTGCATACTTCTCAGTACATGCGCTCTTTAGAGAAGAGTCATAACTCTCATGACTGACAGATAATAATCTTCAGAGTTCAGACTGAACCCTGAAAGCTCTCCATTGATTTACCTATCTTGAAAATTGAAAAAGCACAAATGGTTGCGGAAATGCATTAAAAATAAAAATCATATCTCTTTATTAACATCAGAAAAAGGAGTGAAAAATGCTCCTAGGAAAATTGTCTTTTTCTTTATTTAATTTGTGCTTATTTGTAAAATAGCGTGTGTTTGTAATGTTCAATATAGTCTTAGTTTATTGCCTCACACTAAGTGAATGAAACCTGCAAGCAATTGGAAATGTCTGGATAGTTAGGTCATGCCACAGTTGAGATTAATTGGACAACTATATGGAAGCACCACAGGAAATGCTTTCACTGATCACTTTCAGCTTTTACCGGCATCTAAATTAACATTTCATTTTAAAACATATGAATCATTTAATTACAAATCAAATACTTGTAAGTTTATTCTAAACAGACTGTAGTTTATATGATTTCTGTTATCTATTACTCGCAGAAGAAAGACATGACTTACAGTATCTGGAACAATATCCATGATACTTTTTTAAAAGTGTTGCAAGACAGACACATATTTGTGGCTTTCCAAAAAAAGATTGACTGTTTGATGTGATCCATGCGTTGACTGAGCATGATCGTCTCCTTTTCACTTATCTCACATATACACAATGAAAAAAATGGAAACGGAGGCAAATAGACACAAGCTTGAGAGTGAATTATGCTCATGCAAAAACATGCATGTAAATAAAAAAAAAAAAAGTTCCAGTTATCGCACCCATATGTTCAAGTTGTTCTCCTAATTTGTCAAATCTTTATTGTGACCTGTCTTACCTATCTAAACTTTAAGATATTTTAACATGAACTTCAGCTTTATGTGATATATGTGTAAAATATATCTTGTCTGTTTCTGTTTGCACAATTAAAACATTACAAAATTAAATAAAATGATAAATAATAGCACCATGACATAACGTAATATAATTAATACCACCATAACATGACACACACAATGACAGACAGAAGCAGTTAGCAGTTAATTAACCTGATAAACAAAATGCTAATGCAAGTAAATGTAATTTCATATTTAATTTAAAACAGCCTAGAGCTTCGTAGTCCCCACTGCAAATACCAGGTCACAACTTACTTTCAATCTTGTAGAAATGTCTAAAGTCAACTGACTTTGTGACCTGAGAGTCCAAGTGGTTTATGTATGTGACGAAGATGCACTAAATACGCAAGTGCCAAGTTATGTAATGCTTTATATACAAGATTCAACCATTTAAAATCAATTGAATTGGCAACCAATGTAGTGAGGCAGAGAATTATCAAACTGTACACAAATATTCTTTACCCTTTACATCCACGATTTAACTTTGTGTAAACACTTCATTAATGACTCAACTGAACTCTTATCTTGTTTCCGCAAAGGTGCACCTGAGTGTCATCTGTTTAACAATGAAAAGATACTCCATGCTTATGAAATACAAAACCTAAAGGTAGCATTTATAATGAAAACAGGATTGGGCCAAGAATAGTTCCTTGTGGAACCCCACTAAACAATGGGGCAATTTTAGAACAATGTTGACCAAAATTAACTGAGAAAGTCCTATTAAAAGGGAAAGACTTAAGAAGGAAGGCGAGAGACAAGAATATCGTGATCAATGGTGTCATACGATGTGCCGAGGTCTAATAAAACTAAAATCACCAAGCTATCGAAATCAATCGAAATCAAAATTTCCTTTAAAACTTTCAACAAGGCCGTTTCTGTACTGTGATTTGCTTTAAACCCTAAATGAAAAAAAATTCAATACAAAAGTCTGCAATTGACTTAAAGCGACATTTTCTAGAATTTTAGATAAAAATTTTAATTTTGAAATATAGGCCAGTAATTAGATCAAATACTTTTCAGAAGGGGCTGTAAAATAGCATGCTTAAAACACATTGGAATTACTGCTGTTGTAAAACCACGTTCAATATGCAACCTGATATCAATTTTCTGAACAAAAAGTTCAACAGATCATAACACAATAGCAGACAGATCAGGACATGCAACAATTGGATGAATCACTGAGTTAATATTGAATAGAACTTTAGAATTACCACCACTGTACTTTATGAGTAAATCAGCTAAATAGATTCTTCCCTCTTCCACCTCCGCTCTGCTCTCCTACAGACTCGCCCCGGGTAACCTCATTCAGCCAGGGTTCTGATTTGGCCTAACACTCTTAACCCTTATAGGAGCGATGGAATTTAGGATAGAGGAACATACAGAATTAAAAATGTTAAAAGAAACATTCACATCCAGATGCAGGGAAGTGCCATCAAGAGTAAAGCTAATGTCAGACCCAGAGAATAAATGATTTAACTGCTCAGTAGTGGTTGTGTTTAAAAGGTAACTCTTGCCAAAATTGAACCTAGGCTCTTTTTGTTAAAGGAGAACTCCGGTCAATTTTAACATTGAGCTCATTTTTTGTCAATTTGGAGTGCTGTCAGTACAGCGAACAACGACAAAAATCGGTGTTGCCTACACCGAGTTATCCTCTTTTTAAAATTTGCACCCTGTTGACTTCAATGGGGCAAGTTTTAAACCTGCTTTTAGCTTCTTAACATCCTTGATGTGTCATTACAAGTGCCCAGCCATTGTGAGTGAATCCTTTAAAGTTAACACGGTGAATCTGACTGTAGTAGATGTGAAAGATATGAATAAAAATGATGTTAATTCAGCCAGCGCACATACCTGTATTTTCTTCCTGTTTTCGGTCGAAGTCCACAGTAGTGGGGTAGTGGGGATACTTAATTTGATTAATCGATTCAACAGTGCTATTGATCAGCATTACCAAACGTGGATGTTTTACACCAGAAACAAACACTGATGTACTATTTTATTTAATACTGTGAAGCTGCTTTGATACAATCTGTATTGTGAAAAGCACTATATAAATAAAGTTGACTTGACTTGACTTGACTAGTCGATTGTCGAGTTCACGAGCGTGATAACCTATGCGCGTGAACTCGACAATCGACTACTGTGGACTCAGTTCTCCTTTAATCTACCCGAGTCAAACTTTTATGTAAAAGCATAATTAGAATGGAAACGCCACTTTTACGATTGACCGTATTTTCGTTTTAGGTCAAAATGCCTTTTGAATGGGAGTGCATGGGGCACTTCTATGATAGCACCAATATCGCTATTTTTAAAACACTAAGAAGGCTCGACACAACATAAAACTGTGCTCGAAGTATCACCAGGGGCTCTACACATGAACTCGAGCATTGACTACATTGTTTGTGTACACAGAGTTTACTAAAAAGAAAGGTTTTGTACGACTCACTTTATCAGTTTGTGTTTCCGGTGGCTGGAATAGTCGATCTCCAAATGCAATGTAACATGAGAGTAAAGATGGAAAGCTCCTAAAGCTTGTTTCCATATAAATTCACAGATAATTTTTTATCTAAGTTATCATGCTTTTCATTGAAATTACATTCATGACATTTCCTCATATGGAGTCAGTTCATTACGTTGCATTAGGAGATCGACTACTTTTGACTGACGAAATTTCAGCCACCGGAAACATGTTTCTAAACATGTCTATGGTTTAGACAGCTGGGCTGGAGGCTAAATTACATCAAACATATTATATTCAATGACACAATGTTTAACACTACCTCCTCTATTCTTATTCACAGTCAAAGGAAGAGCAGACATGTGCATGTTTTTATAATCAAAGGCTTAAACCACCACATACTGCTTCTGGTGTTTTGCTTGATCCTGAGACCTGTTAGATCATTACACAGATGTTAGAGATGTTACCACAGTCTTTATCTTCATCTACCACATCCATCCCATCTCAAGAAAACCTGCCCTTGGGGTCCAGCTCTAGTTACGGACTGTTTAGGAACAAAGTCCAGGAGCAGCTCTATCAATCTGAAGACTATGACAATATCTAATGCTAAACCAGCCTTAGTTGCTGTTTCAGCAGCCTAACTGTAAGATAACATGCTTTTCTTTGGCTTGTTATGGGAAATATCTGTCTCAAACATTAATCATTCAGGCCTTGTGTTCATTGGCAATTATATGAGCATTATGGTTTCAGATTTACCTTTGATCTGCACCTTTGATCTTATACCACCTTTGCTGTGGAATGTTTAACACATGTTATATGCATTTTGGACCTTTTATATTGTCAAACTTCAGATTTTGAGTTCATTCTTTTGAATGGTTATAGTTTGGGCCTGGCAATGATTGAATTGATAACAGTAAATTACAATGTCATGAGAGTAGCAGCAGGAGAAAGAGCCTGTAATAATTTTTACATCAAACCAAGCATGTGTGCACTACCATGTGAGCTCCATATGCTTTCATAAAACCTATATGTTGCAAAACACAGAAAATGCTTATTCATACTTCAGTCAATCAAGTACAATCTGATAAAACAGCAAGCGCGAGGCTATTTTTAGGTGCATGTGGCTTTCTACGACTCGTTTAGTTGACCATGTGAGAGGCTGTGATCTTTCCATGAAACAAGTTGAGCTGTGTACAACACAAGGGTGTAGTGTTGGTTTAGGGGTGGGACTTGGTAATGTTGGGAGAAAATAAGCAAAACCACTTGTTTGTATACTGGAATTACCCAGATTCAGACTCATAAACAAACAAAATGCTCATTTAGATAATCACATTAGTGATTAGTGACACATTAGTGTCAGTGTGATCCAATCCATCCACTGTTTTGGCTGTCTGACTGAAACAACATTATGTGAAAGAACATCACAGTGTGAACAATAATGTGTGTGTGTGTGTGTGTGTGTGTGTGTGTGTGTGTGTGTGTGTGTGTGTGTGTGTGTGTGTGTGTGTGTGTGTGTGTGTGTGTGTGTGTGTGTGTGTGTGTGGCATTACAGTAATAAAACACTCAAAGTAAAATGTTCAGAAGCATTTTGGTAATGAAAATTTTGGGGAAAACATTCTTAATTGCTATGAAAACAATGTCACAATTGATTGCAAAATCTATTTTGGGCTGCATATTAAATGTTAATGCATTTTATGTGAATCTAAATGTCGCATGTCAAATTATTAAATTCATTGCAACAATAAGCAGTGCCATTAGATGATAAAATGCTAGTGCAATCATAAGTCTTTCATCTAATGTCTTTGTTTAAGCTCTCTTTATGGATTGCTTGTGTTGCATGAGCTGAATGTTTGATAGGAATAAAAGTCTCTAATTAACAACACTCCATATGGTTACCATTAGAATAATGCACTGTATGAACAACACAAACCACACATTACTATGACATTGAGAATTTGTTTGTGTGGCTGTTTGGATAGAGGATAGAGGCTCAATGTGTTTCTGCACTGCAGTTTAAATGTAAAATATTAAACAGTTCCTTTTTCTTTTTTCATTGAAGAGCAATAAACAAAATGCATTGCAAAAGCACATATTTATTAAAATGTATTAAAAGTCTCTCAGCCCTCATTCCTTTAATTACACCTACTAGTTTGATGAAAGATAGCAGTGGCTCTTTGATAAAGACATATGTACATTAAATGCTTACAAATTTACAAACACTCACAAATATCCATAAAACGTCTCGTCAAGTACTGCAATATAAACTTGTTTCCAGAACATTCTTTTGCTGCATAATTCAATAACATATATGTTTTGGCTTCAGTGTTTATAAGGAAGAAACATTGTGCTTAATAGTTAAGTTCAAAAGTACAATAAAAAGCATGTACATCTCCTAAAAATGTCACAAGGTAGTGTGCATTTTTATTGATTTACTTTAATAGTGAAGTTGAAACACTGAAATTGCAATAGGATAAATCTCACAAACACCCACCAGGAGCATGTGTAGGTCATTTTCACCCCAAAATTAAAATAAATAAATTATATTGTCCTAATAGGATTTTTAAGACAGATTGAAAACGCAATTTGAATTTAAATGGTAAAATATTTACATATCACAGTTGTATATATTGTATTGCTAAAAAGTCACTGTATTACATTTATAAGAATCTAATGACTCTACCACTGAGATTGGAGATTGGAATATTAAGAAAAAAGTTCAACATCCAAACACATCCAAATTAAATTTCATGGAAATTATCACACACACACACACACACACACACGCACGCACACACACACACACACACACACACACACACACACACACACACACACACACACACACACACACACACACACACACACACACACACACACACACACACACACACACACACACACACAAAATATCATAATAATCCTAAAATGGGTTTTCTTTCTGCAATTTGATTTTAGGGTGAAATGTGACCTGGACATGTATGTGAAAGATTCGACTAGTCCGATGCAAAACTATTACATATTGGTGGTCATAAGTTAATAGTTTTCCTCTAAATTCATATTACTGTGATCAGGCATCACATAGATAGACTTGCTTTTCTTCTTGCGGCCTGTGGCGCTCTCTGGCTCAGGTACTGATGTTAAAGACAGATAGGCAGCTATGCTGCTCCTCACCCCGTAGCTCATCATGTTATCTTTGCTGTCCACAGTATCCAGTCCGCTTGGGCTCATAAGCTGAGACCTATTCATGTGAAGACATATTCATACACCAATCATTCCCAGCTCACATTGAAGCTACACAAGCTCAGAAAGTGGAGGAAATGTTTAGCATGATCTAAAAAAGACAGAGACATACTTATTCACATTCTTCCAATCCAAGTTACGGCGCATCACCACAGGTGGCGCATTCTGGGTTGAGCTCGGGGCAGGGTTGGATAAAGCGAGACACGGGGCGCTGAGAACACAACATATACCATCCGACGAGTCTGAGGGGAAACCGAAACACATCAGCATCAATGCATTACACACCCATTCTACATTACATGCAGAGCATGAGAGCTTTGTCTCACCAGAGTAGTGATTGACCATGTCCTCCAGACACTGGAAGGTAAGCCGTGGTGAGATGTAGTACCAGCTATTAGACAGACGGAATATCTTATAGTGCTTCACGGCCCTGTGTCTCACAGAGAGAGAATATACACCTGCAGGGAACAGCAGCCATGACTGCAGTGTCATTTGCACTTCTGCTGACACTGAAATATGTGTGAGTGTAAACCATTTTGCAATATAAACTTGTTGATGTGAATATACTTCCTGGTACATACCTCTCTCTTGCGGACTTTCTCTAATTAGAAATGACCCGACGCTGTTACCAGGCAATGATAAAAGCTCTTCTGCCTTCTGTCTGCTAACCCCCTCAAACAGCCATCTTTAGAAACAAGAAATGCCAAAGAGGAAATGATGTTACCAATTGAAAATAGTGACTTCCCAATTCAAAAAAAAAAAATGGATTATTTTAGTCCTTAGTATATCCGAACTAAGATCAATAATTCATATGACACAGTTTACATACAGTGTGTAGTTAAATCAAAATATGTGCACTACAGTTCAAAGGTTTTGGGGTCACAACATCTTTTTTTAAGAAATTAATACTTTACTCAGCAAGGATGCATTCATTTTAAAATTTAATCATGAATTAATGCAAATCAATCAAAATGCATAGTAAAGACTTTTCTAATGTTACAAACTGTTATTTTGAACTTTTTATTCATCAAAGAATCCTGAAACAAATCAAATTCATCAAGGTTTCCATAAAAATATTAAGCAGCACAACTGCTTTTCAACATTGATAATAATAAGAAATGTTTTTGGAGCACCAAATCAGCATATTAGAACATTTTTAAATATATTAAAAAAGGTTATTTTAAATTGTAATAATATTTCACAATATTAGTGTTTTACTGTATTTTGGATTAAATAAATGCAGCCTCGGTGAGCATTAGAAAACATCTCACCGACCCCAAACCTTATATAGAAGAAAGTTTAGAAAGTGTTGCACTTTCGAAATGTTCTGAAAGAGATTGTCTCACGTCATTGATCATTCAGTACGTATTGTATTCTGTCCAGATGATATTCTGCACTTGGAAATTAATTTCTGGGATCATCATGAAACAAACAGTAGATAAGTGAGGATAATCAGTTCATAATTACCCATGATAAACTTTTGCCACATGATTACTTGGAATGTAATTCTCAGTTCCTGTTTGAAGAGAACGCACTTTCCACCAGCAACCATCTCTGTAAAGCATTCATTGACGTGTACATTAAAAGACATTTTTCTAGATTGTATGCGTATACATAAACTATACAGTATATGTATATGCACATGTATGTTAAATAAAAGATGCATTTCACAAGGTGCTGATGTGTTATATATTACAAGTGTTTGTTGTTAGATAGCATGAAACACATTATATTTCTTTAAAAGAACACTTACTCTGAAAGACCTTTGAGTCTGTCCCCCATCTTAAAGATAGGTACGCTTATGTCACGGCACGGATAATCAGCAAGCACCACAAGACTGTCGCAGTCTGTAAAAAATATGAGTTATGTCAAAAACATATTTAGGTATACAGCAGGTGAAGAACCATAGCTTACCTTTAAACATGGAGTCAAAGCTGTTAGGCTCTGGGTTCGACTTCTCCGGCCTCATCACATTTCCCATGATGGCAGGTTATAGAGCCCGCAGCTCTACAGATTCTGAAATTCAAAAAGCATATTTCATGTTTATACAATGAAGCGTTTGAGCAATGCATTTGATAGTCCAACAGATAATGCAACAGTCGGTTTAATTTTGCAACTTCCTCTCAACTAATGTGTTATCGCTGAGAAAAAATAGAAAGGGAAGCTGCGGAGAGCCACGGTCTAACACTATTTTCCATAAACTATTTAACCCATTTTTTACAGTGCAACAAAACTTCTGTATATGCTCCATTTTTTCCTAGACTGACCTGTTTATTTGAGACTCGTCACTTAAAATGCCATTTACATTGATGATGGCCTTTAACCATCCTCAAAATGAATGTTGAATTATAACATAAAAACATCAAAGTGGTATGCGCACAATCTTTATTGCGCACTAATTTTTATTGTAAATATGATTTACAGGGGGAGGTTACTGTAGGTAAATAAATCTCCATGGATAACACTTGACACTCTTTCTTTTTCCAATGAAACAGCCTATAAATGTCAAAACTCTTTTTATTTCCCACTCCACACCAACAGAAATATGCTAGGCACATAAATTCGTTTTCTTACCTCTCACTTTAAGCAGTTAAATATCCATGTTTCCTCCAGAGGGCAAAGCTTCAGTTCTGGGTGGCTGCTCTCAATAAAGTAGAAGCAGGTGGTTTAGAGTAAAGAAATACGGCCCTGGTCTCCGACCGAAGGCCAGCCGTAACAGCAGTTGAGTTCTGAGTGGCCTGAACTGCTCCGCAGGCTTATCTAAACTGAGCGCTGGTCTGCTGAAAACAGAACATAGCCACATACTTCCTCTGGTAAAATGAGGAAGAGTTCCCTAACTATGTCTTCCTTCATCCACTCAACGTGCACCAACAGAAATGATTACAAATTCTTAATGCATATAATACAGGACAGCAAATCATTATTTAACGCAAATACGCACAATCTGCAATGTTTAAGTTGAGGTTTTAATATGCGATTCTGAGCGTTCAGTTTGATATGTTCAAATGGGTGTTGTGCAACTTCCTGTGTATGGCATTAGTGGGTGAAGGTCTGGGTGTGAGTGCTTCTACAGTGTGAGTTTCTGTCAGCTATATCTACACATTAAAAGGTCATAAAAATGTAATCTAGTGCAGAACATACAACCCTGTAGAATTGTTTACCATTTATCCTTCAAATGAGAGACCATTTCGTACATTTTCAGACAGCCAGAGAAAAAGGAAGTTTGTCTGTCCATGATGCATAATTGTTTGTGCACTTCCATATGCTACTTATACACAATCTACACAATCATCTTAATGTTCCGTTTCTAAAGATATCATAGATTTAAGCCTCTGGAGAACTATATTATCCATTTATCAAGATTTACAGCTGATGCAAACTGTGAAATGCTTAAAAGTGGGTATTATTTTATTACCTTAGGTTGAAATCTCCACTGTATCAACCAGTTGTATGCTTTGGATTGCAAAACTAATAAAATAATGTGACAGATATCTGGGAAGTATTTGTTTTCTCTGATTGTCCCTTGTGCAGCCCTATGAATATTCACCTGACTAGTTCAATCCAAGTACGTCATTTTCTCTGGGTCTCAGACTTGAACTTCTCTTATTTGTACTTTCACACTAAATGCACTTCCATGGTGCATTTAATAACTTAGTTAAATACGTTAATATTTTTTGACTATATATAGTATTTTTTTACTTTTACATTAATATTTTTATATTTACGTTAATAACGTACAAATACGTTAATATAAAAATATTAATGTAAAAGTAAAAAAATACATATTTATATACATACTGTATGTTTATGTTTTTACTTTTAATATACTTGATGCAAAAAATATATATTTTTACGTTAATATTTTTATATTACGTTAATACGTACACATACGTTAATATTTTTTCACTATATATAGTCAAAAAATATTAACATATTTAAAGGTGTAGCGGAGGATCTTTCCAAATTTTAGATAAGACCCGCCCTCTCCACTTTTTGAAAAGTTTGATTGATTCACCAGAATGATTGACAATTAGGAGGACCAATAGTTTAGGTTACCCACCAGGAAGTAAAACATCCTCCGCTATACCTTTAAGTTATTAAATGCACCATGGAAGTGCATTTAGTGTGAAAGTACAAATAAGAGAAGTTCAGAGAAAATGACGTACTTGGATTGAACTAGTCAGGTGAATATTCATAGGGCTGCACAAGGGACAATCGGAAAAAAGAAAAACTTCCCAGATATCTGTCACATTATTTTATTAGTTTTGCAATCCAAAACCCCTATATGTGTGTGTGTGTGTGTGTGTGTGTGTGTGTGTGTGTGTGTGTGTGTGTGTGTGTGTGTGTGTGTGTGTATTTTTTTTTTTTTTTTTTTTACTTTTAGAATTGTGAACTGGATCCTTGATGCAAATTTTTTATTTTAGACAGGTCACATTCATTACTGATGATGCAGTCATCAAAGTTTTAAATTAACCATAACAGATCAGGCCAGGGGAACTGGGATAAGGAACTGATGTCAGCTGAGTTGACCACCCTAAAAAAGACATTTATGAATAGATATGATACCAGAAATATCTGTTTATAAAGTCATTGTATAGTCAACGTTATATCGTTATAGTCATTGTTACAGTGAACGTTATACTCATCATAACATCTTTAGTCAACAATATATTATATTACATATCTGACTGATCTGAGCCCAAGTTGACCATTTTTCTTTTCTTTTAGATATCATTTGTGCTGATTACTTGCTTGTGAGTTACTTGTAGCTATCCTCTGAGGTTTTAACAGATTAAAGCTCAGCTGTGTCTCTCTTTTCTAGTGCTCTCATAAAGCATCATAATTGGATGAGCAAAAAAGGATTAAAAAGTTCGGCTCACGTGGAGACAAGTTAATCTCATCATTAATTCACATTGTAAGCCTCATTACTTTTCTTTATGCTCAACATGATAATTAAACCCTAAAAATGATCATGTAGAAAATTAATTTCCAAAAGCTTAGTTGTGGCTTGCATGTTAATGTCTTTTTCCATTAAAAAATATTTCTCTCATATGCACTTTTTACTTTTTGACAGGGAATTGGAGTCAAAAATGTTCGGAGTGATCTTCTCAGTCTGGGAAAGCCATCAGTGCTGTTCTTCTGATCAACTGCATATTATCCGCTCGCTTCTCACCCCTTCTCAACTCTATTTATTGCCAAAAGCTACAGACCAGCTTTGGCCAATACCACAAATATGGCTATCTTAATCACAGCAGTGACACATTTTGCTAGATCACATTTTCATTTTCATTCTTATTTTTAAACAGCACAAGCACATGGAATTCACACAACTCAGACTGGTCAAATAAACCTGTTGCGTCTATGAAAGCACCTTCTATTATTTTAAAAAACAATACATATTCTCCTGTATGCGATTCAAAAGGTCTTCTTTACTCATATTTTCAATGCAACTAAAAGTAGCATTTTTAATGGCAATCACGTCAGTAGTTCAACTTTTTTGCAAAGCAGTGCAAGATTTCATCTGAGAGTGTATATGCACAGAGTGGGAATTTATATGCTCATGTTTAACATTCAACTCTGAGAGAAGGTGTCATTTTTTTGAGTATGTCTGGCATTGTTAAAGGGGGGGTACAATGGTGTTTCATGTATTCAGAGTTGTTTACAGTGTTAAAGAGATGGATTCTCATGCTAAACATGGGCAAAGTTTAAAAAAAAATATTTTGGCTGAATAACGGAGAATTTCTGTGCCGAAAATCTTACTTCCGGGTTGGTACAAGTTTCGGCTGTTTTTTTTCGATTGTGGATCTAATGACGTAGATCAGAGTGGAACTCCTTATATGAGCATTTCTCCCGGAAAAGCTTGCCCGCGCACACGTCGACCAGAGGAGAACGAGACCGCGCACATCAACGCGCTTCAACAGGAAATCATCGGCAGCCAGCGCTGCATAGGATTTGTTCAAGAATGTCTCCCAAAAAGTGTCTATTTGGATGTGAGGGAAAGCTTACCGTGTTCAGCTTTCCAAAGAACCCAGTGTTACAGGAACAGTGGATGCAGTTTGTTTTTCCAGGGCAGCAACGGAGTGTACCAAGTGCGGTTGTGTGTTCTGGCCATTTCAGTGACGAATGTTTTATTAACAAAGCTCAGGTCGACGCTGGATTTGCAAATCGTTTGCTATTAAAACGTGGAGCGGTCCCAGTGATAAAAGACCCCGTTCATGTAAGTACAACTGGATCGGATTTCTGTCTTTTGCTGTAAAGCTACCGCTTGACTCCGCCTTCAGGAGCTCGGCTTTTTCCGGAGAGAATCGGAAAGCTGTATTTTTCTTTTATAAATATAATAAAAACTAAACACTTTTTGGAGATATTAAGGATGCACTACTACTCTATAGGTACTCAAGATTAACATGAGATTAGGTGAAACTGTGTATGTTATGTATCCTTTAAGGGTGAATTCCGGTTAATTGATAAAAAGTGTCCCAATCAATCTGAATTATGCACAGACTAGAGACTCTTCAGACCAAACGATCAGTGAGAGCAACGGTAAAACTGAGTCTCTAGACACGTTTAAAAATGTTAAAACATGGAAAACGGGAAAAAGCAACACAATAGGCACTTCCACGTACGCAAAGCGGAAGCTTCAAATAGGAGCGTAAAAAAATCGTCTGCAGCCTTTAACAATGGCTGTGCTCATAGTACGGGATTGTTGTGATTTATTTATGTAAAATTCAGCACAGATACTTCTTCTAAAGACACCAACCTCAGTTCAGAATCATTAATTGAGTATTGCGAAAAAAAGAAACAAGCAGATAAAAAGAAGAAGCAGAAACAAACAATAGTGTAAGCAGATGCATGCAAAATAACGTGATTAACAAACAGCAAATAATGTTACAGAATGAAATGTCGACCCAGGACGAGCTATGGGATTGTAAAGCTTTGGGGTGATGATGGACTCGATCTGATCCATCTATGTTTTGATCATCGTTCTGAATCCGATCTGGATGTAGGCTAGTCTTTGACAAGCGTTTTTTTTTTTTTTTTTCAACATAAAAAAAAGTTAAATATCTAAAAAAGAATATATTAAGCTACAATCAATCAGGGTTTTTTGTTTAAATCTTTCTTTTCATCATGTTCAGATATTCATACAACAAAATATTCTGGGGCAATGAAAATGTGGTGAAAATGCTCAACTTTTTATGCTCAACTGGCAACTTTTTTTTTAAAAATTGAATGCAATGATCGGAGAGCATTATACTGTAGACAAAAATCATAATAAATATAATGCAAAAATAAACAAATTGATATTAAAAATATAATTAAAGCAGTCCTAGTACTCCTCTGGTAGAGCTGCGTGCAGCTTGTTAATCTCATGACTACCAACAATCGCATCTTTCAGATAATGTTACACATTATAATGAAAGATGACATACACGGTAGAGTATCGTGCAAGTCTAAATAAACCGTTTCAAATATTTACGTTTATTGTTAAGTTCAACTAAATGAGTGGAATTTTCTTCTCTGGCATCCATCCACAGTAATGCAAGCAGAAATTGTTTACGACATGCGGGAAAGGCCTATATGGTCAAAGACATCCATTTATTGCATGTTCATGTAGAAAAACAACTAATGAACAGTGTATGAGGACACAAAAACACTTCTGGTGTGCATGGCAAATCTATTCAGCCCGGTTTGCAAACCCGTTTGGTTCTTCTAAGAACCTTTCAGTAAACAATTTTTAAAACTTTTTTTTTTCTTTTGGCAATGGAAAGATTCAGTGATAGTTAAAGATTCTTCATGGATCAATGCCAATAAAGAATATTTATTTTATAAGCGTATATAGCTAGTATAATGAAACTAGTAGCTTCATATGATCATAATATGCCTATTATCTTTTAACTTTGCAGGCTTCAGTTTTAAATAGCTTCAATGCATCAATGTTAATCTTGTCTTTTTGTTATTTCCTGTGAGGCCTAATATGACGTGTTAATGGCTCAAGAGCTCAAGGCAGACCACAGCCGATACGGTCCTCATGTACACTGCGGCCACAATGCATGTAGACTTCAGTGGAAACTCTGACATAGAACAGGGTGATTAAGTCACATTGCAAATTAGGCATTGTGGGTATAACATCACACAGAGATGGAACTCAGCAGTACTGAAGCAGGAACACGTGGCAGAGTTCAGTGTTAGCCAGGTCTAATGACTCCGAGCTGTCTCACAGTAATAGGCTGCCTCTAGCAAAAACAAAACTACAGCCATCCTGTGGTGAATGAAGCTGTTAAACACGCTAGATTTAAAGGATAAAGTCATGTTATTCACATCAAATATACCCGAATGTTCATGCATTTAAGACTGCCCTTGTAATCAACTTTTCTTTGTGCAAATGGTAAAATCATGCACTTATAAATAAGTCTTACCTCATTTTTTGATTATGGAACTAAAATTCCTTTAACTTCCTGTATCATTCCTGGTATGTATTAAGCTTTAAACTTTTATAAAATGAATATGCTTGTATAGTGAAACGGCATACCAGGCAGACTTTCAGAAATAAGCTCTTTGCAAACTACTTCTGCTTTATTATTTATAACTTGATTATTTACACAGTGGCAAGACATCAGGATTGAACTTAAAGCAGCACTATGCAGTTTTTTTTTTAGCTTAATTTGAACAGCTTTGGAGTCATTGGAATGGTTATATGACATTTTTCGGTTGAATGGTGGTCGTCTCGCACCCCCCGAGCGCCTGTGAGCCGAAAAACCACACTTGCAACTTTGGGCCGACGGGCCACCAGCCTCAGCGTCAGGAAGTATCGCGTGATATCAGGTCTTGCGATGTAACGAATTGCTTTACGGCACTGCACACAAACACTATCTAAACATTTATTTGCTAGCCTTCTGTGTGTCATACATACCTCAGTGGACATGGCTCCGTGCGTTCACCGGGTTCTTTGAAAACAAATGCACATGACCAGGGGGAGGGGGGAGAGTCGCCAACGAGTTTTGACGACAGTGTTGTCAAATATCTATTCCGAAGCTGTAGGGGGAGCTCTATAGAGAAACCCGCATGCAAAAAGCAAGAAAACAGCGAAACCTGCATAGTGCTGCTTTAACAGGATGATAATAATCAATGCTATCTCACGACCAATTCATACGAATTCGTATACTGAAGACGTTAATTGGTTGCTTCAGCTGTGTTTGATTAGGGTTGGAGATAAACTATTCAGGATAGTCGATCGGCAGGAGCAGGATTGGGCACCCCTGGTCTAAACCCACGTGATTGGTAGGTTTAGGGGCGGGGTCAGGGGTAAGTCATTCGTATTAATTCATACGAATTGGGCAATTCGCAAAATATGTATGATTTAGCAAAAATAGTTAGATTACATTGGGGTATCAACAAATTCATACAGATATTTTTTATATTATCATCTAACAGGATGGTATATTTGAGACTAACTACAACACAATGTCACTGTTAACCCTTTAATGACACACTCAAAATGTCTTTGTCTATTGTCTTTAAGAAAATGGTGCTGGTTGAAGAAAACCCTTGCAACTGGATCCTGGATTTTGGAACATTACAATATTATAAAAGACTCACAGGACGGAAAGAAAAATTGAGGACACAGGAAAAACCTATAAATTGTTGCAAATTAAAGCACAAGCAGCATTACCAAGAAAACGCGGCTTGCAACATTTCCAAAAAGTTCTAAGAATATGTCTTAATAAACTGGCAATTTTGAATGTTAGAAGCAATCGGTGACATAACAAAAAGGCAACGTTCACTCAAACCAAACAGTGAACTTTTTTTAATCTCATCTACTTAATTATGCTATCGTAATAAAATAAAACTACAATTTCATCCAATATATTAACATATAATAAGGAGATACTGCATAACAGGAATGACCGCAGCATCTATTTAAGAATCAACACACAGAACGCTGGTATTCACTTCTATTTTTGACCAATGACTCTCCATGCGTTAAATATAATAGAGCTGCTTTAAATTGTGTATCTATAAATGACTCTAAGATATGTAGCCTGTTCCACCCAAATGCAACTATAGCCCAAACACTGAGGTCCGAATAAGAGTTTTGGAAGAGAAATGATTTGAATAGGCTATCTATTTTGTGTGTCCACCTCGCTTTAACTTGCAACAAGAATCTGCCATCGTAAGTTTACGGATTTTAGGGCAACTACAAACGATGAATTTTCAGTTCTGATCTTCAATAGTTTATGTTTCTGATGAATCGGATGCATTCGTGTCACATGTATTAGTGAACTGTTTTTAAATATCCCAGAATACTGACTAGCGACAAATAAACGCTTTGCAGAAGCAGAGTCATAGTCATTAGCCAAACTCTCTAGTGCAGAGATCCTCCAGGTATTTTAATGACACATAAGTGAGGATTATTATAATAACAGGGACATGCCATTAAGATTATATCTCTAATATAATCCAAGACTCAGAGATGGTCTGTTTTATGCTAACTTGCATTTATTATAAACACTGACATATAGGTTTATTGCCAGCCAGGATTACAAAAGGACCATATATTGAAGACTATTATTACACGGCTCTCTGCAATACTTGATTCTGATTGATCGGTCATGCTATTCAGTGGTTTTACATTTCCAAATATTCTCTGTCATTCAGCATTTCAGTATTAATATTAATTTAATATTTGTTCTTTTTAATGTTCTATTTAGCAGAAGCTTTGTATATGAAACAATAATTTCAACTTTTATATATTTTTTAAATTTGATATACTTTATGTCCACATATTTATTTATATGTTAAGTTGGATTACATAGAAGGGAAACTGTACTACTAGTGTTCTCAATTATTTTGGGCTATGTGGAAATTTAGCGCTTAATCTCTGTTAATAGATGGTGATTTTCTCAGAATGAGCAACTAAACAGTTTATAAGAGCTGATCGCTGTCCTGTTTAGTTTGGGGGAGCGAATCCACTTATGCACTTGTGCAATCATGTCCTCTGGAACCGGCCAAACATTTCACTCTGCATCTGGAATTGGACTGAGGAAATATCCAAACAGAAGCATTGCTCTGTTGCCAGGGCTATTAAAACCAGAAAGGCCAGCTGTCAGATCAGATCTAAAATGAGGACCCGAAACAAAGCAAGCTCTATCACTTGGCTGAAGTGTACGGTGTGGGCTAAAAAAAAGGGAAATGTGGCTGAATTTGACCATACATGGAGGGACAGAGTGAATTCCTCGGACTAGGGAATCACTGAGCTCAGTTCTTGCATTCCTGCCATTTTTAAATACATTAAAAATAGTCACAATTTAGCCATTACTATATATGTTTACATTGTCATCTAACAATTAAAAGATGCATGGATATGAAGCTGTTCAGTCAGGATGTTAATTTGTAGGCCAACCAGGAAGATTAATTGACCATTGGTTCCCTCAGGAATTTCTAATGGATTTGTAGAATAATTGTTCTTCTATGAGTAAAATAAGGTCTGTGTAAACTGTAGGCTACTTGAAGAGAAACATAATTGCCAAATGTCATATACCTCAAATGGGAATTTTGAAACTGAAGCTAACAAGTTGCTACATAAGGATTACAAAGATTATCCAGTGAATTACACAAATCTCTGGGAGTCACCAGTGACCAGATTTCACCCCTCTCAACACTTTTGGTTGTCTTTAAAGAACAGTATCAGCCTAGATGTTAACAAAGCCATGACTCACAGAGATAACATTTTTTTGATGTAGCCATACACTATCCACAAAATAAATGTAAAAGTTACAGTAAAGGTACACAATGTAACTTTTTTTGTTCGAAATTAACAACATTTAAATAAAGGGTCAATACATAATCAATCCTTCTTCCAAAAAATTTTTGTCTAAAACTGATTCTCTATGGTAAGCCTATCATAAGTGTTTATATTTTAGACCTGACAGGATGGTTTTCGCTGGATATTGCGTATAAACGTCACTCGCCCATGTGTGTCTAGTCATATCTGTAAATCAAGGAAAGTTGCTCCGGCTACTTTGACGAGTATACAGTGTGGCAGTGGCATATGTTAGTTGTCACAACAAGTGAGAAAGTTTAACATGGAGCAGCTAAATCTCCGACCTCTGGGGAATCTCCCATTTTAAACAAATCGCCGAACTGCTGGCAAAAAGGAACATGACAGAGCTTGTAATATAACAAGAATCAACATCGGCTTGGCTCTTCGGAGATGGTGAAAACTGAGGGATTTGAAATAGCGACGCGGAGATGCCGTTTTTATTACTCAACAGGTGAGTAAGGTGTTTTATTGAACAGTTAAATTGCCATATGTAGCTTAGAGTAAATTGAAAAGCATTATCTATTGTGAAGAGTTATATTCATCCGCACAGTTATGCAGAACCGAAGCCAAAACAATGTTCTTACGCAAAATGTATGTAGTTTTGTTTTTTAACCACCAGAGGGCCAAAAGTTACATAGTATAGGCTACCTTTAAATTTCAGGTGCTCCTCAATCAAAGCTGTGATATGACTTAAAGGAGAACTCCGGTCAATTTTAACATTGAGCTCATTTTTTTGTAAATTTGGAGTGCTGTCAATACAGAGAACAACGCCATTGTTCTCTGTATTGACAGCACTCCAAATTTACAAAAAAAAATGAGCTCAATGTTAAAATTGACCGGAGTTCTCCTTTAAGTACAAATTGTATAGACTTCTATCTTTATGATTTTTGTTGACCATGTTTTTTGTATCCCTAAAGTTTGAAAGCTTTAGTCCACATTTTTTAGTGAGGTAATCCTAACTACAGACATTATTTTACTAAAAAGTGAAAAATAGAAAACATACTGGTTACAAATGCTAATTCTTTTGAATTTAGGACTACAAACTGAAGAGTTGCTGTTTACAGCATATGACATTTTTTAAGTTTGTGGAGCGTAAAGTACAAATAAATGAATAAAAACAGAGACTGTCTTAATCTTTGTGCAGATCAGCCAATTCAGGACTAATGTGCTGGCCATAAAGGGAAAAGGATATGAATATCTATGGACAATCTGTCCAAATATTTATTTCCACCAACAAATCAGTTATTGCCGTTATTAAGGGGTGATTTCTCTTTTTTTTTTTTTTGTAAAAACAAACATTATTTTGGCAAAGTTACTGAAAGCACAGACAGTGCTACTTTTAAACAGCTTTATTTATTTTCCATGAATTCCAAACACTTGACTCTGTAGAAACGTAGGGAACCTTGAGAACAGAGACTTGTTTCAGTCATCAAGATCTAAATAAGATCATTTACAGCCTATAATTTAATTCAAGATATGTCCTAGTGAATGATGGAAACCCAGCTTTACAATGTCTTGTTTTGACAACTGATTCGGTGAAGCCCACCAAAAACATTTACTCTCAAGTTCTAAGGTGTCTAAAGCTAGACCTTCATTATTGGGTTATGTTCACGCTTTCTGGGGCGCATACAGAGTAAGGACAGCTCTCAAATCCAATTCAAACTATCTAAACAATAAAAGAAACCTAAATTATAAAGCAATTCAAATCAGCATATTAGAGTGATTTCTGAAGAGTCATGTGACAGTGAAGACAAAGGGAACTACACTGCGACCAAAATGGTCGCATATGCGACCTTTTGCAATGCCATTGCGACCAAAATTTTTAATGGGTCGCAAATGTATCACTGATTATTTTTGTAGGCCTACCTATGTTTTAGGCAATATGCTATGATTTACTATGAGCATTTATTAAAACAGAAATGTGTATTTTAAGAATACGTTTTATAACGTGCTCTGAGCATTCAACACATCAAGTTGGCTTCAGCCCCGCGACCGTTACTTAGATTAAAACGTACCATTGTATCTGCGCGTCTCGCGAGCTCTCTCTCTCACACACAAATACGAACGCGCGCGCACACAGAGAGAGAAGATAATTGTAAAATGAAAATTGACGGGCTATAATTTAAATTTTGTTCTTGCTTGTTTTTTTTTTCTGTCAAAATGTCGGAAAGCATATTGTATTATCCATCCGTGTTTTTAAAATTCGTTAAATGACGGACGTTTTACAACAGCCCTCGTTATGTCGGATTCGTCAAACTTAGCCTACTTGATATTATTTTTAGAATAAGTGATTCGTTATGCTATTATTGGACTCCTGTCTATTCATTGTCAACTGTTTTCTATAAATATGTTTGTATTGGCTAACATTTATGCAGCTAATGCCTGTCCTGTTTAAAATGTGCAATGTTCAAATGCAAAGACAGCACGTCACAAATAGAAGCTCTTTTCCCTGTGGTATTTAGTATCATATTTGGTAATTGGAATAATAAATTAAGTAGCCTATCTTTATTGTACACCTGTTTTTTTCATTTTGTTTTTTTTTCCTTTTTTTTCTGTTTTCTAGGGGTTTCTTAATTTTAGACCAGCACACATTACATGCAATGCAATGCAATAATGCATGTGTGTCCTATGTGTGACATATTTTGCACACAGGTAATGGTGCCCAACATAAGTTATTTCTAAAGTAAAAAAAAAAAAAAAAAAAAAAAATGTGTTTTGGAAAATTTCTCTTTATTTGATTATCAGTAAATTTGTTTTCTATACAGAGATATCGGTATCGGCCATAACAGCAATATTAATATCGGCCACAATTTTCACATCGGTGCATCACTACTTAAGAGTTCAGGAGTCTGCCCATCTGTGCCAACCATAGCATGTTGAAATCCATTTTGCACTTTATTGTGTACTGTATTTTCTATTGCAGTAAATCTATCCCAACCAATGTTAAAGAAAACAAAAACAAGAAGGCATGTGGTTTAAAAGATGGCAAGTAAAATAAAAAGCACATCTGTATGCAATACAGTTTCATTATTGTTCATTATTATCCAGAGCGGCTTACTATAAACAATTTGTGCGACCAAATCATGTTTTGCGCCAGTAACTGAAAAAGTTAGTAGCGCAAGTGCCACCAGTGAAAAAGGTTAGTGTAGCTCCCTGAGACTGGAGTAATGATGCTGAAAATTCAGCTTTGCATCACTGGAATAAAGGACATTTTAAAATTAAACAATTATTTTAAATTGTAAAAAAAATGCTGGGTTGTTTTAACCCAATTTTGGGTCAAATATGGACTAACCCAAACGTTGGGTTAAAAATGCCATTTAAAAATGTAACCCAATGGCTGGGTTTGTCCATTTTTAAATTGCAAAATTGGGTTAAAACAACCCAGCTTTTTTAGAGTTTTACTGTATTTTTGATTAAATAAATGTAGCCTGGATGAACATACCAGACTTCTAACATGTCGGGACAAAAAGTACAGTTTTGCTCTTTAACTCTGTTTTACATGCAGGCGTGTTATATGCCATCATGGCTTCAGTGCCAGCAGAACTATCTCATCTTTCTCCCATGCTTTGTTGGTTTTGGCATGATCCAGCCTAGTTTCCCTGCCTCATCTGAGACTGGCAATTCGGTGCAAGCCAAAAAGGAAAGTTCACATCAACAGTGCCCTTTGGCATTTTTTCGTAAATGTGTATTTTATACTCACTTTTATCAGAATCAATTAAATTCGACTTGATGTTTGGACATTTTTTAGCAGATGCTTGTTTTCCCAAATTGAATTAAAATTAGGTCCACATGCATCTATTCATCTATTATTGTTTTAAGTGCCTTTAAACTGGCATAGGGGTTGTTTAAAGGTCTTTAACAGTAGAAATGCATAATTTGATGCTCAACAATTTTGGTTCATAGTTTGCTTTCTGATTAAAACTAATTAAACTCAAACAGATCAGTTTAATGACCGATGTTTATCTTTTTCTTATTAAGGCAAATCATTTGACTCAAAGCCAATGTTCAGAGGAATCTGAGCTTTTAATTTGAACACACTGTTATTGTTCACATTACTCCAGCTGGAATGACAAATTAGCTTTCACTAGAATAAATGAGATATGACTGGACATTTAATCAAAAACAATCAGAGAAAAAGAATGCAGAGAGGTTTTTTTAAGTGAACGGCTCTGTATTTGACTAAAAAGCATAAGAGCAGAAATCTTGTTTTGAGTCAGCTGATGGACATCACTATCTGTTGTGTTCATTTAACCTCTGTAACAAACCATTTCTGTCTTTACCCTAACACTTCCTCACTGACAGGCTGCGGTGTCAGATGTCATTTGAGAATGAGTTTAACTTTACATCCATATACTGCAGTTCATCCTATTAAAGGGCAAAATGCACTTTCCTTTTGTAGCAGAACTGCAATTACTCTTAGATCTTTGAGTTGTGCATGTCCTCACCTGCCTACCCTTGAAAAAATAACCCACTTCACTGACTTTGCCAGCAAGTGACCTTTGTGTAGCTCTGTGTTAGAAATAACAGTCTCTTTGTTCTCATGTCTTCATTAGTATTTCCTCCTGAGACTTCTCGCATCACACAATAACTGACTTTTAGCTACAAAGACAAAGCAACAAATAGATTTCATTTAGTTCATTTAAGGCATTTATTGAGTTATAGAACAATGATATCATCAATGTGGTTATTGTTTCAATCTGGCCATCTGGTGGAATGAAGTGCAATTTACTGACAATAAACTCAAGTCTACTTTAAAGAGACCATAAGTGGTCAGTTTAACACAGACCTGAGAAATACACAATAGAGTAATGTTTTATAATGTATTCCCCAGAAACATGAAATACAGTACTCTTCAGGGACAAGTGAGTGGTATTTGAACTTCACATTGGAATTTTGTATACTGTGCCAAAGTGGAAAGCCATTATATCAGGGTTTGAATAGAGCAAAGGAACATTTAGCCTACTCTTTTTCATTTTAAGCCCACTCCCTTTTTCTTTTTTCTCAGAAAAAAAAAAAAAAAAAAAAAGTTCTCACAGAGAAAGACAAAAATGTGCTTCTGTGTATCTGCTATTCTCAGGGAGTTATGGAATTGGAGGCTTAAGCCATGTTTATATGTCTTGTGTTTATACTATGAGGCTGTTGAATGCTGATTGGTTGACGAACGTCTGAACAATTATTTTCAGGGAAACGCAGGCTAAAGTAGTTCCAGGCAGATCTTGATCGGCGTATTGATATGGAACAGACAGTTCCATATCACTTCGCCAAATGATTTCAGTTATTTCATAGGTCTTTACAGCCCACAGACCTAAAACCCACAGTGACACTGACCGAGCAAAAAATAAAGTAAACAATAGGATAAAAACGACCAATTTTTTATAGTGTATTTTGCATTTATTATTTATAGTGTGTTATGCATTTATTAGTATTTTGGAATTGGAATTAGCAACGGAGGCTTTGGGGTGAGATGCAGATAACCAGATGCGTAAGAAATTAACGTAGCTGCTAGTCGAACACACAAGAGCGTTTAATGACAAAAACATGTAACTTATTATACATTGTATAGAGTTGAGCGTAGGCTCTTTTGACTCAGGCTAGTAAACGGCACTTCCATAATGCTACACGTTAACAGTAGCTACATGGTAATTGCGATTAGTTAAGTGCTAAATCAGGCTAAGAACATGTTAAGAATTCTATAAAGCGCCACAGTAACCACCTGTGACAACTACCAACCACCTAGCAACACCATAGCGACCAGCCAGAACACCCTAACAACCTCCTAGCAACCGCCTAGCAACACCTTAGCAACTATCCAGAACACCTTTGCAACCATTTAGAGACTTATTATTGGCACATTTGTGAAATCTTATATTTGGATCTCAGCACCAGAACATTGTACAGACATGGGGGCGGGGTCTTTTGTTTTGGGCAGAAACCAGTCTGTAAATATCACCATGGTAACTTTATAACCACACCCTAGCAACTGTTTAGAGCCACCTAGCAACCATATTGCAACATCCCAGGTAGCAAACAGACGTTGGCCCAACGTCTGTTGTTGTGTTGGGCCAACGTAACCAACCAATATTGACGTTGGCCCAACGTCTGTTTGCTACCTGGGATATAGCCTAGCCTAGAAGCCATATTTCAGCTCCACATCATCGAAAAGACATGGTTGTTTCTCTCTTGCAATCGTTCAAACACGTCGCATCTGCCCAGTGCCGACTTTTGCCTCTGCAAGAACCACTAACATTTTCTACAGGAAATGTACATTCTAGTTCTCATTGATATTGTTAATTGAAGCTTATAGAGTATTTTGATAGATGAAGAAGTGAGTGTACCTGCATTTCCTTCAGGTCAGTCTTATATTCGTAATAAAAATGTCTGTGATATCTTGTCCTTTTAACGGTTAAGGGGTTTTCCCTTGTCCTGACAACACGCGATCATTTGTCAGTTGTGTCTTGCTTACCCGTGTTCACAACAAGTTTCAGTCCTTTCATTTCTGTCTTCTCTTCTGACTGACTCACTCATAAAGACAGTCTTTGTCGGCAACTAATGGCGAAATAATATAACCTCTGTTGCTGTTCACAGTCAGGGACTATTTTATTTCCAGCGGAAGGAAGGCTTTTAGTGATTTACTTCCTGAACGTTTCATTGATACATATTTTTGCCTTTAATATTGTGTGGTAACCGTTTTATAAAAGCAATAAGATACTTGAGGCTTGTGCTGTATCGTGAATAAGTATTAATAAGACTTATTCACGGTACACAAACTTTTCACACGGTCTCACGCCTCACATCCATTTTCTCACGCAGAGAAAAAAATCGCGAAGCAGCCTGTCACATAACATTTACCTCAGAATAAAAGCCCTTTATTGACCAGCACCTTAGTTGGCTAGATAATAATCCAGCTAAGAGGGCTTTCTTTATGTTTACAGCATTTGGTGAGATTTTTTTTAATTCGAGAACGTAATATTAGCCTATCTTTACCTATAGGCTAATATTTATCCAAATGAATCGAAATTGAATCGAGATCGGAATCGAATCTCAAGAATTGAATTGAAATCATGCAATTTGTGTCAAGCAATAATAAAAACTAAATGTTTTGACAATCATACACTTATTGCGATGCAAGGTTTTTTTTTATACCCCTCCATTTCCATAATTCTCACTCCAAGCTACACTCAAAAGTTGGCAGCCCTGCACTTTATTATAATATAGGCTACTGCTTAAATATAGGCTACGTTTCAACCGATTTAAACAGTACAAAAATATATATATATTTTTAAAACTTATTCACATTATCACACATAAACATCTAAAATTACACGTTAAAAATAAGTTTTTAAGATGCGATGAAACACTTTGGATAAATTTACAGAATTTGCAAGCTGGTTTGGGCAAACACGTGAGCATTTCGGTTTTGACGTCATTAAGGATCTTGAGTATGAACACTTTTACAGCAGCAGCAACGCGGTGTGTGTGTGTGTGTGTGTGTGTGTGTGTGTGTGTGTGTGTGTGTGTGTGTGTCTGTCTGTGTGCACGCGCGCGCGCGTATACTCTCAGGTCACCAAATGAATGGATCCGTCTCGCGTATGGGCAATTTTTTAAGCACCATCTAACTCTGGATTCAATGCATTTATCACTCGGCATCAGTGATGACTTGGCTTCTGTTGTGGGTTCTTCTTGCTTGTGTACCACAGGTAAGAAACATAATTATTTATTTAAGGGTTATTTATTTAACCCACATTGAACTCGTAATAAACGCATGCAGTTATATATGTGCTAGCCATCAGCCACGAGATGCAGTTGATATTTGTTATTTGGAGACAAAACAAACATGCGGTAGGAAAAAAATATTAATGAATAATATTTGAATTTGTGTTAGCAGACAGGTACTGCCTGCACATTACAATTGATTTTACCTATGTATATACCTGATTAAATTGAATTAAAAACATTTTATTATAATATTATTTATTTTCTGTGTAAAATAACATTAATATAAAAAAGAACTATATTAGAGCAGCTTAAAATTATTCTCAAATATATTCTACTCTCTAATAAGTGTTTAAAATGAGACCCCTTCCTTATATCAGACGTTATTACATAACAGTTTTGGCATCAGTAGTTCTAATCCCCTTATTTTCATTTTTTTTTTTCATCACATTTTTTAAAAAGAATCCACATAATTAAAATTTAAATGCGCTTAAAATATGTGACATGCATTCTTAACAAATGACCTAATGTTTCACGCATTTAAGGAATGCAATGAGAACGCATGACATTGTGATGTGTGAGACTACACTGCCACCCTGTGGACTGAAACGAGCATGTTTGTCAAGAAGATAGCGAGTATTCAGAGAAATGCTCTTATTGGTTTGAATCATTTGGCGTTTTTAAAGCTTAGTTCGCTCCATTTTGTCTTTGAACATGACAGCCATCCTCTGTGTTTTAGATACTGCCACACTGACAGCATTCTCATGCCTCAATTATATGAACTATGGCAACTATCTGCTGCTAATCTCACACAAGCTATAAGAGGTCAAAGGTTAAGGAGCCCTCGGTTTACTTTGTGTGTGTTGCCATATCAATCAGTCATGTTAATCAAACACGAGGGCCTAAAGCAGTCAACTTCAAGAGGTCTATTTATCATCATGACCTGTCCTTTAAAACTCCATTATTTACGTCAGTTTGACTACCATAATTGATGGGGTACAAAAACAAGTTACATTGTCTACTCACCCATTAACTCTATTTGTTTCTTGACTTGATGTGCAATAATTTGCCAGTACAAATTGAGATCCACAAACCGACAACAAGTCTATTTCTATTATAATTTGATACATGCAGGGAAGTGTAATTAGAACTGGTTCATTGCTCTGAGATATAGTAGTGTCTTATGTATTGGCGAGTAATGAAGCTACATAGATTCCGATTATAAATGGCAGCATAAACTGCATTTAGAGGCTAAATTGAAATGTTTTACACGTCTGAGATGAATAACAACAAATGAAGATGTTTATCTGTGTCACCTAAGACTAAATCATGTAGTGAGGATATATAAACGCTTCATTTTTCACAATGTCTGTAGCCAGGAGGGAACTTGAGGGAAAGACAAACAAAAGCCTAAATGTGTCAGAAACAGGAATCTGTTGGGACTTTGTGTCTTGTAGATTCACAGGGCATTTTCCCAGGATTCTTCTAAGATGCTGTCCACCCCAGAGCCCGTGTCCCCGGAGCCCTATAATCGCACCCAGTACTGCCAATGGCCCTGCGAATGCCCTGAAACTCCCCCCACCTGTCCGCCAGGTGTTAGCCTGATCACGGATGGCTGCGATTGCTGCCAAGCATGTGCCAAACAGGTGGGCGAGGTTTGCAACGAGAAAGAGAACTGTGACCATCATCGTGGCCTTTACTGTGATTACAGCGCAGACAAGCCTAGGTACGAAAAAGGAGTATGTGCGTGTAAGTGTCATTGTACTAACACAGCCTTCTTATTAACACTGTGTTCCGCTCTTAGATTAGATTACGATGAAGATTTAAAGCTTGGATTAAGGTGGCGGAACCCAGATAAACCAAGACGCTGAGCACTTAGCAGAATTCATTCTCTTCACCTTTTAGCATACGCTTCCATATAAAACACCACATGCTTTTCTTGGTATTGTATACACCTTGGATGTGATAAACTTGACTTAACTCATTTTGCTCTCTTTCGATGTCCAGATTTGCCAGGCACTGGCTGTGAGCACAATGGTGTGATCTATCGCAACGGCCATAGCTTTCAGCCCAATTGCAAATACAAGTGTCTATGTGTAAATGGGGCGATTGGATGTGTGTCGCTGTGTAATGAGTCTCAGCCCCCCAGGGTCTGGTGCCAAAACCCACGGCGAGTTCAAATCCCCGGCCGCTGCTGTGAGCTGTGGATCTGTGACGAGTCCAGGAGGGGGCGCAAGACAGCGCCACGACACACAATGGCCGGTATGATCTCAGGTGTCTGTCCTGCAGTTGAATGAAAACTCATTCTGGGCAGATAAGAATTGATCTGCATAATTAAGAGATAACATAAAGGGATTTGTGTTGTCTTCTTTTACTTGTGGTGTTGTGATTAGCATCAGTTACCAAAAATATATCCAGGTGAAACTCAAAAATTTGAATATCGTGCAAAAGTGAAACTAATATATAGAAAATGACATGCAAAGTGGGATATTTCAAGCCTTTATTTGTTATAATTTTGATGATTATTTATGGCTTACTTACAGCTTATGAACATTTTCAAAATTTCTGAGATTTTGAATTTGGGGTTTTCATAAGCTGTAAGCCATAATCATCAAAATTATAACAAATAAAGGCTTGAAATATCTCACTTTGCATGTAATGAGTCTATTTAATATATTAGTTTCACCTTTTAAGTTGAATTACTGAAATTAACTTTTGCACGATATTCTAATTTTTCGAGTTTCACCTGTATATCACTATATAAGGATGTCTTTTTTTCCCCAGTGATTTTTATTTTTATTTCAATTAAAACATGTTGCCAACAGAATATTACAAGGAAACTGCTGTTTTTTTTTACAGTAAGATAGAAAACTTGTGGTTCCAGACCTGGAAAAGTCACGGAAATTTCTATATTAAATATAAATTTTGTAGTCATGATCAGTTATATTAAATATAACGTAAATGCACACTAGTCTGTAGAAGGCTTCATATATTTGATCAAAAATACAGTTTTAAAATACAATTTAGAATGTAATTTATTCCTGTGATGCAAAGCTGAATTTTCAGCATCATTACTCCAGTCTTCAGTGTCACATGATCCTTCAGAAATCTTTCTGATATGCTGATTTGATGCTCAAGAAACAGCTATTATTATTCTTAATGTTAAAAGCAGGGAACAGTCTGTGATACACTTTTTTTTTCAGGATTCTTTTATGAATAGAAAGTAACACCATTTATTTCAAATAGAAATATTTTGTAACATTATAAATGTCTTTACTGTCACTTTTTATCAGTTTAATCCATCCTTGCTGAATGAAAGGAAACTGGAATGGTAGTATATAAATCATTTTTAAATCTCACGAATGAAGAAAGCATTCATTGTTTTCTCTGCATTCTTGCAGCCCTGTCTAGTATAAAGGACAGCTGGAACAAGAACTGTGTGACCCAGACAACCTCCTGGAGTCCCTGCTCAAAGACCTGTGGCCGTGGAGTGTCTTTACGAATAACCAACAACAACAAGCAGTGCCAGATGGCCAAAGAGAGCAGGCTCTGCAACATCCGGCCTTGCGAAGTGGACATCACAAAGCACATCAAGGTACAACAAGAGCGCAGACATCAGATTTATTGTAATATGATGAATAACAAATTTCAAAAAGAGAGCGATATGAATGACTATAGTGTATAAAAGGATATTTTCTGACCCTCCACAAGCCTGGAAAGAAGTGCTTGAACATCTACAAGGTGGAGAGGCCACACAACTTCACCATGTCTGGCTGCACTAGTACAAAAACATATCGGCCCAAATACTGTGGAGTGTGTACAGATGAGCGCTGCTGCATCCCCTTCAAATCGAAGACCGTGGAGGTGGACTTTCAGTGCCCAAACGGATCCGGCTTCACCTGGCAGGTCATGTGGATTAACGCCTGCTTCTGCAACCTGAGCTGTAAGAACCCCAATGACATATTTACAGATCTAGAGCAGTACCACGAGAGAAGAGAGATTGGAAACTGAGTGTACAAAATCGTGCAGAAAAGTCAATATTAAGATTTGGGTGAAAGCCACAGATTTGTTTTTCTTCAGTTTGTTAATATTTAATCGACAATCATCATTCTTTCTTGTATGAGACTTTTTTTCCTATTGGAAATAAACTGACATTTCCTAATATATGCTTTTTTAAGACTTTGTGGCCTCTTGCAACCAAATTATTCACATTATTTGTTAGGTTATTTCAACCAAGATTGTTTTTTTTTATGACAAATATATCCTTTTGTACAAATTATGTAAGTAATAGATATGTAAAAGGAAAAGTTCTTGTTGACTTCTGTAGGTAGAGGTATTAATTTATGCAAAGTTCATGTAAAGAAGAAATCTATATTGCTTTTTGTAATTTCGCACCTTTTTTGTCCTTGGAGCGAGTTATGCCTTATAAAGTTTGACCTTCCATATACTATAACGTTGTTTATGGACACAGTTATCAAATAAAAAGACCCAAAAAAACTGAGTAACCAGCTTTTTATTTTTATTTAATAAATACAAACTGTTATTCCATTAAAAATGCAGTGCATCAGGTTGTTTTACATCTTTACAAAGCGAGGTGCCTAACCAAGCTGCAAGCATTTGTTTTAGTGTGCGTGGACGAGCAGGTGTGTTGCTTATATTTCTCTCTCTTTCCAAGTGATCCTTCGCTTTATTCTTTCAAAGCCTTGAGAAAAAAAACATCCAGTCCAAGTAGAGGATTCCATGGCACATTTTGTTCTGTTGTGCTTGATTGCATAGAAATCATCAGTTACAAACAAAAAAAATCACTCATATACAGTCATGTATCCTGTATCCTTATATCTACAAATTGTTTTGTTGAATTTAAACTAATATTAAAACATTTGATCAATAAAAATCATTTAAAATCACTTTTTAAGAGCATAATTTACTGAGTTACAAATATAACCCAGAATAATGGGACACACACAGGAAAATTAAAAATTAACACACTGGGAGCTTAAACCTTAGTTTTATAAGGTAGGTTAACATCATGAAAAAAATTCCACCATCTCTACTCTGTGGTCAACCCATCCCTTTTCCATTCAGTGAGGTCCATTTCAACATATACAGATTATACAAATTAATTATGCACTCAAACTAGCTTGAAAAAGGTGTGGTGTGTAATAACTTGAGAGAAGAAATTAAATCGCACACTAGAGATCAACATAAATTTACAAACATGTGCCCTTCTCAGTGCCCAGTATGCTTTGATGATGACCATCACGACGTCTCTGTGCTGCATTGCCTCTAACAACAACAAGACAGCCATTGCGCAGGGTGCAAAAAAAGAAATAACTCTCCTCCGTCCACCCTAGCCACTCCTTCCTCGGCGTTTCCCCCAAGAAATCGTCTTAAACACAAGACACTTTGGCGTAAATGCTCTCTGACTAATAAAATGGTGCCTGAGGGACCCCTGAGGGAAACATGCGGCAGTCTTGTTGCGTGGGTAGTTAGTGGCAGTGCAGCACAGTCAGAACAGAGAGGTTAATGCATGTGTGAGATGGACCGGAGACAAGGTCACCAGTCTAACAGGACACTTCGGTGGACTTGGGAGCCTGGTCCACAGAACTGTCCATGTTGTCGGTGTGCGAACGTCCGCGTTGGTTTTCGGAGGTGTGGGCTCGAGCGCGGCCTTCATTGGTGTGGGAGCGACTGCGGTTGCCCTCGTTGGTGTGCGACCTGCTGCGGTTCCCATCAAAGGAGGTGATGCTGGATCCGGATGCTGTGCGGGAACGGACCAGGCGGGTCATGCTGGCAGAGGGCACTGAGAGGCAGAGGAAGACAGATTAGGATACATATTTGAAAGTATCTGATGTATGCATTATGTTAAATCACAAGTCTCCAAGTTTAATATTAATAAGTTTGGGGTTGGGAATATATTTTATGATTTTGAAAGATTTCTCTTATGCTCAACAAGGCTACATTTATTTGATCAAAAATACAGTACAATTGGTAATTATTCTTTCAACCGTTTTCTTTTTAATGTATTTTAAAATGTAATTTATTGAGTGATGGCAAAGCTGGATTTTCAGCATCATTACTCTAGTTTGTGTCACATGATCCTTCTGATTTGCTGCTCAAGAGACATTTATTATTAATAACAGTTGTCCCGCTTCATATTTTTTGTGAAAACTGGTGCATTTTTTTTTTTGATTAATAGAAATTTTGTCTTTTTAACATTATAAATGTCACTTTTGATCAGTTTACTGTGTCCTAGGTGAATAAAAGTATTAATTGAACTTGCTGATCCCGAAGTTGTTAGACAACTTTTCAAAATTACACACTTTAAGAAAAGGTAGAATTGAGCAACAAGTCAGGTTGAAATTTAAATCACACCTCTAGAGGGCAGCACAGCCCTGTCGTATATATTGTTATTTGTACACGAATTTCACATGAACAAACGAGTTCAGCCAGTGCGTCATGGGTATTTTGATATAAAGACACAGCTGCATGGTAAAATACAGACTATACTGAACAAAAATACAACAACAATACTTACTGTAACCCATGCCCTGAATGAAGTACTTGAAAGCCTCTGTTAGCTTCCCAGGCTAAGGAGACAATAAAAGGAGACAGAAACAGCTAATCAGGTCGAGGTGGAAAACAGATTTCACTAAGTACATGTTGAGAAACAGGATGGATTCTAACAGCTGGTAGCAGCAGGTGGCAATCTGAGAATTAGAACTGTGCCATTGCCGTCCGTAATGAGATTAGTGCGCGCTTCATCCCTAATGATCATCCTGTACCTTGAGCAAACTTGTAAATTAATCTAAATGATCATAAACTTTAGAAATACACACCTGGTCGACCTGGGGCAAGCCTCCACAGTCAGCCATCTGAAGAAAGAAGAGGCACATGAAGTGTTAGTTAAAATGCAGGGAAAACACAAATGCGTCACTGCTCGTTTCTCATTTCCGTTTCTGCCATTCATGCAGGTGTCTAAAACACCTAGTGCTCCATTAACTCCACTGGTCTCAGCACTTATCGGTGATAAATAGGTCATTTCAGACACCATAAACCTAATTCTTAGTCTACCTGAGGGTGTGCTGTGGAAAATTAGGTCAGCTGAGGTAAAAATCAGCCCCGAAGCTGGCCAGTGTAGACCGCTTCTGCTCTACATGGGTAAATTAGTCACTAGATAATGCTGAGCTATCGGAATCTTATCAGCACCGACTTTTCCATGTGTTCTATAAGTACCTGCCAGCTTCACTGGAGGCCACTCACCTTAAGCAGTGTGGCTTTGGTCGGGTCCAGCTTTGTGTTGCACTCAACCTGTACAGAAAAAGGACATTTTAAACTACTAAATATACATGCAACAGATATAAAACAACAGTGTGCAGGTTTAAAAATAAAAATAAAAAATTTAAAAAACAAATACATTTTAATCTTACATGTATGGCAAATAAAATGAAGTGAAGTAGTCCTGGATTAAATTTAAACCTACCACAACATCCACTGCAGGGGAACTGTCTCCAACCACCAGGAGTGTAGGACATCTAAAAACAGTGTGACAAAGTCATGACTATAGGAAATCCATCCTACATTCTCAAAACGTTTTTTTAAACAGTTTCAGACTTACTTTAGAGTTCTGACATTGACGTGGCCACCGGGTACAGGCCTCTCGATTTCCAGGTCTCTGCGGCTGTGAAGTGGATGAAAACATTGATTAAATGTCAACGAACATTGCTTTTTAGCAAGACATTTTAGTTTTGGTATTATGCTTACCTGTTGTAGGACTTGATAAAGAGTTCCAGATTGAACTGGTTCATGTCATTCACAATGTGGTGACGGTACCTGCCAATGAGATCATGGTTCTGTTGGATTTCCTCCTGGAGAAATAACAATAATAAACCCATTCATGTTAATATAAACTCATTAACTAAAAAAATTTATCTAAGTTGGGTCAGACCTTAAACTTGACCTACCTTTCCGAACAGGTGAGAGATGAGCATGTCAGGCATGGCATGAGTCCAACCAGTGATCTGTAAGATATGCGAATAATGAGCCCATGACAGACACAAAAGCTTGAAACGCTATATAAATTCTGAATTTGAGTGGTTAGCGCTCACTTTATGTGCTGCCCAGTCCATCCAGCCTTCAGCACATGGGTTGATGTTTATTAGGACAAGGCCTTCCACCATAGCAGGGTAATTCAACTGAAAAAGAAATTTCAGTATTTTATCTAAACACATTTATTTAATAAAAAAGTATTTTTGGGACATTCCTCAGCAGCTAAACTAGCCAAATGAATGCCAAAATCCACAGGGAAAGAAACTCTCTTTATCCTGGTTTAATTAAAACTTGAAATCACTTAATAAAAATCAAAAAAGAAATCAAACTCACAGCAAACTTGGCAAGGATATAAGCACCTGCTCCAACAGCCAAGCCAATCACACTCTTCAGTCTGTGGGATTTAAGAAAATCAGTTTAGGATTAAACAAAAATCTGAAATCTACCTTAAGCTGTTAAATAATAAAATAAACACCTCACCCAAAATGTTTAAGGATTGATGGAAGAGTCTCAGACAGTTGGTCCATGGAAGGGTACTCATATCTATATATACATACACAAAAGTCAAATATTATATTTCAGCATTAATTTATTGATATCCACTTGTCCGTCCAAAAAATGTATTATAACTCACCCAGTGGAAAAGGTGTTAGCTCCCTCTTGCTGCCCTGGTGCATCTACATGACACACAGCAAAGTGCTGCATGATCTCTTGCATGTCCTCATGGCTGAACAAGGGTTCAAAGCAGCTTTTGTCTATTGGAGAAGCATAATATATCCATTAAAGCCTTTATACTTACGAAGAACCTCTTGATTATTTTGTAAAGCAAAATAAAAAGATTTAAGGGACATTTTCAACAGTTTTATGATTGGAGATATAGTTTAAGTTGTAGAACAGCTTACGGTTCAGTCCAATATCATGGAAGGTGAGAATGACGGGCCGGTCACCCTTAGGAACTCCTTTCATGGTACAGTGGATTCTGCCATATGGAGTCTCCACATCATGTTCCTACATGACAAGACAATGCTTATCAGCATCTGCAGAACCATCATAAGCAGCATTAATCTGATCTGCGGCTCAATTTACTCCACTAGCGCATATCTCAATGACAGCTTGTGAATGTTTATTCTGTGTAATTAACACCCTTCAGTTTTGTGACCGTTTTAAAAGAGTAGCCGTGCAAATTTAATGAAACATTTAAGGGCAAGCACAAGTTGAAACCTGTCTGCAAATAAACCACAGACCAACTGCAAACATTTTAACGCTCTATGCACTGGTTATAAATCTAAAGCTCACAGTCCATGAAAACTATCCATCTGATTTCACAAAGCATCAAACCCCGATTATGACTGACAAAGTAATTCCTTTCTGTCAAAACCCTTTGAACCACTAAGACAACAAAAATGGTCAATGAAATCCCTAAAATGTATGAGCAAAAAGCAAGATGAAGGCTTCTACTCACAGCGACTTCAATCTCGAATACTAATTCCATTTCAGAGTCTTCCAGAACCATGGCTGCCAGCTTAGTAAATTACTATTAGTAAATCAGTAATTAGTAGAAATGATGTGAATGAATATAAGATCCGATTGGAAGTAAGCTCCTGTGGCACTTTGCTAATATTCATCTGTGCGCAGGGTTTTATACCCCTGTTGCTGTTGCTCGACATAAGCCCCATGCTCCCAGCATGCTTTGCACCAAGATCAAAACAAGTTAATTCTAGTTAACGACATCCGTAAATTGGATCAGCCTGTGTCAGGTGCTTGGAGTAGCCAACTCTAGGCCATCGGAAACTTGGGCATGTGCAGCCAAACTATAATGGAATGATTGAGGTGGCGGTTCACACTGAATAATGGTTGTCTTCAAGTAAATTGAGCAACATAGAAGCTCAGCACATGGTCATGGCCAATTTCTGCTGCTACTTGTAATATTTCTTTCATTTTTCAGTCTAAAAGAAATGACTAAAGTACATTTGAAAGGCCACAACTTGACTAAAATAACATTTCCCAATGAGATTCTGTATTTCTTTACGTTTTCCCATATTTCAAAATGGAAGCTGCATAACCACTAAAACCAACAAATCATAAATCATCTCCAACGGATTGAACTTTAACTTTCAATTTAACTTTCTTAAAGTTAATTTAACACTAGTGACAAACAATGACAAATAACCACCATGCACTGCAAGATTCATTGAGAAAAGTCTTTGAGTGCAGGTCTCCAGTCAAAGATCAACTGACTGACGTTGTAGAAACTACTTTCAGCTGCCTCAAATTGAAGCACAAGCTGCTACATCTAACATCTTTAACACTGACAAGGACATTAACACCCTGGCTTTGTATAGTGACTGAACACAAACATATGTTGTCTCCCTATTGGCACTAATCTCTTTAAACGGGACGAGGCCTACGTGAGCGGCTCAGGCAGATGGCCGGTGTATCCCTCAGCAGCCCACGTCATTCATCTAGAAGCTGAACACTCTTATTGAGCACATGACCCAAACTTCAGGACTTTAATCTGTGTGAGGATCAGCACGCAAGGCCAGTTGGATGCATCTCAGAACTGTTGTAATGTCATGGTGTCATGACTGGCAAAAACTTCTGCCCAGAGTAAAGTCCTCCCTATAGTTTAAAGATCTTGAAAGAGTTATACATACTTTGTCTCATCTCGTTTGGATTATTGCACTTCATTATATGTTGGAATATCCCAGTCCTCTGTCACGGCTTCAAATGGTTCAAAATGCTGCAGACAGATTTTTAACTGGGGTCCGTAAACAAGAACATATTACTCCAATATTAACGCCAGTGCGTTATAGAGTTGAATTGAATGGTCTGGCATCTTCTTATTTGTCTGAACTTTTAAACTTGAATTCGCCAGTCAGATACTTGCGGTCCTCAAACAATAATACTCTTTCCTTTCCAAGATCAAGATTGAAGTTGAGAGGTGACTGTGCATTTGCAGTTGCTGGACCTAGGCTAGGCCGGCCAGTCTATCTGTATGTGTGTTTGTGTGTGTCTGTGTGTGTATATATTACAGAAGCAGAAAACCATCCAAATAAAATCCCAAAATGAAATGCTTGCCTTAATCACCAGCTGCTGGACAGCCTCCCTTAACCCCTAGAATAGAGAAACAGTGTAAGTTAATACTATACGTGTGCACAACTTTCTTATGCATAAAAATGTACATTCATTACAAATCTTGACCAAGACAACGGTGTTTCCCATACTTGCAAATCCCTGTCCACAAGCAGAGGCTTTGACTCAACGACCTGGATCTCATCCATTCTCAACGAGGACACCTGGAGGTAGGAAAAAGCTGACATTAACACAACAAATAACAACAAGTAACACTTCAAATCATTTACCGCTAACTTCCTCCAAGGAAGGATTTTCTGTATTTGCAGTTTTAGATCCAGCTTTTGCAATTTTGGAGTTTAACCACAGCAAAACAGACACATTTCACACATTATGCATACATTTCTTTGTGTGCGTTTTTAAAAAAGGATTATTATATCCTTAGCTTTTCCAAACAGCCCAATTTGTTTTGCATGATACAGATCATGCATTTCTAAAAGACTGTTGATGTGCATGCAAATTGAAGGAGAGCTTGAACAGGCTCTTTGTCTGACTGGGGTTTCTAAAGGTCACATGTCAGGCTTTTCCTCTGTAGCGGGTCTGGACGCTACACACAGGAAGCCACAGACACAGCTGCTTCCATGGCTCCTGCAGTCCCTCCACCCCGTAAACACTAGCCATTTTTTTCCAGCTCTGCTCCAAACCCAGCATGAAAGCCTTTGTGTCTTATCATCCCACAGGTTCAAGGAGTGTTCCTGTACCAAGCCCCTATAAAAAGGCAGCAATTGATTTTCTAATTCACAAACGAGCTCTAGGAACCAAGCCAAGCTGTTTATCAAGAGGAATTCCTGTGGTTCAAAAAGCATGATTGTGCGGTCCATCATTTGCTGACGTTTCTACAGAAGCCCCCTACACACATTCCTGACCAGAATCATGTGAGAACTGAAATTATTTGTGAATACTAACCAAGCTAGAAGAAATGAGCTTAATATGAGATGTTTTTTATTTTAAATATTTAAGTAAAGTCGACAAGTAACGGTCCGCTGGCAAGTAGGTCACCTGCTTGTTTTTCAGTTACCTGCCCTTATGGCCTCTCTTTACTAATCTTTTACCTGGGAGTGGTTGGCAGTGTCAGTAATGTCTCAGCAGGATATAAACTGAAGTAACATAAGGACAGATCCTGCCCTTCCCATACCCTAGAACACTCACTATACTTGAAAACCTTGTCCATCTCACCAGACCAGGTTTCCATTTCAGTTTACAATGGTAAACATGACTTACTAATCTCTTAAATTAAATATTGGTACGGATAACGGATACATTGTATATTTGTATGAACGTGCATATGTTTGTTTTCATTAACTTTGGTTGCTTTGTTGCATTAAAAATCAGTTACTATTTTTATGTTGGAACATACACTACCAGTATTTCATACAGAGGAGAGGGAAATGCTTCTTTCACTTCCCATAACCATTTCCTCTTCTTTTTTTTTTCAGTGATTTCCAAATTTCAATTAACTGTGTCTGAAAATGTAACTACAATCACAGTTTCAGAATCATCAGAGTTAAGCCCATCTGCAGAAACAAAGACTGCTTCCCTAATCTTCGGGAATCTTAAAATCCACAATTGATCTAAATCTGGAAGCCTGGAATTAAATCTGGAATTAAGCATGTGTTAAGTAGACCTATATTCTTATATTGTGATAGATTTTGAACTTAATGCACATTAGATCGATGACTGCAGGGGTGCTGCGTTCTTACAAAATTTCTTCTCACGTTTAAGCAATAACACTTGTTGACCTATAACACTAACTGACAATAATCTCTGATCTTTACAGCCATGTCTGCATAACTTTATAATCGATATACATGTTTTATACATTATCCGTCATGTCAATATTGACATCAGTAAAGATGTCTATACAGCCTGCTCTGAGGAGGCTACAGTACATAAAGCAATTCTTAAAAAAAAAACACAGCTCTGATGCACCTCAGGCCCAAGTGTCAGATGTGGCTCTGATGCTGCTTTGCTTTTGTGCAAATAATTATTTTAAGTGGCAGTTGTGGCCTAATGGGTATAGATTAGGACTTAGGTTGCGGATTCGATTCTCAAAACCGGTGGGAAAAATGTAGGTGGGAAAGCGCTCTCTTCCATGACTGAGGTGACCTTGAGCAACCCTAACCCCCAATTGCTCCACAGGCGCCACAGAAAATTGCTGCCCACTGCTCCGGGTGTGTGCATCCACGGTTTCTAGTGTGTGTGTGTTCACTACTCACTGCTCCTAATGTGTGAGGAGGTGGACATGGAAGGGTTAAATGCAGAGGACAAATTCAGAGTGTTTAAATCATTCATGTCATGTCACTTATATTTCTATTCATACCTAATTGAATATTATTGTTTATAATTCAAACTGTTTGTTAAATCCATGCATTTATATATTTGATATATTCCAAATTGTATATTTAATATGTTCAGTTCCTAAGAAAAATTCAAACTTATATGACAACAAAGTAATCTATTGAATCTTTACAATCTGCTTTGAGAATAAGTAAATAAGTAAACCTGACATTGAAATTATTAGAATTTCACAAATGTCTAACAGTGCATTTTAACTATAGGCCGTTAAGACTAAAAAATAAAGTAATACAAACAGTTAAGTCAACATATTGTGTCTGATCGTGCAAATGATATGTTATTCATATGGGTCAGGTGAAATGAAATGTAACCCTTAAGCTAAGTTGTCTCTGATCTAGTCTCTGTGGTTTTCATGTCTGGTCTCAATAACCTACACAGCTCATTTTGCATGTAACACAACTGATTCAGGTCATTAGGAGAAAGCTCCATAAACTGAGTTTAGTTTGACAGATATGAAACTTAAAGACATACAAAATGGGCAGTGAGGTGAATATTACTGTTAGTAGATATCGTACAGCTCATATTCATTTTACCACTCGAGCTCACAATACTTTGTTGACATCTGCACGTGCAGCCAATCACACGCACGCGCGGAATGCTAAAAAAAAAACGACAAAAAAAAAACCGCTGTACAATAATAGCATATGTTTACTTTTTACTGTTCATTGTTGCTGTTATTGATACTGTTTAAACCGGGTATCTTTTCTTCAAAGCTGATAAATACATATTTTGTTCGATATCATGTCAGATATGTTTTACACACGGTCTGCGGTTTTATTAGATAAAGAAACAGCCATATTGTAACATAAAAAAAGAATGATATAGCTCTTTTTATGACTTACCGGTTGATTGTCCCAAGGGTAAAAACAAGAAAGTCCAACAAAACTTTAAGGTTTTTGCTGATTTTGAGAGTGACAATTGACTACGTGCTGCTCGCGACAGGATGTAGAACTTAGGCAAGCAATTATAAAGATGTGCGTTTAGTCAGTCCTGCCCACTCCTCCTTCTATTGGGTAACTTCATTGAGTCATGCGTTCTTTCACAGCATTTCGTGAGATATGATGACTGAATATAGGACTGATCTTTCACATTCTAAAAGTATTTTTCTGTCCCTGCAAGATGAATACTAATTGCATATTGATAATACAGAATACTTTCAAAACTGGTTATTAATTTACATCAATAAAGTAGCCTATTGTTCAGAGTGCATGCCTTTGTATCTATGCGTGTGTGCCCTATCTAACAATACAATGCTTTCACTGTGTTTAGCTTATTTGAGGCAGTGATAACAAGCACATTCACAATGGACACATTGCTCAGGAACTACCAATATGCTGATCAACTTTCAAGCACAATTTACACCACAAACTGAATTAAAGGGGAAAGTAAATGCAGATAGAATTGACTTCTAAAGCTATGTTCAGCATGAGAGACTTTTCATAAATCAAAACTGTCAGGAGATCACAGATATTTTGGGTTGTTTGATGTAAAGCCGGGCAATCGGCCAGGTCATATTGTGTTGTGGAAAAATACTGAAACCATTGTTAACCAGATAAACTTTTATGATTTTAAGATTTATAGGCAAATACGTATTGAATCAAAGAGTTGGCTGCTCAGGGTTCTAAACTGGGTTAAAGAGAATAATAACTGATAAGGTTTGTGGACTTTTACCTGCAGGTTCATATCTCTGTGTACTCAGAACAGTGTTTCTCATGGAGTCTGGTGTTACACTCATTTTTAATCATCCACTACCGTCTCATATATATATATATATATATATATATATATATATATATATATATATATATATATATATATAAACTTGATTCCTGCAGTACTAATAACGTCATAGAGCTATAAATTAGAGATTGACAAGTAACTAGCTTTTAGCCATTCTAAATGAAATGTTATAGCACATAATGTAAAGGATATCATTCAGTTATGTCAGAACTTTCTGTTAAACTGTGGTTTATTTGAGTGTCAAATGTGTACACTTCCCACTTTTCTGTCAGGTCTCTGTTTTCACAAAATCTGGGTTCATGACATTGGCTTCTATTCATGTCCTTGCACTTGAAATACAGAGCAGGATTCATCTTGAACAGCTCGTATCTGGTTTGCACAACACAAAGGTCATTGGATTCCTCGTGAAGAACAGATAAAACACTGACCTCTCTCGTCCTACAGGCTCTTGGCATCAGACGAATCAAGTGAATAAAAGGAGGTTCAAAACCAAAGGCCATTTTCTGCATTGGCCATCCAACAACAGGACAGAACATTCTTTATGTTATCATTTAAACCACACAGAAATGCCCACATAATCCAAATGAACATTACAGCTGGCACTGGATCACTATAACAGTATCAAAGGCCCACACGCCTTTCTTTCAGGTATTGAAAGGTCAATGGGGGCTAGTTTGATGTACAAATGTTGACTGACAAGAGAACAGTACATTCTTGCCCCTGTCCCTTATCATCGCGGACTTGTCTAATTCTACAATGTTCAAGATGTTTCACTATAGCATACATCACAATAGAAGAGAAAAGACAATGTTTCATGCTGACTTTAAACTGCATTAAACTGCTTTAGTGCAGATGTAGTATGTGCTGCAATAACAGTAGTCAGATGTAGTATGAATCATACTAAGCCATGATTCAGACACACATGACATGAGACAGCAGTCTGCAATGTAGGCCTCACCTCAACCTATCACGTAGTTCCTCAGAGCGGGTGCTACAGTTCAGTGTCTCGTACTGATTTACCAAAGAGGATAATAGGACGTCTTAAAGTTACACAATGTAAATAAACACTATTTAAAGTGTATAATGGGTGCGTTAAAGCAGTTTATAGTAATTTTTGTAAGTATTAAACAGTGGATAAATCACCAAAAGGTGATGGTTTCATTCACAGAAGATGAAATAAACAAGTTGCAGAATTAGGTCATGAAGTAGATGTTAATAAATGATGAACTAGGCAATGATGTGCCAAGACCAACTCTTCCATGTGCGAGCAAAGTATTATGGATTATGTATTAACGTGGGTTGTGGAACAGCACATACAGCAGCTCATAAACAGACAATATAAACAACCAAAGAAGTCCAACCAAAGTCTTAATCTTCATCATGTCTCAGCTGTGAGGAAGTGCCACTGGAACAGGCATAATATTTTTAGAGGTCATTTCTGACAAAGGCTGTTCTCTGATCTTCGATCAGTTTATCTCCATCATCAATACTTGTCAAAACAATTATAAGGGCACTTTACTACTCAGTTCACTTTGATGCTTATGATAAAGTTACTCGATAACTACAGCCATAAATTGCAGGGCATAATTCTTCACTGTGAAAGAATGTACTACTTTCTGACTACTGACTATTTCTACTCTAATGTTACAGCATTACAAATGGTCCACCACAGCACACACAGTTGTTGCTTCGTTTCTCACAGCATTTTTTTTTACCAGACACACCCTGCGCCGTTCCCCGGCCAAATAAACCACTCTGCATGAATTATTTTCACAGCTTCGTCTTCACCAATAGGTGAAAGTGGATTGATTTCATAAGTGTTATTGTACCAGAGCAAATTCGCTTGATACAAAGGGCCTGGATGCATGGGATCACCTACATGAAAACTCCCTCTGATCCACCATGTCCACTTAACTCTGACCTGACAACATGGTTGCATTCTTGCTACAGGTCATTGCCTTTGCTGATAAGATGCAACTGATTACTGAAGGGGAAAATTGCTCTGACCTGACATTGTTTTGTTTTCCATGAAAATAACCTTTCAAACAGCACCTAAACTCATTCACTAACAACTTGCCAAAGGCGACACTACAAGGTAACCAGCAACCATCTTGTCCAAGCTAAATCTTTAGGTTTTATTGCTGGACTGCAACACAACAGTTTAGAAAGGTGATAATTATTTGTGTCATGCATGAATCAACAACATACATAAGTCTATAGTATACCTGTTATATTTCCATGTATTGTAGGCTAGATGGGGAAACTGTTGAGGCCAAACAGGACTTCTGCACCACAGGAGGGCCACAGGTATTGATGTTACAACAAACAGGAAAACTGGGTTTGGAATTTCTGGAGAAAAAAAAGAAAAAAACAGTTCAAATAGTCAATTTCTGATTCATCTGCCACAGAGTTTAGTTTCCGCAGTCTATGCTTGAAAATTGAATTCTCGGGAAATATAAAGATGGAAGTTTCACCTCATAGTGCTGAGAAATGCAAATGAGATGTTTTGCCCTTGTGCAAAGCTCATGCTTTACAGTGGTTATAAAAATAAACACTGAAGGAAAGTATCCAAGTGTCTTTGAAGGTTGAGCAAATAAAGTGAAATAAGTACTCAATGAAGAAATTACTTGCCCACTGATTTTTTAGTAAACTGGAGCCAAAGGCAGTGGTAATAATTACTCCATTGCTGAGGTCGATTATGGACACAGCTGCCTTGCTATAGTGCGATCTCTCTGTTAATCATTTTATCCACCTTTTGACCTTATAGCCAGTCATAGGACTTTCCTCTCCGGTCCACACAACATGCTCACAGCGTCAAAACAAAGACACATGATCACATGATCATAAACCCAAGTTAACTTATTTTCTAATGAAAGGTCAAGACTTTTTCAAATATATTGAGGACACAAATGTAATAATCTGTCCTAGTCAGATAGATAGATAGATAGATAGATAGATAGATAGATAGATAGATAGATAGATAGATAGATAGATAGATAGATAGATAGATAGATAGATAGATAGATAGATAGATAGACAGATAGACAGACAGACAGACAGACAGACAGACAGACAGACAGACAGACAGACAGACAGATTTTATAAATCATGAATTATAGGGTTAATGTGATGAAACCATCATGTAAAGCCCTTGGTCCACCCATGAGATGTTGAAACGATGCAGTGACTAAAAGGATCACACTAGCGCTCACTCAGCCTCAGTGCTGTATAATCACCTGCTTCACTAAACACTGTAAGGTGTGTCAAACGTGCATGACCTCACGTACTCGGTGCAGACGTGGCCAACGTGACTGGTGCGTCTCTGATGGGCGGGGCTAAGGTAGTTTTTATCTCCTTATCTCTGTCTCTAGCCGTGGAATAAGACCGTAGTGGCCGGTTAGTTTTTATGACAGTAATCTGTTAACAGACATGATCTAAAATAATGCCGAATTCGTTTGCAAAGTGTTCAAAGTTAATTGAACTTTTCTTTGTCTTCAAATGGCTTTACTATTTAATACAAATACCCCGAAATATGATGATCCCTTTGCGAGGGACGTACTTCCAAAAATATAAAGGCATGTTTAACTGGGGACTGGGAATCAACACTGACGCGCTGACCAGAATCATTGTGAGCCGGTCAGAAATTGACCTGCTGAAAATCATTCAAGAATAAAAGAGTTTTTGCAGAATTGATACAGGAGATATTGTGAAGAGAAACATTTTCAATTCTAATATTGCATTTGTAATGTAAATATTGAATGTTGTGGAAATTGGAGGGCCTTCAGTTTAATATCTGAGAAACTGCCTTATGTGGTGAAGCAAAACCTTCATCATGAAGATTTGAGATGCTGTTGTGTCCACACACCCTCGACTGCATGCAGTGTTTACTGGTGCATTCAATGCACACAAGAACAATTAAATTATAAAACATAAAACACCATCTTTCATTTTGTCTTAACTGTTTATTTCATTTTATTTGGAAAAAAATTGATCTAGTAACAGTTCCAACAGGACTGTGAATGTGAAACCAAATGCATGTGAGACAAGTATTAATTATGTGACTAGAAAATAAGACTACTTCCTGATAACACCAGTTAAAAGTGCAATTATCTCTATTGCATTTATGATATCTCCACCTGTCTATGCCACTACTGTATGAATGAGCACCACTATCATGATGGAGGTGCAGAAATAATTTTATATGCCTGTTACAACCTACACTCACCAAAACAACACAGACCTGTGGACTCAGTGGACTTATTTATTTAAATGAGATAATGGGTAGTTTACGTTATGGACAGTCAACATCAAGATGTGGGCACAGAAAGACGGCATAACTATGTATCATTAGTTTCAAAAATACTTTACTCGCAGACTGGCATGAGAGGCTCTATATAAAATACTCTGTCCATCTGTCCACACAAGTTCTGTAAGTTCTTACCTAAAGATAAATGCTGATACAGGTTTTTTTTCCTCACAACCATTCAAATTTTTAAGTTTCACCTTAAATTACAATTTTCATTTCAACTTAAATTACATTAAACTAACTAGTTGAACCTGGGATAATTTATTAAAAATAGTAGAAAATGTCTTTACTTATTTTGACGAGTTAAAGCAATGTAAAAACATGTTGTCATAACTTATTGATCATATAATTTTTACAGTGTTGTAAAACCAAACAAGAGGTGAAAGAGCATCAAGATGAGTATCTATTTTAAGACTAGACAAACAGTTTTAGTCTGTGGTATATTTGCCATCCCTTATCTTTGCATGGTCAGTTGTCAGTCCAAATGGTGTCACCTCATTGACCAGGTTTGAACATCTACAGAAATATAAGGACAGAAATATTTAAGTCATAATCATATAGTAATCAGTGTTCTTCAGTGGTGTGTAAATAACCATGGTGCTATGGGAATAGTGAAAGCTTAAGGTCAAAATTGTTGGACAAAAAGGTTTCGGCCCTCAAAGTTACTGCTAATGCTAATCGATACAGAATATATATTATCTTCTGTGGAAATGACACAAAACTTTTAAAAAGCCTTTGACTTTGAGACTTCTACAGGCCAAAACTGACATCAGTCTTTATGTGGATTGTGTTAAATATTACAAATAAGTGTAACACAGTTTCCTTTAAGCAGCATTTTATTATAAATGACATGCCTATTATAGCTATGTTTTTACATATCAAAGATGACAATAGTGTTATTGCATATGCTGTATTTCCTTCGTTTATTTAATATTTTCATAATGTGAATGTGTTATGGCATAGCTAGGTCCATTTCTGATCTGTTTTTATCATTTTTATAGGCATATTACCCGTGTTTTAGGTCTAGTTAATCACTTAAAACATCGATGTTCTTTAATTTCTTTAAGGTAGTTTTCGTCAATATCTAACATTAACGTTTGACTGCCACCCTGTGGCAAATGCGAAAATAGACCTTGTGGCGCAAAGTAAACCTATTTTGACGGGAAATCGTCTCCACAATTATATGAACATTATCTTGGATGATGAGCTAATCACCGATTAACATACTGATCGACATGTTTTGCTTGGCGAGCACAAACATTATTTGAATGGTAATGTAGGCTATCTGATAGGCCTATGCCTTGTATTCTGAGATGCCTTTTAATGTTTTGTAAATGTTTGGGGTTGATTTAGGTTAATCAGCCTAACATATATATTATAGTCTACTGAAACATGGACTTCCAAAAAAAAAAAAAAAAAAAAAAAAAAACTTTAAACGTTCAAATCTATTCTTTGTAGTCCCTAAATTAATATAGGTCATTATAAGCTGGTTACTAAATATTTAAAATTATATTACAGACTTTATAGCTATTGTAATATTAGCATATAGATTTAGACTGAAATAATATTTTAGAAATATGAGTTAATCTACAAACAGGCTAAACTTTAAAGTCTACAGTAGACCTATTAACTATTATGGTAGCTTACATAAATGCACAATTAATATTAGTTTATGGAATTAGTAATAGCCTATTCTTATTAGAAAAAATAAATAGTAAATGTCTTCAGATCTAAATCAAGCAGAGTAAGCCACAATCAAATGCAAAGGACTGCTTTTATTTTAAAAAAAGGTTAACAAAAATAAAGTGCAATTTCAGAATATTTACATTTGGTCACTCTGGATGTTCACCAACTGACATATCTAGTATCAAACATTAAAGGAGATCTGAGGAGAACGGGGTGATCGTATGGGAGCTGTGGAGGCAAAGCCAGTCCAAACGGAGGTCCTGAAGACATACGAGGTCTTTTTGCTGAGACCAATTGACATCCCACTGCTGAAACAGGGTAATAACACTCCACTGTGCCATATTCATTTTTTGTAATAGTCATATTTAAGTTTTTTCTCTTGGTCGCTCCACATTGTGCGTCTACATAGCGTGGAGATTCCTCCAAACGCGTGCTGCGCATGCGCTTCACTTCGCGGTCGCTCTTTAAAATTGATTCTATGGAAAATGGGCCTGTGAATTTGACTTCGCGTTTGTTTTCCGCGACTGTGGAGACCGGCATGAGAGGCTCAGGAGCATAAGAATGATCTTCTTCACACTCATCCACCTGAAGTGCCTGAACGGATAGGTCAGGAAACACGTTCATTATGTATTTGAAATGTCGGCGAAACATTTTTGGAGTAATGCCACTCTCATCCACTTTCCAGAAGTTCTTTTTAGGATTTGGATAATCCGGATCGACTGGTACCTAAAAACACACAAAATAGAAAACACGGTTACTAATACACACATCAATGTGATTCGATGCTTCAAAAATAAAATACCTAGACTTAAAATAGCTTAAGTTACGCACCTTTGCAAAACACCTGTTTGATGACAGACAGACTCTGATGTTGTTCTCAATGCCTTTTTTGTCTCCGAAGACAAATGGTTCCAGCTTCTTCATTATCTGCACAAATAAGGTACAATGTTAGCCTACTTCATAGAAATGGAAGACAACACTATTAAATCTTATAGGCCTAATTCGATAATTCATGACTTATTTTAGGCTACCTGTTTGAAAGTAAGCATCTTATCCGGTGAATCTTGAATTGCATATGCAATAAGTCCGATGTATGTTCCTGTAGAGAACTTTTTGTACTTCTTCCTCGGAACGACGCTTGATCGTTGCAGCAAAACATTGAATCCTCCGTTAGTCATCATGATGAGCTCCTGGTCCAAACTCAGACTGAACACTGAGAAGATCAGCCTCCATTTATATCCAGGCTGTAGCTTTCAATTGGTCTATAGGTGTTGCATGCCATTAGTAGGCCTAACTGCTGTTCATAAAAAAGAAGTGTGAATGGCCGGGCGTTTTCTTAAGCTATATTCCTCCAAAATATGCATTGGCAGGCTACTTGCAACAAGAATGAGCTAAATTGTTGATTTACTTTGTTTTTAAGAAATAGCAGTCTAAAACAGTGGGCATATTTTAATGTTACGCCTCGTGTTTGTTTTGGACAAGCAGTCTAGCCACCCACGGTGCAAATAATAGGCCTAGATGTTACTGTATAAATAAAGGTGGATTATATTTGCTCCCCAAATTAAATACAGTAGGCTATGTGGTGTTTAATATGGTAAGTTAATTCTTTAAACTAAAAGTCTGGAGCCTATTACAAAATCTGTGTGCTTAATATATTTAACAACAGGCATTATTATTGTTATTTTTTATTACATTTATATTAATAGGCATTATTTTATTTACAGTTATTTAATTTAATAAAGCAAAGAAAACAGCTTATGACTTATAGCTTAGGCTATAACAGCTTAGGCTTTAACAAAGGGAGTTGCTAGAAATATCAGCATTTATTTACTTACTTGCTTACAATTAAGCTTTGAATATTTAAATATTTCTGCCATAACCCCAGGGTTTGGCTTGTAGACCTAATTTGATCATAATTTTAATTTTATAAGTCTCTTGTTCTCACCAATGTTGCATTTATTTAAAAATAAATAAATAAATACAGTAATGTTTAAGAAACATTTCTTAGTATCAAAGTTGTGCAGATTAATATTTTTGTGTAAAGTGTGATACAATTTTCAGGATTCATGATGGATAGAAAGTTCAAAAGAACAGCATTTAGTGCTGTCAAATAGATTAAATGCGACTAATCACACACACACATAATATATATATATATATATATATGTATATATATATATATATATATATATATATATATATATATATATATATATGTATGTGTGTGTGTGTGTGTGTGTGTGTGTGTATATATAAACAAATGTTTATGTTAGATGCGATTAATCAATTATTTACATTACTTTATTGTCCGTTTTGATGAATTTAATAGATCTGTGATTAATTAAAGTGGTCATTTATTTATAAAATAAAATCTTACTGACCCATACTTTTGAACAGTGGTGTGTATCTTAACACAGATACATAATAAAATAAATGTATCTTTGAGGCTGAAAAGTTGAACATAAGAAGGTAATTAGGTTGGGTGAATTTAAATACTTTACAAATTAACGAAGGCATACCATGGCACAAATGGAAACAAAAACAAACAAAAAAGTCATAGAATATTTATTCATATTTATTTGAGAGAGGTGTTTAATTGCACATTATCTCTCGCTAACGGGTTTTCTAATTGTGCTATTAAGTCAGCAAAGGCGTTCAACAATTATAGTGATAATCGTGCACATTACATTTGCAATTCACATGAGGATTGGGATTGAATGGTCGCGCATTGACACGCCGGAACGACAAATCTGCCTAAAGATCCTTACGGACAAAATAAACGGTAACAGACAGACGTTGTTGTACAGGGGCAGCGTAAATCGCTGTATACTAATATAGTATATTGTTTTTTCTCGTAATGTCTTTATAGTTAAAATACCTCGTAGTATAACATGTGGATGGGAAGAATGAATGAAGAAAGCTCTCCGTCTGAATATACAATTATCACTCCATCTAGAAACCAATGTGTATACACCAGCTGTTACTGGTAAGTGTGACGAAATTACAGCAATAGCTACATTTCTTATTTAATACACAGCATTTGATTTCTCTGCAGTGAGGAGAATGTGTGGAAATTGTGCGAACATGTCAAGGATCAGGGGACGTGCTCGTTGGATGAGGTGTATGCAGTCTTTATATCTAACGAAAGAAAAATGGTGAGGCTTTTTTACTCTGTCTATACGCAAATATAATAACTATGTTTGTAGTGTACAGTTTATATATATATATATATATATATATATGTGAAATTTGCAGATACCCATTTGGAAGCAAAAATCCAGTCGAGGTGATGAACCAGTATTCTGGGTAAGAACATTTTTTATATATTTTTTTTTATTTAATTTTTTACCTTGTAGTACTAATGCAATATGTCTGTGTACTTGCCTTTAGGATTACCATGTTGTTCTTCTACACACAAATAAACAAGGACAGAGCTTTATATATGATCTAGACACCGTCCTCCCTTTCCCTTGTTTACTTGATGTATATTCGAAGGAGGCCTTTCATTCTGACGAGCATTTGAAACGTGCTTTCTGGAGGTCAGCAAAGAAGGATCTGATCTGAACTGCATACTAACCATAGCAATCTCAGTCTAATGCAACTATGATTGTCTACTGTGTTTTAGGAAACTTCGTGTAATACCAGGGGACACCTACTTGAAGAAGTTTGCTTCCGATCGTTCACATATGAAGGATTCTTACGGGAACTGGCGAATGCCACCTCCAGCATATCCTTGTTTAGAGACATCAGGTTTGTTGTCAAATTATTTGATGCAATATCATAATTTGGTTTCTTTTTCCTCTCACACAGTATATCGTTTTCACAGACACTAAAATGAATCTTGATGACTTCATCTGCATGGACGCCCGAGTGGGATGTGGAGAGGTTTACAACCTTTCAGACTTTGTTCAACGCTTTGGGATGAAGTAACAAGTTTTTTGCTTTATGCCAACACTTTTGTGTTGAAAAATGTACATAAACAGAGCCTCAGGGAAAGATCCCATTAACATGGACCGTACTGTGACTAAGCAGGCCGCAAAATAGCCTACATATTTGTTGCCTGTCAAACTTTCTTTTCTTACAAATAGAACAATTCAGATCCCACATCGTACATTGTAATTCATAATTACAGTCAGGTAATAAAATCCCAAAAGGACAATCATAGTAAAATGAACGGTATGTAACATCAGTTGATGATTTGCATACTTTTTATAAAGAAATCAGTTACAAAGATGTACAAATAACAAAAAAATGCAGCATTTAAACAAACAACCAAACCGAAATGGTAAACTGTAAGCAGTTGTAGTGCTGTAGTTTTTAAACAATTGCTGCCAGGTAATCCTTCACCTCAGCAGGTGACAGTCTGCGAAATCCTGCTTCATTACAGATGCCCACCTCAATATTTTCCTCTGTCATCTGTCCTTCAAAACTCTCCTGTAGGAAAAAGTATTATATTGTTGTTTTAAGCAATCTGATATAGAAAGTTAAAGGTACAGTTCACCCAAAAATGTAAATTCAGTCATTAATTATTAACCAGTAAGTCTTTCTTTCATCTTCGCAACACAAATTAAAATCTTTTTGATTAAATCTGAGTGATTTCTGTCCCTACATTGACAGCTACGCAACTACCACTTCAAAAAGTTCATAAAGAGATTGTAAAATGAATCCATATCAACTGAGCTGTTTAGTCCAAATTTGAATAAATGAACCTCATTGGTTCTCACATGTCAAGCGAACATGTTGAGTATGGGGTCTCTGCGGAACAAAAGTGGGCGTTTTTAAATTTGTGGGTGTATATAAATCATGCAATGAAAATGATGGCCTTCACCCAACCCCACCCCTAAACCCTACCCACACTGTGATGTGGGCAAATCAGAGAACACGGTCAAAAACGCCCCTCTGTTTATGGCCTCACCCACTGATCTGGTAACTCCTATTACTGTCCTGCAGAGACCTATACTTGAACATGTTTGAGCTTCAGTTTACCACAACTGATGTGTGAGTTGAGACGAACGAGTCTCTTCAGAAAATTTGGACTAAACCGCTCAATTCATATGGATTAGTTTTACCATCTCTTTGTGAACTTTTTGAAGCATCAAAGTGGTAGTTGCGTAGCTGTCAACAGACGGACAGAAAGCTCTCAGATTTCATCAAAAATATCTTCATTTGTGTTCCGAAGATGAACGAAAGTCTTATGGGTTTGGAACGACATGAGGGTGAATAAATGATGACAGAATTTTCATTTTTGGGTGAATTATCCCTTTCATAGTTATTTAGAGATGAATTCACCTTTAAAGTTAAGATGGCGGTGTGTATAGCATCTTCAAGTTCCAGATCTTCATTGTATCTGTAACAAAATGATACAAAGCTATGCTGTAAAAAACGTGCAAAATCATCTTCCCATTTTTGTACCTTAAAGGAGAACTCTGGTCAATTTTAACATTGAGCTCATTTTTTGTACATATGGAGTGCTGTCAATACAGAGAACAACGACAAAATTCGGTGTTGCCTTCACCGAGTTATTCTATTTTTAAAATTTGCACCCTGTTGACTTCAATGGGGCAAGTACTTAACCTGCTTTTAGGCTCTTAACATCATTGATGTGTCATTACAAGTGCACTGAAAATGTGAGTGATTCCTTCTGAGTGAACACGAGTGGATCTGACTGCAGTAGATGTGAAAGATATGTATAAAAATGATGTTATTTAAGCCAGCGCAAATACCTGTGTTTACATCCTGTTTTTCGGTTGAAGTCCAAAGTAGTCAATTGCCGAGTTCACGCACGTGATCATTGGTAACTAAACCTATGCTTGTGAACTCGGCAATCGATTACTTTGGACTTCAACCGAAAAACAGGATGTAAACAGGTATTTGCGCTGGCTTAAATAACATCATTTTTATTCATATCTTTCACATCTACTGCAGTCAGATTCACCCGTGTTAACTCTAAAGGAATCACTCACATTAGCTGTGCACTTGTAATGACACATCAAGGATGTTATGAGGCTAAAAGCAGGTTTAAACATTGCCCCATTGAAGTCAACAGGGTGCAAATTTTAAAAATAGAATAACTCGGTGAAGGCAACACCGATTTTTGTCGTTGTTCTCTGTATTGACAGCACTCCAAATGTACAAAAAAATGAGCTCAATGTTAAAATTGACCGGAGTTCTCCTTTAAGAAAAACCTACACATTACAATAATTCAACCCGCCAACATGTTGATGATTTTAATACCTTTTCTCAAGGAATGTTTTTCCATTCACATAGTTCTTTCCCATCGCTGTGGCTTTCCAGGCGAAGTATGCTCCCTGTGGGATATCAACGATTGAGAGATGAGTTTATAAAATAAATGGTTGCATGTCAATATTATATGATGAAAAGAATAAACAAACAGTAATGAGAATGTTTTGATTGCTATTTATTTGTTGTACCGATGGGTCTGACTGGAACAAGTATGGTCGGTCCTCGTCCCAACCGGCAATGAGAAGAGAGACTCCAAATGGGCGCACGCCTCTATAAAACACTACACTTAAATTACTACAAGAGCTCTAATTCAAGTCTAGTATGATAATAAAAGATGTAAAGAAGTAACATACCCTGACTGTGTGTATTCTTGCATAACAGAAGCCACTCTCTGTACCAGCTGACCTGTGGGGATTGGCTCTTGGTATACCAGGAAATACTGCTGAGCCAGCTTTCTTGCTCTTCTGACCAGCACCCTGTCAAAAGAGATCATTCCTTACATCGTCAGCTGTTAATGTTCCAACTGAACACTCAAGAAGGGCTCGTTTTAAAAGCTTTCCATTTTTAGAACAAAGCAACCATTCATTATAAATAATGCACTTTTTTAATACCTGTAGTCAGGACCCATTCCACTGTACACTATGCCGATGTGTTTGGTTATTGGTTCAACTTTGTGCACGCTCTGTTCATCGTACAATATGGACTTCTGTTTCTTCTCAGTTGCCAGCACAACTCCATTTGATGCTGCAAAAAATGACAAAAGGGCCTTCAGAGCAAATTTACACAATACGTATGGAGAAGAAACATACTGTAGGAATGTAGCCTAGGTCTTAAACTGAATTTTAAACCCTTAATAAAGAACATAAGGTGTCTTTACACAGCCACGTGAACTGGAAGTAGCAACTGATTTTATTTCAGTGCTGTTTAGTATTTCCAAGTGAAATGAAATATTGAAATGAATAAATAAAATGCCGTCAAACTGACATCATCGGAAAAGCAACGCCATTCCAGCCCGTAAGTAACTTTTCAGATTTTGATTAAAGATTACTACGACAATTTTTTTTCTGTGTATTAACTAGCACAGATTAATTGTTCACCCTAAGACTAGTAATGTGCGCTAACAAAGTCAATAGGGTCAATTTTGATAACATTCTCCAAATTCAATGTAAAGAAATTCAAATATTAAAGCCAGACGAAATCATGCCAGCTCTGACCCACCTCAGCTCCTAGTGTCAACGTATACAGTTGTATTTGCTGTGTAACTTTGACAATAGACAGTTTCCAGTTTCTGGTTTATATACAGTTTTAATGTAACTCTATGTTTAAGACACATTGCAAGAAATGTAAGCATGTCAGCCTCAAGATTTCATGAAGAGGATCTGCTTTTGACTCAAATACTGGATTCAGCACTCAGTTTACACTCAGCAACTCAATGGATGGTTTGAGTAGGTGGTGAAAGATGTTCATGGTTTGTGAAGTTTGTGATGCACTGATCTACACAGACTTACCTTTGATTCCTACAGATGGAGCACCGGCTGCTACAGCGGACAGAGCATATTCAATCTGCACCAGTTTGCCAGAGGGGCTGTGTTGATAATAAGAATAATAAAAAAGTACATGAGAGAAATGCACCTGAAACGTATCTAAACTGAAACTGATTGCAAATTATGATTTTTTTATTTATTTTTACAAATACGTATCTATAATCAAGACTATAATCAATGTACTTCATGTTGATTCTGAACTCATGCATTTTTTCCCCTTCAAATTCATAGATGAAAAGTAAAAAAAAGTTAACAAAAAACTTGAACATACTTTTTAAATTGCTTGTAAATGAATATAAGCTAGTACACATCACAAAAGATTAAAAGATAAACAAGATTATATTCTTAGCCAACAGAATGTGCAGTAAAACACTAAACAAAGCAATAACGGTACATAACTTAAGTAAAAACTAACCAACACTGACATTGGAAAATTAATAAAAGTCAAAGTTTCATATAACTAACACCGTGACAGTGCAACTCCGATGTGAATTAAGATTAAGTACATTTTAAACACATGTTGGGAAAAAACACAATTATTTCCCTTGAATGCATGCAAAAATATATGTATAATGAAAAATTACAGCCAAATATCAATCTATAAATTACATAATTACCTAAATGTTGTGAGAGAAAAACTGTATCCTCGATCTGCCATTTTTGTCTTTTGCTTCGGAAATCCACCAAAACAACTTCCGCGAAATGTTTGAAAAAACACTCGTCAAGATAAAAGTCATGTACAATTAAACTTAATAAAAACAGACCACTAATTGTGTTTTACAGACATTTGTCGGTGCGTACGTTTCGGAGGAATAAAATCATGATAAACATAAAACAAGACTATTGTTATAGCATGAACACCAACCTTATTTAAAACCAACATTGGACATATATTAAGATCTACACATTCTGCAAAGATTCAGAAATGTGTAAAGATATTGTAAACTGTCTTGTAAAAAAGATTTATATGGCGGTAATTTCCAAAGCATTATTTTAATCCTAGTCTTTCCATTGCTAAATCACAAAATGTACTTTACAGAGATTAAGCTTTTTTATTTTTTCATGTTTTATTTTTATTGTATTTGATTTGATGTAAATAATACGTTATTATTGCCTTTGTATGTTCATTGTTAAAAAGAGATTGCAATAAAAAATGAATAAAAAAGTCTTTCCATTTCACTAACATGCGTACAACCTGTTCGAAACATTTGAATCAGTGAATCGTTTTACGAATGAATTGATTCTTTTGATTTGCAGATTCAGAGTGCTTCGTTTCAGCCACACCGAGATAAACACATTTTCACTAGGAAGTAACAACGAATACAACTCATGCACACAATTTAAAAAACGAAAATAAAGTTAATAAAGTTATTAGCCAACTTACACGTCTCTGGCCTGCTTGAGGACAGTTTGAGTACTTTTATTATGTAAGTGCTTTGACGGAAGCTATTAAACGCGTCAGCAGTGGAGATTGACTTCCTATCGTGTCTCAACGCCGAGGTATTGTCTTTAAATATTGATCAATCTGCTATATCTCATCATATAAGTCTCATTTTGTTGGTTTTACAAACGTTTTGGTTTATGGTGATGTTATTTTTAAGTCGATTGTTTTGCTTATTGCAACTATGCGGCTTAGATCAGTTTTAAAGAAGGCGTGTGAGCTACACGCTAATGTGATCTTCGCGGTCTCTAGCTACTCTAATTTAGTTTTATTTTTTAAACCAGGGTTATACTTCATGGGGAAAACATTGCTCGTCATTTATACATTTCTGAAGGATTAATTTACATCGATTATATATACGTATGGCGACATTTAAAATGTATGTTTTAATAAACTCCTAAACCAGATTATCCTATATAACTCCCTGATGCAAATGTAATATATATCTTTTTAGTCATCTTTAATGGGAAAATTCGCCTACCAAATGAAAATGTCCTCATCGTTTGCTCATCTACATGTTGTTTCAAACCTGTATGGCTTTCCTCAGTCTCATTCACCATTGACTTTCTCTGTATGGAGGGAAAGGTGGCTGATATGTCAGCATTATATCTGTCTACTTGAGTGAGTACATTATACCTTTTTTCAGAGAAGGCCATGGCTCGAGGGCAACAGAAGATCCAGTCTCAACAGAAGAACGCAAAGAAAGCAGCTGAGAAGAAGAAAGGTCAAGGAGCGGACCAGAAGACTGCAGCCAAAGCAGCACTGGTCCACACATGTCCTGTCTGCAGGGTGAGGGACTTGAGTTGTTTTCTAAAAAGCAATATACCCCAACCTGGCCAATCCTTGCTGAGAATGTGGTTATTCCCAATTGTATAGACACAGATGCCAGATCCCAAGACGTTTAAACAGCATTTTGAAAGCAAGCACCCAAAGTCTCCTATGCCTCCTGAGCTGGCAGATGTTCAAGCCTGAAGGAGACAAGAAACCAACATGGACCTAACACAGGGGTGAGTCTAATACAGATATTATTGGATTCATAAAAGCTGTATTGGTTATTAGAATAGAATAATTGTATATGTCTGCCAATATGGCATAATCTCATGATTATGGTTTAAATTTCAGACCCTGGGGAAAGAAACATGATTTGATTCTGCCGACTAACTCGACTTGCTGTATCACAAACATGGACAGAGATCTTGGGTTGGACTCCAAGCACACCAGCACACTTTTTTTTTCTTCTTTTTTTTTTTTTTTTTATATTTTTATATGTGCGTATTGCTTCCATCTCTTCAGAGTGTGCTGTGACCCAACAGTTTCATTGCCATTTGCTGTAACTTGTCATATTTATTCACCACTTTTCCAATGCCTTGTGGTGCTTGGTCCCTGAAAAGTATGATTTTAAAATATCATTAGGTGCTTCAATCCATAAAACTGTATGTGCCCTGATATTTTAACTGTGAACCAAATTGGAGAGGTGCACCACTGTGTGTATTAATAGTATTGACCAGGATTTAGATTGAGATGCATTTATTGACATGCTTAAATTGATCACAAATGCGGTAAATTTGCACCTGTTCAAATAGTCAGAATAATGAGTCGGGACCCACAAACACGCTTTTGTTACTTTGTTTTCTAAAGTTTTCAATAAATGTATATGCATATAGTACATATGTGTCATGGTTACTAGCAAGAACATCCAGAGGATAGATTTTTCTTTCTTTCTTTTTTTTGGTGACTCTTCAAAAAGTAGAACTTCATGGTAAAATTACAACTGTTAAACAAGCTGTAATAGTATATGTTCTCACACTAATGTGAAAATAGCTCTTTAGCATTGGAGTTATTTCAGTTTATGCATTCAGTAGTTGTTTAGCATCACTGTCTTTTCAGGTACTTTGAGCATCCATACCACAATGGTAGACTCTGTACTGCCACCTATCAATGTGGATCAGCATGATCTTCTCAGAGTTTTATGTAAATGACAAAGATAATGGCAGATCTATGCAATAATTGATTCTCTTACCATACCAAAAAAGATGCAACTTGGGCAGCACTACTTCATCACAATTGCGTTTATCTCATAATTCTGACTTTTTCTCAGAATTGTACGATATAAATAAAATAAAGTCCAATTCTGAGGGGAAAAGTCTCATTTTTTTGTCAATGTCTTTGTCTTACAGTGCGCAATTTCGTGTTGTCATAATTGCGATATATAAACTTTGTCACAGAATTCTGAGAAAAAAATAATTGCGAGATGTAAACTCGTTGTAGCGAGGAAAAAAGTCTTAATTGTGAGATGAAAAGTCGCATTTATCTTTTGTATTCAGTGGCAGAAACAAGCTTCCATAAAATCTCCCGTTGTTGTGTTCCCTTATCTTATTTTCAATATTCATATCACCAAACTGTAAGTTACTAGCGTATCTCTAGAGACGACCGCCAATAAGCGTGAGGATTCTGTCCGACATCATGACCCTCACCATATACAATACACTTTATAGACCATATTCCCATCATGCCATATTCACAGCAGCCAGTGCCATCTTTGATTTTAAACGGGAATGAAAGCGAGGCTGGGAGGGATAGATGCATTTGTTCACTGGGTTGAATACTGTAATTAAATGTATTTTTTGGACTGTTCTGCTGATAAAACACTCCAAAAATATCTTTCCAATAAAATTCAGTAGACTAAAAACGCGAGACAACATGAGCTGTGGAAAATGAGTAATCTAGGAGCTTTATACAGCTTTTACATCGGATGCCATTGAAAACACAGTAAGTCTATCCTTATCAGCCTCACTTTCATACCTGTCGTTGCGCTGCTCTGAATAAGGTCATGCAAGTGTACACCATTCAGATGACTTCACAAAACACAACGTGTTTCTTGTGACATTTAATGCTTATTAAAATGATTTGGTCCATGTGTGCAGCCTTAAGCGCCAGTCAAACGAAATTTGTCTTTTCTTCACTAGCGTGTGGGTGGTTAAAGTTATTTTTTCCGTGGCTATGTGAATGGTAACATGAAGTGCCTGGCTGTTCAGCTATATTCTACACATGAAAACTTGTACAGTTTAAGTGTAAGACAACTGCAAAATATGTATATATTTTTATTTTTATTATGGGATGATTCCAACCTTAAATCCACTCACAATAAAATTGTGGCAAATATGCTGATAAACCATCATGACACTTTAACTATCATTTGTCAATCATTTGGGACAAGTAAGAGCACTCAAATTTGGCTAAATAAATCTTTTAAACACTGTATATTACATAATGGTGCCTCTGAGTATTATAACAAATCTACATTTGTTTCAGATTTAAAACTTGAATGTCCAATAGAAATACTGTGTAAAGGAGGTTATAAGCAGCCACAGTTCTTGACCACCATGTTTCGATGTTTCTTGAGAATAACGTTGTTGTTGTCGTCGTAGAAGAGCACAGAGATGGGACTGAGTTTGGTTGGAGCGCAGCAGGCCTTGGGCACTTCATCTGGTCTGAGAAGGTGAACCTGCCAAAGGAGTCAGTACAGTTGAGAGAGGCATCAAAAGTATGGCCCAAAAATAGCCCAATGTGATTTTATTCGTAGAGGCGGCCCAATTTACTAAATTTGTACATTTGTGGGGGGAAATTAACTCGCAGCAACAACTTAAAGTAGCCTAATTTCACAGGAAAACTGCAGACTTGGCAACACGGCATGTATTCAACCAGCTAGGAAAATTGATAAAATACATAAAGAATCAGTTCATTTTCAAAGGGCGTTGAAGTGAAATGTTAAAAGTAAAGATTACGCACCAAAAGCTGGATCGTGGCATGGTTTGTGGCATTCATACAAGAGCCCAGAGGATAATCACATTCCCCATCACAATAATACGCAGAGTAACCTGTAGGGGCCAAAACCCAGTCCTGAAAAAGTAATTTTATTAAATAAATTATAAACACTCCTGGGACTTCACTTTGTATTACTCCGCTCTATCTGTCAGTCTGTACATTAATGGTGTGGATTTCTCAGTGACTCTTTCTACAGGTTACATCAATAAGCCAATAGCTAGCAACAAGTGACTTTTCATGAGTGACTCATTGAATCATTCAAAACACTGAATGCAAGCTTTAATTCTGCTTTTACTTGTTTAGAACTATATCCATTGGCCAAATCACCTTTCAGTACTGTGTGTAACCTGTGACTCAAAATGAACTTTTTGTATATTGTATATTGTATAACTGTATAAAAGTCAGGCAGTCTCACCTTCCAGCCAAGGTCGCTGAAGCTGACGTAGAGTTCATGTTTCTTACAGGCCTGGCGTCCACTGTTGGCGTGATTTTGGTCTGGAAAAAGTGAGACGATCACAGCTCAAAGACAAATCATTTCATATGCTTCTTAAAACACAATCTGCCTCTTAAACCGCTTATTGTGGCTCACCATATATGCCGGGTCTGTTTGGGTGTGGTAGGTCGTACTTTGGTTTTTTCTTGCGTGGATTGTTGTGTCTCAGAGCTCGAGGTGGGCGGCAAGGGGCTTGACTAGCTCTGAAGAACGTCACCATGAAAGGCTGTTTGGAGCGTGGCCCGCGCCGACCCACCAGACCCACCCATGCGGCTGACAGTGACCGGTCTGAAACAAGATCTCAGCATTTGGCCAATGGCACAGACCATGTTTTGCTACTTTTTCCAGACTTTAACACTTCATGTTAGAGCAGAATTCCAGCAAATATCCAAAACTCCTTCAATAATATTTGGTTTGATGATTAATCTGACAGTAGCAAGAAAACATTTAACAATATATGTTGTATTATTTCAAACTGTGGAGATTGAAACTCAGTGAAATCAAGTTGAAGGACCTAAGGGAGAAGAACATTTATATCAGTGATATATCTGAAATGAGGAGGCAAAGTCCTCCCAGTTTGTTTATATACAGTACTGTGCAAAAGTCTTAGGTGTCTTTAGTGTCTGTGTACTGTGTCTTTAGGAAATATCAGTTTACATTTCAAAACATTCCTTTTGCCATTAATTGTTATAATCCAGAGAGATTATAAAGATATATATATATATATATATATATATATATATATATTATTTTTTTATATTAACATTGTAATATGTTAACATTGTAATATGTAATTAATGTTCTTTTTATTACAACCAAGTATAAATCTCAAATTGGTGTTTTTAAGCATTTTTACATTTATTCCAAAATAATAACTAAAGGCAGTAATCCTTTAAACAATACATTTTATTTGTGAACTAATGTTCAGCTGTTCTTTTTTAATGGTGAACGTATTTTCGGATCATCAGTCATCAAGCTCAGTAAAATGAACCTTTAATTTCAGCAATCTGAAAAACCCAACAGTTTCCATGTTTTCAGGCCATTTCAACTTTGTTTTTTGCAAAGTTGTTTACTTTTTATTTAGTCATCCTATAATGTTGTTCATTCAGACTGATTTGCAAACGTTGAACAGGCACGAAAACAAGAGGTGGGATTATCACACGAAACTATCATATCCAATCATTGCCTCCTCTCACCTCCTCCCGCATGCTTTAGGGGGTCTGTTAAAACTCAACGGGCTCAGGGGAGGCAAGAGAGACGGGGCGTCCCATTGCAACTTTACCTGCTGGTGTTGCTGTTAAACAGCGTTACTTTAGAAAAACAAGTGATTTATACACTTTTTGTCACATTTTGTAATATTTGCATTGTTTTATATTTGCAATATGGATTATTTTCTCATCCAAATTTTTTGAGGAGGCACTGCCTTTCTTGCCTCCTCGGATATACATATTGCTTGTTAAAATAAATATTATTTTTGCGATGTTACGTGGTTTGACTGGGAAACCCCCAAATGGGTTAGGAGACAATTCAGACCCTTCCCAACTTTCCACTTTACAGTTCTATGGGGTGCCATACACTCTTATGAAGCACAAATCAGAGCGGACATAAGGAATAGCTCACCCTCCTCAGTTTCCACGTAAAGGCGGATGCCCAGGTTGCACCGCGGGTGGAGAAGCCAGCGATTGCTCGCAGAAGTCACATCAAACGCCAACCAGCCCTCCTGACCCGCAGGCACAGACTGCATGTCCAGCAACACCAGCTCAGGCTCCCTGTCAAACCACAAGATCAACATGCCGTTCCCGTTATAATGACCGATGACGGCTCTCACTGATGAATCGATGAATGCACAAAGAACTATTTTTGGAGTTCTGGTTCCTAAACACTAAAATCAAATGCTAGTATAATTCTCAATATTGTATTAAATGTCTTGTATGTGTACTGGCCTGTGTCTTTTCTCCCTCTGGATTTCATAGACAGAGATATGAAGGGTGCGGTTTGCACGCCAACCCATGGTAAGAGTTTTATAGATACGAAACTCTGCAGCGGTGACCGTCTCTCCCTGAGGAAGAGGAGTGAGATCGAAGCGGAACTCCTTCCAGTACGGCCGAGGCTGGAGCAGATCCTTCTCCTGCTCCACTGCGTTCACAAAGACAGAGAGGGAGTTAAACAGAGCGTGTGTCGAGCGAGTGTGAAGACACTTGAGATGAAGAAGATATGTTGGAGGGGTGATTGGCAGGAGAAGATGGGGAACAGAAAAGGGAAGATTAGTTCTGGTTCTGACTGACACCCACGGCCTGAGCTCTGCACTGGAGTAATTACAGGAGTTGTGGAACAGCAGTCGCTCAGAGCACCACCACTAATTACAGTCCAGCGCTCTATTTTTAGAGGAGTGCCCAACAGTATTTTCATCCACTTCATCTCATCTTTTTTTCTGCCTTTCAGTGGGGCCTGTAATTCCCCACAGCTGTGTGCCCACTACAACATCTCTGGTTCCATGAAGAGCTTTTACCAGTGAAAAAAAGGTTCTTCACAGTGGAAAATGTTTCTTTTAAGAACTTCACCGAATGGAGAACCTACAAAAACCCTCTTTTGGAACCCTGTCTGATCGCTTGGAAAAGCAAGACCTCTCATCAAAAAGCCACATGATTTGAGGCATCATTCATGTTTGTAGCACAAACAGTTCCGCAGCGAAGTTTCAAACGGGTTTGTTTAAATCACCAACCACCTGAAGAATGAGCAATTATAATAGCGGCGCTTGTCTAAGCGAACACCACTGGTTAAATTTGAGAAAGGGGTGATACTGACCGATGATAATGGGGCAGAAAGATATGCAGTAATTGTAAATAGGATGTTAAACTCTTGTTTGTTTCGGACAGATAAGTATCGTCTGTGTTTGGGCTGAGACAGGAAGAGATGATGGAGTGATTGTGCGTCTGTCTCGTTGTCAATACAAGCTCTCAAAATCACTGGCAAATCTCACTGTATATGAATAACTATCTGGATTGTAATATTGTATTTTTGTTCTGTAAAATAATATTCTCACTGTATATGAATAACTATCTGGATTCTAATATTGTATTTTTGTTCTATAAAATAATATTTTCACTGTATATGAATAACTATCTGGATTGTAATATTGTATTTTTGTTCTATAAAATAATATTTTTACTGTATATGAATAACTATCTGGATTGTAATATTGTATTTTTGTTCTGTAAAATAATATTCTCACTGTATATGAATAACTATCTGGATTGTAATATTGTATTTTTGTTCTGTAAAATAATATTCTCACTGTATATGAATAACTATCTGGATTCTAATATTGTATTTTTGTTCTATAAAATAATATTTTCACTGTATATGAATAACTATCTGGATTGTAATATTGTATTTTTGTTCTATAAAATAATATTCTCACTGTATGAATAACTATCTGGATTCTAATATTGTATTTTTGTTCTATAAAATAATATTCTCACTGTATATGAATAACTATCTGGATTCTATTGTATTTTTGTTCTATAAGACAATATTATTTACAAAATATTAGGAAACCAATCACTGAAACCAGACTTAAAATTTGCCATTGTATTAGTTAAAATATCAAACCAAATGGCTTCTGCAAATAAAATGTGCTAGATGTGTTCTCAGAACTAACTACTTTTTAACTTTCTTTTTTCTGTAATGAGTTTTAATAATATAAGTTTTATATATGTTGATATATATTTGTCTACATGCAAAGTTCTGTGGAAACTCTCAAGTTCACATAATCACTGGTGTACTTCATCACATTTACACATGGAAGCCAGTTTCTGCCACACACACACACACACACACACACACACACACACACACACACACACACACACACACATATATATAAAATAATAATAATAATTTCCTGTAATTGTGACTATATCCGCCAGTGTGACTGTTTATTATTTAAACTTTATTTCACAATTAGGGCCTACTCTTTTAAACATTTTGTTTCATGGCAAAAATTGGCTTTCATTTTAAAACGTGTTTTTATTGGTAACTAAAACTAAATCTAATAAAAAAAAATCTTAATTAAAATAAAGCTGAAATAAAATAAATATTAGATGAAAACTTGAAAATGAAAATTAGAAATGTTGCTCTTGTAACAAAACAAAACTGAATGCTAAATTGAAATATATAAAAAAAACCTGAAACTAATAAAAATAACAAAAGCATATAGCAAAACTTATTCCAAAATTTAAATTCAAATTGAAAATATGAAAATAAAAGCTAATTCAAAATATGAATAAAAGCTACAGTAGTATAAAAATTATTTTAGTTTGACAACCAGAAAGTGTGCAAAAAAGTCTTTGTTGTTTTCTAATTTGAAGCCCAAAAAGCTTTCCATGGAAAAATACTTTGTGTTGTCGTTCCTTTAAATAAACATTCAATTAACATGACATCTACATATTTTAAAGTGTGGTTTATGTCCACGATACGTGTGTAGTAAGTGAGGACTCCTGTTAACCCTTAACCAGCTGTCACTCACCCAGGTTGACAAAGCTCATGACCGTGTCCGCCTCGCTGACCACCGTGCCGAGGGGCGGCGTGTGCGTGCTTAAGGTGGGCAGCGCGGCCTGACTGAACACTTCCGGAGTGAAGCCCATTCCCGGCCCATCGTCGGCCTCGGACGACACGGCGTGGTAAAGGTCAAGCATGAAGAGCGGGGCGGAGGAAGGGGGGCGCAGTGGCGGGTGAGGTCTGGGCCGTCCCGGTAGACCCAGAATGGATAAAATCTCCTTCTGCATCTCCTTCTTTTCGCGACCGCTGAGCCTGCGGAAGCTGGAATGAACCACTCCTTCCACCTGACCCCAAACACACAGCAACATGCACAGAGGGAGGAAGATGGCCAGAGGGAACAGTCGGGTTCTCTTGCTCTCCGTCCTCCCTCTGCTGCGGCGTGAGGACACAAACTCAACCGCACGCTCTTGTTTGTCCATTGGTGTGGCATTAGAGCTCTGCTCCATCGCAGCCGTCTATCTAGATTATCCTGGTATTTGTCCCTCCGAAACCTCTGGGTGTTCACCCGACGTCGGTCTTCTCTGGAATGGTCTGACTACCGTCTTGAAACTCAACTCTGAACAACACTCAAACGCCTGAGCCACTCAGATTCCACAGCAGTCATCGTTATTTGGAAGAGAGCAATGTTTACTGCTACGGGCTGCTCAGTTTATCGCCTCTTGACAGTCATTCCTCATTCTGTCGCTTTATTTACCAAACCACAGGGCATCTCTCATAGTCTATAGTGCGCTTACGGAGCTGGACGGCAAACAATGTCCTAGAAACTGGAAGAGAAAACAAACACGTCTTACTAGAAGCCCAACTCCTTTCAAAGGTGATCTCTAAGTTGGAAGGACTGAAGCACAATGTGAAATTAAAGTCTTTGGGTAGAGCTAAAAACAGAGGGCCGCACAAACATCAGGCTTCAAAGGTTCCTGGATCAAACACAACACCTGCTTCTGCTCCTTTTGAGAAGACGTGAGACGCTACTCCAAGCTGATGAAATTATTTGAACGACAAAAAGTTAGAAAACCCTCTTTGCAGTAATCAATCAATGTTGGATTTAAACGTTTAATCCAGTGTGCAGAAATATCCAAGACTCCTGGAAAATGAAAGAAGAAAAAAACAAATCCACAATTTTGAGTAAGTTGTTCAGAATAGTGTCACTGTCCCCAAACGTTTTTCTGGATTTTGAAGTTCCCAGTGGACTGTGGTATTCTTAGCCTGCGTGCTGCTTGTGCTGAAGGCACAATCTGAACATGGGTGACCTCCTTCCCTCCAACATACACGCTTACGCAGAGGGAGTGTTTCTAACTTCTGAATCCTCCTCCCTCTCTTCCTTCTCACCTCAGTCTCCATCTACCCTATCAAACCGGCCCATCTTCTACACATACCTCACAAATTGCTGGCAATTATCATGTGGTTTGGGGATGAAGATGTGATCCAGCCTTTGCACAGACTAGAACTGAGCTCTTATGGCTAGGGTAATATGAAAACTATATTTATATTGTGGTTTCAACAGTAGCCAAGAAGTGACAGATCACTGCGGTTTCACCGAAGAATAAAAACTTGGTGTGGATATAAGATGAAAATGAACTTAAAAGTGTCCATGCAAACAGGTAGTTGAAATACAGGTCTGTAGTTCATACACATAGTTTTATGATATATTTTTTTGAAAAACAATATTACTCTATTTTTATTTTTTTTTTTACATAACAGGGCTATGTAAGTAAAAAAAAAACGGATTATTGCACGTCTGCAACCTAAAACCTTGATATGCAATGACTTTATACTCATTATATATTTATATAAATAGAAATGAATCATGTAGAAAACGTGTATATGCACAAAACAAATATACATTGAAGGGGTCATATAATGTCATTTTTGTACAAGCTAATATGATTCTTTAGGGTCTAAATTAAAAGTTTGTAATATACTTTAATTAAAAATTCTCATTAGTATTGTAAGAAAACACCCATTTTACCTGGTCAAAAACAGCTGTTTTCAGCACGCTGTTTAAGTGAATGTGTCTTTAAATGATAATGAGCTTTGCTCACCCCGCCCCTCTGTTCTGTGCGGACACCGTTTTAACACAACAACACAATAACCATAACGCGTTGTTTATTATAAACATGGGATTATGAATTATATTGAGAACGTCATACATAGAAAACATGCCATAATGTACCCCGAGTGTAATAATAGCTGCATTCATCGTGAAGCGTGCAAGCGATTTGCAAAGATTAATATAAAGGTTAATAAAACGTTACACTCACTCACTTCTTCTGGAGGTGCAGCAGGAACACGAATAGTTGGTAGTACCGATCCTTTTTTCAGGAGCAGCTTCTTAGCAAAACCAGCTTTATACTGACCCTCGTTTGTAAAGGAGCCTGGTGAAATGATTCGCGCAAACATGAAAGCATTGACGTTCGTCGTGGGGAATATTCCCTTCGAAAACAAACTCAGCCACTGCGTCTTCAGCTGTACGGATTATTAATGACTGCTGTGTTCGTTATTACAATTACACCCAAGAACACCACAACTGCTTAGACGCCATTCTACTCAGTGCTCCAGCTATCAGCAGGCGCGAGGGCAGGTCTGTGTTGAAACGCTGCTGTCAATCAACCATTGTGGGAGGGGCGTCGATTTTGTGACGTCACAAAATCGAACAGCTTGATTCAGGACATAGATGTATATATATCTATGGATTCAGGAGAGGGGGAAACATAAGATTAAAAAAAACCCACTGGATGGATTTTTATCATTTTATGATGGTTGTGTACAGGCACTGCCAAAACACATTTCAGCACAATCAACTTGTAAAAGTGCATGTGACCCCTTTAATTATAATAATTTAAATCATATATATAAAAAAAATGTGTGTATAAATATATATAGATATATGCACATTTCTACCTAATGTTGAAATTTGTTGGAGCTGGCCATTGACATGCCATTTATCAACTACGCAAATAGACCCATATAAATCAAGACTTTAATATGTTTAACCCTCAGACGGTCCTCAGTCATTTCCTGTTTTGAATTTCTAAAAATCACAGCTTCATCGGAATGTTATGAAACTTGGTGACTTTTATGGCATTAGGTATGTGAACACACAAAAAAAAATTAGGTCATGATCCGAGCATGCTAAGTGGTCGTAAAAAAAAATAGTAACGATTTTGGTCTTCGGTCAAAAATGACCGACCCATAGGAAATGAATGGGAAATTGACAAAAAAATAAAATAATTCTTCTAATTTTTGTGTGTACAATCTACAAATCGGCCACAATCCTAAAAAAAAAGTACACAGCTGTAAAGGGGTGGGTGACACTCTACAACATCAAGAGTGCAAAAAAACACACACCCACCCACACATACAAACACACTTTTATACACATACACACCAATAAATTTTGATTACAAAAAATCTGTTTTTAATTTTTAAAAATCACAGCTTCATCGGAATGTTACAAAACTTGGTGACTTTTATGGCATTAGGTATGTGAACACACACAAAAAAATAGGTCACGATCCGAGCATGCTAAGTCATCGTAAAAAAAATAGTCACACTTGTGGTCTTCGGTCAAAAATGTCCCCCATAGGAAATGAATGGGAAATTGAATAAAAAAAAAAAAAAAAAAAAATTCTGTAAAAAAAACAAAAAAAAAGTAAAAGTGTCCATAAACAGCTGGGGAATTCACATACCTCTCCATAGAGAGCTGTACATGTCATCTAGTGGTTACACCATGGTTCTACGCTTTCTCTCCATACTCTCACCAGACAGTGATAATCTGCTTAAAACATTTTTTTGAAGGCCTAGACTCTATATTAAACTAAAATACTGCATTAAAAAAAAAAAAAAAAACATATTTAAATATTTTTTTTTTATTAATTTCAATGGCAAAAATAGACCATAAATATTGCATAAATATTAATAAATTCAATCAAATTCTCTCAAAATACCAAATTAAAAAGAATAAATATTACAGAACAAAAATAAATTGCATTGGTTTTACTGGGATGGAGGAAGTTTCATTTTTAGGTCTCCGGTCACTTCTGACCGGGAAGGCCCAGGATGTGACTCCGAAACGAAGACCGTCTGAGGGTACATGTTTTGTTTGATAAAAGTACTCAAAACTCAAAAAGTTGTGAGGTTAGTGCTCAGTTGAAAACGAAATGACACTGCAGGGTTGTGAGATGCCATGAGAGCTTGACTCTGCGGTGTGGATGGTGTTTGGTGGGAAAGGATGTGAGTGGGTTTAAATATTTGTATATAAACACAGACTCACAGCTGTAGAATGAAGATGATGGAACACCACCCTTCCCAAACCCCATCCGCTGCATCTGACCACCAAACATACACAGAGTCCAGTGCAAACACACACCACTTAAGTGTGACCAACACGCACAGCTCAAACAAAGGTGCTTCTATTCACTCGTTGGGCCATTTTTGAACTCCTAAATCTTATATAAAAGAGCAGTGTTCAAAACTGCACACACCAAAGGCTTGTCCCTTTTTGAAGATTTAATGGGGTGTGTCATTATCTCTACTGCTTGTAATTACTGTGCCATTTCCTGTTAACTGTGGCATCCCTGCACGCTCACACACACACACACACACACGCCACTTAACAACACGAGAATCAGATGGTTGTACTGCAAGCATTGTTTTAATACAAAAGAGAACAAAAAGGATTTATAATCATAGCTTCTTTACTTTTACACAATTGCACCCCTGTTTCTCTCAGTCATGTCAAAAGAGTAACACAATCAAAAGGTGGATCCTTTCATAGCCCCCCCCTCCCCTATGACACAATAAATAAATAAAAATCACCTTTCTTCAGGTATTCATATACTTCAGCTTGTCGAAGACAAGATTCAAAGCGCTGTTTTTAACGGGGGCTGCGCGAGCCGCCCCCATCATCCACTATTTAGGACGCTTCCTTCACGAAAGAAGAAGTAGGAAGCCACTTTTGACGTCATCTAAAGTGTGTAGTCACCGGCAAAAAGGCCACCATTGGAATCAGTAAGCTTCCTGGTCAGTTAACGTCAGAAATGATCAGTCAAAGCAATTCATTACGTCAAGAGCGGATGTACAAAAACAAAAAGAAGAGTGATTCCGCTTGTGTTAATACTAGTCATTCTCAAGAGTTGATATGATACTGCAATCACAAATAAATACAGCTCTTTACTCTAGAAAACAAACAAAACGTCAAGATTATAAATTAACCATGAAACAAACATTCACAATTGTAATCATTTTTGCATACTGTGGAAAAGCTCTGTAACATGATGTCTGTAACAAAAGGACACAACTAGACTGCGAAGAAGACTGTGGGTGCGAGTGTGTGAAACTCGTGTGCTGTGCGCAATAGGGGTTCCTTTAAAAGGATCACGTGTGACGTGAAGGATCTAGTCTTCTCGTCACAAGGCTGAGATATGTATCCTCCTCCACTTCCTCTCCTTATTACTGCGTTAATTTACCATGACAGGAACTACCGCACACACACACACACACACACACACACACACACACACACACACACACACACACACACACACACACACACACACACACACACACACACACACACACGAGAGTCCAAAAAGTTCCAAGTGCAGAGGAGGAAAAGGTCTCAGTTTTTAATTGACTTCCTCTTGTTAGCAGTGGTACAGACAACTGGGCGAGAGGCCAATGTGGAGAGGGCGAGTGTGTCCGACCAAACATCTCCAAAGTGACAACCATGCATGTCTGTATGAGGTTCGGAGAGTGACGGGCGGTTGCATATTCATAGTGATGAATAGTGGAAACCCCTGGTGCAGAATTGATGTCCCTCTGCTCACACAGGATGCTCTCCATCGCACATTCAAGAAAACGAATGTCAGTTAAATTAAGGACATGATGTAGAACACAAATAAGGCAGCATTATGGTAGGTATTAATCTGGGTGGTGTAGCAGTGTGCGGGCGCTGGAGAGGTGAGAGTCGTGTTGGTGTTCTCCTCCTGCTGGTTAAATCAGATCCACCTCAGAGTCAGTCACAGGCTTCATTTCTTGCCCGCTGGTGTTTTAGGGCTAGGTGTTTTCTTGGAGATGGTGGGGATTTTGGAGGGTTTGGCCCCAGGCCGGCGAGGGGTGTCTGAGGTGTCGGAGCAAGCCGAGCGAGTCTCCATGAGCTCAGACGTGTCTGAGGCGTCGCTGCCCCTTCGGCTGCTGGCTCGGCTCCCGGCGCGACTCCCTGCGCGACTGGCTGGGCCGCTCGTCGAGGACGGAGTGCGTTTGGTGTCTGATGAAAGAAGATGGTTGAAGTTTAAGGGTACAGTAATATAGTAAATAAGGATGTATTACAAAATAAAGGAGAGTCGCATAAAAACAATAATGTAATATTAGTAGTGTTGGGAGTATCTACTAAAACCATCTAAAACTAACCCATTACTAACCAGTAATTGGCTAGTTTATCCAACACATAGAAATGAATGTGATATATGTGTTGTGCACAAAAGCAAGCAAGCAACATTATAAAACATATTTTATTAGTTTTGGAAAACTAGTTTGTTTTGATGCTTCAATTAAGTTTTTTTTTGTCTTTTTCATATTGATATATTCAGAGCGCAAACACCATCGCACACCTGCAGGTGAAGGGTGCGTGGGAAAAAAGACCATGTAGGTAGGGGTCAAGTAAAAACAACAACAAAGAACTCCCGCACACTATCCGTACTTGCAAAAAAGTATCAAAAATTCTTTATTGGCAACGTTTCGGTCTCATGACCTTCATCAGGCACATCAAATCACGTGCCATCATATGCCCGGTGAAGGTCATGAGACCGAAAAATTTCCAAAAAAGAATTTTTGATACTTTTTTGCAAGTACGGATAGTGTGCGGGAGTTCTTCATATTGATATATTGAAATGCTGCTTTTCATCACTATAGTTTGACTAATATACACTTCTGTGGTTTCTAGTTTCATTAGTTTCAGAATTTCATGTAAATTAATTGCTACAAGGTTATACTATCTTGGACAAAAACAATGTCAAAGTATGCCATTGGACAGTTCTACATTTATAATAGTGTGCTGCAAGATTGAGTGTTTTTGGTTAAATGTCTGAAATAAAGTTTGTGGTGAACACAAGCTCAAGATATTTTCACGTTTTATTCTGTGACATAAAATACATCAGTAATCCCCCACTCATGAGGTAACCTTAAAAAAGGTGGCTGCTAATAAGTAAACTACAAAGATTTTCTGGGACATTAAATGTCATCACGCTGAAGAGGTAAACTCATCTACTCACTTACAGCGTTGTGTTTATACTCGCGCTCTTGCAAACTATTCTAACTCAGTTTCCAACTTGTAGATCTTAAAGATTTTTCGGAAGCTTAGTGATGTTGATGTTGAAGTCATGTGACCATGGTGCAGTTTGTTTATAGCCTACATTTAGATTTTTGCTTCTGTTGATTGTATTTAGGCTTCAAAATTCATAAAAGTTGTTGGCTGAAGCACTAACATATAATACATTGCCCACTAAATAGCTTCAGGATAGTAGTACTTGTTATTAGCTACATTTTCCTGAAAGGTCTGTTTGAACCAACACTGGATATTATATCAATTAAAAGTCCCCTTTAACGACTGTGCTGCAGTTGTGACTGAGTGAAGCCGTGAAGCAGTACAGGGTTTCGTACCGGAGCGTCCAGGTTTAGCAGCGGTTGGTGTTCCACCGTTCTCACCAGTTAAGGAGCCACGGCTGGAATGGAAAGTTGGTCTCTTCAGTTTAGTTGTGGAGCCTCCCTGTAAAGAGAGAAGGTTTATCACAAAATGGCAGATCTACCTGTGTATCGACAGATAATAAGCCTAGCAGATAAAATTTTGTTAAAAATAACTGGAAACCAGGCGAAACATCCAGCTGCTTTCGTCTACGCTCTACCATGACATGGATGAATCTGTCGAACGTCATAACATAAAATGGCTTAACAGAATAATTCCTAAATGAACATAAAATTAACTTTTATGCAAATAAATTTATTGCATCTTTGTTTTCTGTACTGGAGATTACACAGCATAAGGTCACAGATTTTCTGCACTGTTCTCTGGGTCATCTACCTCAGTTCCTTCCCATTTGTTAAGATCAGGCCGCTCTTAAAGCTTTTATTGTTAGTGTGCTAGGGCACTGGGAGGGGGCAGTGTGTTACCTCATGCCCAGGGGTCTGGCTGTGCTCTGGGCAGGACTGGCACTTGGTTGGAGTTGGAGTTTTACTGTGTGCCAGCCAGGGCTTGGCATAGTCACGAGATTGGGATTGGGAGGACTGGGAAATGCGGCAGCAAAAAGGACAAGGAATAGCGGAGTAGCAAAAAAAAAAAAGCAGTGGGAAGAAGCCAGGATAATCGGAAAAAGAGTAAAGTAGAGGGAGGTGATGCAGCACAGCAGAGCGCAGTGTATTTGTAGGTGGAGATGAGCACAAACAGGGTGGAAGGCACATTTTCCAAGCAAGGGAGGGGAGAGGGACAAAAAGACAAAGAACAAATAAAAATTTCACAGATGACAATATGATTCTGACATGCAGAGACAATAGTGATCATGTCCTGACCCCGAAACAACAATCAGAGACAAAGAGAAACCATCCACCAAAAAGACTAGTAGCGACAGATTGATATGTCGGCCTTGCCAGGTAATTGCATAACGTTTATTATATATATATATATACCGTATATATATATATATTTTTTCATTAATTTTTTTATAACAATAACATTAAAAAATTTGGGCTCAGATTTTTCAAGATTTTTCAAAGAAGTCTATTATGCTCATCAAGGCTACATTTATTTGATCAAAATACATTAAAACAGCAATTATGTGAAATATATTATTGCAATAAAAAGCTGAATTTTCAGCATCATTACTCCAGTCTTCGGTGTTACATGATCCTTCAGAAATAATTCTAATATGCTGACTTGATGCTCAAGAAACATTTCTTTATTTATTTAAACATAATTTATTAATAACTTATAAAAGCTCTGTACTAAATCTGAGAATATTTTCTAAGATCTATCTTTTCAGTCTTTAAAATTTAGTTGACAACATAAAACACAAGCAATCACACACATACTGGAACATACAGATGTAGGCAAAGACCATGATTATTAATCAGATATGAAGTATGATGTTATGTTAAGTGACAAAGGACATTTATTATCAAACCTTTTGCAAGAGAATCTTTTTACAGTTGAGCACTATATTTATTAAGATCTTGAGCTGCGTATATAAATGGCGTTTTTGATGATCATTAAAAGTATATAGCTGCAAAGGTATTTCCAACTTCGTTTTACTTTTAAGCGAATAACAAAAAAGAACTTTGTATACGGGACCTTGAATCACGTTCATTCTCTTGTATGTTACGTGTGCGAGCTTAACGACTACTGGTGTAGCTGATAACAAGGGTTTCTGAATTTTACATCTAGCCTCTAAGATTTTATCTCTTGTTTTTTGTAAAATGCTAAACATCATTACAGATTCTGCAAATGGTGTCTAAACAAATGCTTGGTAACAAGCACAACTGTATATCTAGATAAATTGTGACTAAATGTACACCACAGTTTAAAAGCTCGGGGTTGGTAAGATTTCCACTGTTTTTAAAAATCTCCTATACTCACCAAGGTTGCATTTATTTGACCAAAATTACAGTAAAAACAGTAATAATTTTTATAATAACTTTTTTCTATTTTAATGTATTTGGAAATGTAATTTATTCAAAGCTGAATTTTTGCAAGTGTTTAATGTCACTTTTGATCAATTTAATGCATCCTTGCTGAATAAAACTATTAACTTTTGAACAGTAGTGTATGATACAACAAGAAAAATGTTTGAGACTGAGGTTACCCTCTAATTTTTGATGAAGACATTAGTATACAAGACACAGCAAACAATAAGTATGGGTTATTATAAGCCTATGCAGTGTAATACGGTGACACTCACCCTTGAGGATGCTGTGGGAGTTGCGGGTGCAGAGGGCAGAGAGGCGCAGCTGTGGGCACTGTGTGACGCCGACGAAGACGAGCGGGTGGGTGAGGCCGTGCGCGACGAAGGTTTGGATCGACGCCCCCGGGACCGGAAGGCCGCCAGACCCTGCGTAGCTCCCTCTGGAAGAATGAACTTCTCTCGAAGCTCCAGGTTGGTGCGTCCCCGAGCTGCAGTGAATGAAAGGAGGAGAAAGAAAGCTGTAAGGGATGATGATCAGGTGGTGAGCAGTGCAAGTGGAGAGACTCAACACTTCCTCTGGCCACTGCTTTGACTCAATGCAGACAGAGGGATCGGTATACCACTTTTAAAAGCGGTCAGTGAACGTGGTGGACACGATGCAGGGGGTTAACAGTGAGTCATATAGCAAGCATCCTCAAAACAAGAACTCAATAAAAAAAAAAGAAGCACAGCTTCCCTCAGCCCACACGTAAACCAGTGCACGCGCATAAACAGCGTCGACAGATACCTGAGGGTCATGCCTGATAATGCTTTTGGCAAACACTGAAAACCAACACAAGCCTTCACAGAACATTCTCAATAACAGATACAAAACACAGCAGCCCTTGCAAAACACACCAGAGCAGCCAGCTGAGAGAGAGAGAGAGAGAGAGAGAGAGAGAGAGAGAGAGAGAGAGAGAGAGAGAGAGAGAGAGAGAGAGAGAGAGAGAGAGAGAGAGAGAGAGAGGGCTGTGCGCACTGGCAGTAGCTGTGGTCAGAATTTGTCTGTTATTCCTTCAAGACATCAGTGTTGAGGAGTAACTAACTAAATTCACAGACAATTCATTTTCAGTAGCGTTATAGTGGAACATAACACGTAGCCTTACAGACAAGCAAAATGAGACAATCAAACACACTCTCTTAAACTATCCCCTTTCTCTAAAGTAGCATTAAGGAGTGGGATTAGTTTTGTTTGGATAATTAATTGTAATTCAAAGTCCCTTCAAAATTCAACTATTAAAAAAGATTTTCATTCATTGAAATAAAGCTGAAATTAATTAAAATATAAATATTAGAAGGTAAAACAACAAGCTAAATTTTACATTTTTGCTTTGGAAACAAAGTGAATATGCTTGCCAATATATTACTAAACACTAAACTAAAATGAAACGAAAAATTAAAAAAGATCATTCCAAATATAAATAAATACTATGATAGCATATAAATAATCCTAAAAAAATCTTTCCAGTTTCATTAGTTGTATGTCACACAAATGTTAAATGTATCTGCTGCTTTATTATCTAACACATTTCTTTTTTGTGAGATATTTTGCTTGAAAAGTAAGTTTGTGCTATCTTTCATAAAATAAATGCCACTTGCTTTGACATTGTCATACAAAGCAACGAAACCCCAAACACTTTTAAGTGAGGCTGATGTGTACAAAAAAAACATTTAGGGTCACTGTGATTATTTAACAAGATCCTGCCCTTCTAAATAGTTTCAGTGTTTTTAGATACTTTTTGTTGTTATTTTGTAGTGCGGCTAATTCATTTTTCAAAAGTACAGCTTGACTGTAGTTCAACTCCTTTCAATTATAAGTAGCTTTTAGCTTGGCAAGCTACTGTTTCAGAGTAGCTTCCCCAACACTGCATGACACTCACTTTTCCATCAAACCCAGTAAGAGCAGGGCAGTTGATAACTACCACACCATATAATTTCCTCCCCTCAAAGCAGGTGGGGCCTGTAATCCATTTCTCCATGAGTAATTGCTCTTTAAGAGTTGCTTCAAACAATATTAGAAACCCCAAGCCTGGCCACACCCTGGTCCTGGATGCTTTTTCATTTGCAATATTCATCCAGGACACACATGAAAGGAATCGAGCCCAGGCCTAGCCAAGCCTGGTTTGAATGGTTAGCATGATGCTAGCGGACACATAGACCTCACATAGTCCTTACGCTCTCGCACACGCCACACATACTACTAAGACACAGCAGTGATGGGATGGATCCAAAGCTGGACAAAAAGGTTTAGAGGCTCAGAATGGAATAGACAGACAGATGTAGTCAAACAGGAAAGGAGTTTAGAGGTGAGAAAGGAGAGGGAATGAGGTACCTCTGCAGCAGAAATAGCCAGGAGTAACCGTCACTGAGAGACACAAGAGACAACATGAAAAACACGCATTCACACAGAAAGAGTCATACACACACTCACGTTCTGTTGAAAGGGATAGTTCACTCAAAAACCAAAATTCATCATTTACTCTACTCACCTTCAAGTCGAACCAAACATGTACGATTTTCCAAAAGGAGATATTTAGCAGAAGTCAATCACCTTATATTCACATTATTTACATTAAACCTAGCGTTTCTTCCAGTCCCCATTAACTTGGAAAAGAGCAGCATGAACATTATTCAAAATATCTTTTATGTTCTACAAAAGAAAGTCATACGTGTTCAGAACGACATGAGAATTAAAATTTTTGGGTGAACTTGTCCGTTAAGACCTCTTGCTTTGCAACCAAAGGGAATAAACTGTCTACAAACACCATTTTTGGAATATAAATACTGTATGCATCAAGTAGTATTTTAAATCAAAATGCAGGAAGTGATGTAAATGGCTGAGTCAGAATTCTCAAAGTACAATTGGTTCGTAATGAGCACCAGGCGTGAGGGTTAGATCAGTGTCACGGTCAGCAAAGCACAGCAAAGCAACAAAGAACCAAACGAAGTGTGAGTGAAACAGAGGCAAAGAGAGGGGAAACCAAACAAGTGAAAAAGAAGAAAATCAGAACGAGAAGGAGAGAGAAAACCCAACCTATGCGAGATGATATGGAGCTGCTGGAGTCAGAACGCAGGATTTTTAGTCCTGGATGTTGCACTGGGGAGAGAGAAAGAGAGATAGGGGATGGGGCAGAGAAAGAGGGAGGGAGAGACCTAAGGAACATGCACCATGCACTATAATTGTATCAAATAAAAATAGGAGGATGACAGGGAGAAAGAATGGGCCAAATGTGTAGGCCATGCATATAAAAATAACCACCGTGGAAAAGAGGTCAGGAAGTAATGGGGAAGTGATGGAAGATGAGATGAAAGTGAACTCAGATAGTACTGAAAAGATGAGAAACTCATTGAAGAGTGAAAGATGATGAAGATTATGAATAAGACTAATGAGGGTAACAAGAATAATGCTGTGTGAACTGTCTTGTGAGAGTGTTTCTGGAAACCTCTTTTCCATGTACCTAAAGAGCAAGTTTGCTCCAGCTGTTGTGTGGGACTTACCTCGACAAGGGTCGTTCTTCACCAAGAATTCATCCAGCGCCATCCACCCACCTCCAACACGAACCATGACTGTACTGCGCAGGATTCGCACAAGACGCAGCTGCTGTGAGTCTCCGAACTGAGGAAAGACAGGAAAGAGGAGGAAGAGTGGAGAGGGAAGAGGACGGACAGACAGACAGATAAAAAGATTATACATTTATAATGTCTTTTAAAGGAATAGTTCACCCACAAATTAAAATTATACTCATGTTGTTCCAAACCTGGTATGTTTTAAAGAATTTTTGCGAATTTGTCTTTTCCAAACAACGATCTGCGTGAAGATTTCTCAAAATATCTTTATGTTCCACATATTAAACAACACTGAAGTTTGGAATGACATAGCAATGTGAACTACATTGGGTGAACCATTCCTTTAAGATCACATTCAAATTAGTTAATTATACAAATTATATTCTGAAGCACCAAGCAAATCAAATGAAATCACACTGCAACATGCAGCAAACCACATTTTTTAAGATCGAGCCCAGCTCAAATCCCATCTCTACAATAAACACCACACCACAGCAATTCTCTGGAAGTTTTCCCTGATCGTTTGTCCTTTTTTACTTCAAAGAATTGCTTTGGTTGAAGGTTTATTTTCTAAGTCAAGAAAACAGCCACAGGATAATTTTCCTCCACCAAAAGCCAAAACCCCTAAAATCATAATAGAAGGGCCTGTAAATCTGAATCATTTCCTGATCATGATAAATAATTTTCAATAAAAAACAAGCACATCCCAACCACAACACGTAAGCTGAACCTTTGAAATCTGCCACTGGATTTGGAGGGCGTATATAAATGCATTTAATATTTTGGCATTAGCACTGCAATTTTTGTCTCTCAGACAGGAAATGCCCGCTGAGTAAGCAGGAAGAGACTAAAGAAATCCCCATTTCAGAGAGCAGCCAAGAATGTGGGCTGTCCACAGGGAATTCTTAGCTAGTCCATGCAGAAACAGTCCAGAACTGATTTAGATCTGGCTGTCTGAAAAAGCTTGTGGGAAACTGTGCAGAGGCAACAGATTTCAGAGGACATGTCACAAACACACCGCTCACTTTACCTGGTTCCCAAGGAAGAACTACAATAAGTCCGGTGCACATGGAGGAGGAATAAAACAAGAAGAAAGAAAAAGAAAAAAAGAGATTGAAATAACAGATAAAGACATACACACATATTGACCTTTTTTGTTGGTATAATGATTCATGCCCTATTAACTACTCCTAAAAGTATAAAATAACTAAAACAGCATACAATGGAGAAAATGCCCATGGGAAGCATGGTGATTGCTATGAGTGCTTGTGAATGGTTGCTTAAAAAACAAACACAATGAGGACGGCACAGCAGGTGTAGTAGTAAAGAGATAGACAAAGATGGACAAACATCAGGATGTGGAGTTAGCATCGTGGATCTGTAGCCTGTGCAATGCAACAAGTTAGTAAACACTCTTGTCAAAGATCATTAACCGCACTGGATAATGATGCTGGGGTGTGAAAGACCACCCATTGACCATGACTGCAATTGCTAGAACAATAGGTAGATCATTAGTTGGGTGGTGAAAAGCACACACAACATACAGATGTTGCTGTGAAGTGTTATGGTGGTATTGCGTACACACACACAAAACTGCCAAATGCACCTTTATTCCAAAATGGCCAAGTCATACTGACGTAACTGAAAGAGTGTGATGCTGGTTAGAGTCGTAATATTATAATGGCAAGCTTAGGGATGATCTGAATGAGGAGGTGCGATGATAACATAGCAGTGGTGAGTGCTATTCTCATTTATAATGTATAATATATAATTATATTATATATAATTCTTGCTTGACAAGTACTATTGGGCTCCAGATTCTCACCCTGTACTTGTTCTCTCCGATCTGCTCCACCTGAAACCTCTTGGCACATTTGCATTGAGCCACTTGTCTGGTGACCTGGGATACAAAAAATGGATTTTATTCAAAACTTCATAATGATGCCAACCCACAAAATAAATTTTCTTGTCATCGTCCAAACCTCATCCTCGATTTTATCAGCATCTGTTGTGGGTCTGTAAGCATCTTTGTTGGGGTGCAAAGCAGCTACAAATTCATAGTAGTCGATGTAGCCATCACAATCACGGTCAAAGATATCAGCAACGGCCGTCATCTCCAGCTTGCTGGTAGGGAACTCTGCAAACAGAATATATAGTTAAGCTGGAATGAAAATAAAGGCTCATGAAACTTAAGATTACAGGCAAGTACATGCGCCCGTACTTGATGCCAAGATGCCATCGATAAACTCCTGGCGTGTGATTTTTCCGTCTTGGTCCTTGTCGATGCGTCTGAAGAAGTCCATGACGCGAGACTTCTTGTGGTTCATCCAGCGCATGTATTTCTTCCTCCACACATCAAAGTCAAAGTTGGCAAACTCTTTAAGCTAAAGGTGGAGAAAGGTCATTACTTCTACTGTTAAGATTTTATGACTTTTAAATCACTTATTTCATTACTAGTACACAGAGTAACATTTAAAAAGTATATGTAAAATAGATGCAGTACCTCCTCTAGTCTGTCGAGGGCATCATTGAGCTTTCGCTGGCGATCGAGTGCGAGCAGCCACACCTGTTGCCAGCGAGAGCAGAGCTGGGTGAGGCGAGGGTTACCACCGGTTACCTGTACCGAGTGCTGTTGTTGCTGCTGCTGCTGCTGCTGCTGTTTCCCTGTAAGCAGGGCACAGAAAAATATTTTCAGAATTGCATACTACTGTACTGTACTAAGCAATTTATGCATTATATTAGTTTACACAGAGTTCTAAAAAAATGTATCATGGTTTCCACAAAAATATTAAGCAGCACAGTAACAGTTTTCAACATTAATAATATTAAGGAGAGTTTCTTGAATCAGCATATTAGAATGATTTCTTAAGGATCATGTGACACTGTAGACCGCAAAATTAGCTTTGCCATCACATGAATAAATTTTAAATATAATTGAATTGAAAACATTTATTTTAAATTGTAATTATATTTCACAATATTTATTTTTTCCCATGTATTTTTGATTAAATAAATGCAGCCATGTTGAGAATAGGAGACATTAAAAGAAAAATTGTACCAACCCTAAACGTTTGAACTGTAGTTTATGTAAAGATTTGTGTTTGAATGCATGCGTGCAGCTGAGGATAAAGTTTCTTACGGGCCCCTCTCCTGTCTGACAGACTGCTGGGATGTTCTGCTGGTTTCCTCTTGTATGTCTTTGTAACTTTGTCAACATCAGGCTGTTTTCGGGTCATCTCTTCCATAAACACCTGATAGAAGAAAACAAAAATCTCAGCAATAAACAATGCAATTAATATTAAAAGAATGAGTGACAGAAAATGAACGAATGCTTGTATCTCACTCACCTGGTGCTCTGTGATGAGTGTCTTCAGTTGAGGGATGTCCTGGGGGAGTGGTTCAGTATCACGCTGCACCAGTGTGGTCTCCGCCCACTGAAGCCATGACAACAGCTCCTCCAGTAGTGAAGCATTGTTGAGCAATTCAGCAAGAGCCGTCTCCAAGCGCTGCTCATGCTGTTTGGCCCATGTCAGCACCTGTACAGCAACCATAATCATAAGCATTCCAGACCTATTCTATTAGGCTTGATGCTTATTTGTCTAACTAGTGGCCTAGACAGACTTCTGATGCCACAGTTTAGATTTTTCTCACTTCTCACCTCTTCAAAGCGAGCTCTGATGATGGTGTTCCAGTGTTTGATGGTGGTGATGCAGTCTGGGTGGCACACAGCTAGAATGGCTTCGCCCATGCCAGCAGCTTTATTCACATCCACTCTCTTCTCCTCCACCGTCTGCATGAAATCTCGGTGCGTGTGCAGTAGCGCCTGCAGAGTCTCTACCTCCTCTGGCAGGACGCCACGGAAACGCAAGGTTTGCTCCGCCTCCGACAGCCACTCCAGCAACATCTGAACAGCTGTGCGGAACTCCTCTGCCTGCAGAATAAGAGAGAGAAAAAGAGATAGTCAGAAGAAAATATTAACACTGCTCTTGGTTTCGTTCAAAGAATGGTCAGACGTACCTGTTTGAGAGCGTGCTGGAGGCGAGTCTGTTTTATAACGGACAGGGCACAGACTGTTTCCCAGCGGTTGCTAAGCTCCTGCAGTTGAACTTTGACCCAGGCGGTGTCGTCCCGGCCCGTCTCCATCAGCTCTCGAGCGGACCGCTTCAGAGCCTGCACACTACTGGTCCTTTTCCCCAGCTCCTTCTGGAAGACCTGAGGAACAATAAATACAGTACTACCACTAAGAAACTGTCCTACTCAGAAATGATTTTCAGAAAGTCTCATTCAAGCCTCACTGCGTCAATAAGGCAGGGTTATTTTCAAACATTATATTTTGTTTTTCAAGGACCACACTAAATGATCTCATTTACATATACATATATATATATATATATATATATATATATATATATATATATATATATATATACACATATATACCGTATATATATATATATGAAGAGTTCAGATGCAAAAGCCTCTAAGTGCCATCTGAAATTTTCTTCTAGAATGATCATTTTTATCAAGCTTGTAAATTTAAGTTCAATAATTTCACTTAAATGGCAATGCAAATTACCTATTAACTGTCATTTAAGTCAAATTACTTACGGTAACCTAAATATACAGCTTTATAAAAATGATATATATATATATATAAAGTTTTGGAAAATATGTTCAAAAAGATCTTAAATTGATTTGAAATTGTTTATGCAAATCTTCAAATTTCATGTCATCTTTAAAACAAAGATTCCCCAAGAATCACCCCATTAGTACCTTATGAGAATCCATGAGGTTGGAAACGAGATCCAGATCTCCATGGACAGGCTGGTCCTCTGCAAGCTGAGGTTCCACACGATACAGCCAGTCAACAAGTGCCTGGAGAGCCTCAGCGAACTGACCTGAGAACAAGAGGGCTTCCTCCAATTTGTGTTGCCTGAGAAGAAAAACATCTCAAATTATTTATTTCACTTCATTCTACATCCAATCATATTCCAAATGGGTAATTCCAGTCCTTCTCACCTCTCCACGCTCTTTCCACACACCGTGTCCCATTTGTCACGGACCTCGCCCAACAAATGATCCAGTTTTTGTGTGTCTGACGGCAGTGTGGCCTTGTCTCTCATGGCCTTCCCAGAGCGCACTGTGGTGTCATACACTGGCTGCTTGGAGCCAAGAGACTTCTGGAAATCCTAAAGTACAGTGATTAAAAGATAGAGGGCATTAGAGATAAGGCTTAAATGTTTCAGCTTCACAAAACTCTTTAATGCAGCAATGCTGTACCTTATGTTTGGCCAGTTGGATTTTAATCTTGTCAGGTTCATTAGAGATTTCCAGCTCAGAGTCCAGTCTGCTCTCTGCTTCCTCCAACCAGTCTGTCAGCTTCCTCCAGGCCTCATGAAACTAAACAAGAGAACATTGCCAACATCAGAAACGGAGAGAGGTATGATAAGAGCAACAGACAGAGTGAAGTAAACCAAAAAGTACCTGTTTGGCTCTCTTGCGGGCCTCATCGAGGTGGCGTCCTCTGTCTAGTGATCTCTGCACAAGTTTGTCCCAGCGGGCCTGTACGCTGAGCAGCAGGTTCTTGATGAGAACCACATCCTGTTTGAGACTGGCAAATCGCAGCTGAGAGCCAGCTTTCTCTAGAGCCAGAACCTGCTCTCTGTGAGTGTTCACCTCATTCACAAACACCTGAAATACAAGACAAGATAAGGACTCAAGTTTCCCAAAAGTATTCAATTGTGAAGGTATTTTACATAAACAGGAACATCAAAAGCAAAAAAATATATATACTACCGTTCAAATGTTTGGGGTCTTTAAGATTTTTTAATGTTTTTGAAAGTGGCATTTATTTCAGATATAAATATTGAACAAACAAAACTAAGTAAACCACATTTTGTACCAACCTTGTGCTCATCTATCTGGAATAGGACCGTGTCAAGAATGAGACTGGGTGGCTGAGCCATGTTGAGAGTCTGCTCTGCCTGTGTCAGCCAGTTTATGGTGTCCTGCAGGGAGGATTGGAATCCTGTCGCCAGTGAGACAGCTTCCTCCAGTTTACCCTGTGAAAAGAGATGGACACAGAGACAGAACTATAAGGATTGGAAGGCAGAATAAGATATTTCATGAACATGTTAATAAATTAAAGAAACCGCTTTTTAAACATGAATGTAACGTCATAAATCAGTCTTTGGTTCCCTCACCCTTCTGTCATCCATTTTGGCATTGAAACTGGCCCACTTGTTCTGTAGCATGGCCAGGTTCTGTTGGGTCTGGGTGGTACCAGGTCCAGCATCCTCCCCTCCTCTGGCCAGAAGAATGGACTCTCCCTTATCCAGCAGTCGATGATACTGCTCACCCCTGTGGGTCAACTGAGCCTGGAGCTCCTATAAACGGGACAGAGGAAGATAAGTTGATTAGTCAACAAACATTGTCACAACTAAAACTATTTTCATTAATTAAAATAAAGCTGAAATAAAATAAAATGAAATACTTAAATATTGTTGCCTTGGTAACTAATTGAAATAAAAATAAATTAAATCCAAATAGAGATTAAAAAATCTAAAACTAATAAAAATGGCAAAAGCACTCGCTATGTGAGTTACAAAATATTATTCATATTATATTATTCATAATAGAATGCAAATGCAGTATTTAACATGTTATGTAAATGTTTTGTGATTTCTTGTTATTTCCCAAGAATGCTAAATAAATGAATAAATAAATATGTAAAACTGTTTCCTATCATTTGAAATTGTTATAAGAAGGGTGGTTTGATCTCTAATTGGTGGAATAGAGGTGAACTCATTTAGCGTACCATGTGTTGCTGCAGCTGCTCTCTGGCAGTCTCAGGCAGGCCACCTGTGGGTTTGGCAGCGGACAGCTGACTCTCTGTGCGTCTGAGCCACTGCAGAAACTCCTCCAACTCTCCATGGAAACCCTCCGCCTGACACAGAAACCATGCAGGGTAAAGACAATGAGCTAATTGATCCGACACCTGTACTACAATATTAAAGAGAACCATTCTCCATGCACAGCAACCCTCCAAACTGCATCCATTTTATTGAATTGACTATAACATAATCCACTGAAAACAATGCATTTCAAGCTACAAACATATGCAGATGTACTTGTTTTTTATTGGTGCATTCAATTAGATCTCTCTGTATAATGATGTAGTAATATCTAGAGCACCTGTTGCAGGGCAGCTTCCAAAAGCTTCTGCCTCTCATCAGTCTTCAGTAGAAGGTTCTTCCAGCTACGGTTGAGCTCATCCAGCTGGTCTCTCAGGTGGTTGATTTCGTCTCCAGGACTGGACTCCAGCAGCTCAGAGCCCGCTCTGTTCACTGTCTCCACAGTGGCCCGATGGGACAGCACATCGTTTCTTAAAACCTACAAAGGCAGCTTGATTAAAGGAATTTGCTTTAAAAGGGATATAAAAAAAAAGTTGAGTACATAAAAATGAGGCCCAATTTTTATGGCCCAATGTGACGTACATGATGCTTAGCCAGCTCAATTTCGATGGCCTTGGGGTCAGAGCTGATGGGTCGCTGGGTGTCCAGTGTGGCGTGAGTGTGACTGAGCCAAGACTGCAGCTCAGAGAGAGCATGCTGGAACTGACCTAGAGCCAAGAGCGCACCCTCCAGTTTGTGCTGGTAGAGAGAAGACAGAATCAAAACAATCAAGAGTAAGAGCCTTTCATGTCTGCCTCTAAAATGCAGTAACTACGCAACAATGTTTTCAGAGTTTTTTGAGTGAATTTAAATTAAATTTAGTAGTATTATTTTCATACTCCATTTTACAATTCCAAGACCCAATATTCAATCATCAGTTTGTAAGAATTGAGAAATTAGAAAATGCTGGGCAGTCTGGTTGAGGAACAACCACTCCCCGAGAAGACAAAGGACCTTTCTCGAAATTAACATTTGACTCTCTCTTGAGAAACTAGCATCCCCGAGTCAATCACCTCCCCCATGTTGTCTCTCTCTCACGCTGAGACCACCAGATATTCACCCAAAAATCTATATGGTTTAATGTGAATGATTATCATACAGTATTATACATGTTTGGTATCATTTGAAATGTCTCACTGCGACTGGTACAAATGTCTCATTCCCAAAGAAGTAAACCCAAAGGTAATAAAGTTCTTAAGAGTTTAGAGATAACTTGCACACAGAGGAGAGTGTGTCTTACAGGCAAATGGCATTCTGCTCCCAAAAGGTGTAAACTCTGAATGCAAATTCCCATTGTTAGCAAATGTTTCCATGTGAAAGAAGTTTCTGTCTATATAAAGAAATGCAACAAGAGGCTCAGGGCGATTCTGTAACTCAGATCAGCCCATAATGTTGAAGGACCTCAAAGACTTCAGCATTATGTATTTTTCTAAATGTCGGGCTTAGCCTACATCTTTTACTCTTTATCTCTGAACATTTGATGTTATTATATTGATTACCTTTGAACTGATTATGAAATTGGCATGATACATTTACCTGACATAATAAATTGTTACATTTGATTTTATTCTGACTGACTCTGAAATTATTTTCCCAAGTGTATTAAATGGATTTGTATGTTACCGCAAAGTCTGCATCAGATTAGTGACGACTAATATTTGGCACTAATTCAAGTGTACTTGGTTTGCAAAGACAAGGAGTGAATTTCCATTTAGGACAGCAAAAATGCTGCTTGACCAACCTAAATTTGGGTGTGTCTTACCTCTGTTTTAATTTAATGTTACTTTAGATAAATGTAAGTGGGAAACCACGGCATGGCCAATCCAAAGCTATTATAAGAGAAATAATGTTGGTCGACTTATATCTGTAGTAGTGGCCATCCCTCTGCCTGAAGTAAATGTTATGTTAAATTCAAGTGTATGCAATTCCATGGGGGCTATACCAAAAGTATCTTTGATTGTGTAAGCGCGAACGCGACCATCTCAGGTATATAGCCAATTACCTCTGTTTAGTGACCAAACTGACGAGTGATCAGACAAGTTCATTTACTTGTGATCGTGAGACCCGCATTAAACAGAAGGCATAAGGACCTCAAAGCGACATAGCTTCCTAATATAAAATATAAGTAAAGAGTTGAAAAGAATAATCAAATGTGCTGCTAAACTATTATATAAATGACCATTAACCAATTGGCTGTCTAACCTAAATTCGAGGTCATAATAAAATGGAGTCAGATAAAAGCTTAATTGTAAATCAAATTACTCTGCCACGCGGAAAGACAGTAACGTGCAGAGACCTTCACCCGTTCTATCGGAAACCGCCATTGGACCGATTTAGACGGGATTACAAGTTAAATATTGTATTATTAATAATACGATTATTAATAAAACAATTTAAGAATTAAACAATAATTCATTAGCTTAACTGTAGGCTGTTTTAAGGAGCATTTGGAGCATTAAACTGAGGTCATAGGTGTGCATTTATCTGCATTTTATATTGTCTCATCAGAGTCTGAATAATCTATTTTTGTGATTTGTTAGTAAATGCAAAAGTTGTCAGAGATAAGAAAACTGTCTCTATTTCCTCACCTGTCTGATTGTGATTTTGTCCACCAGGTTGTCCCACAGGTGGCGTAGCTCAGTGAGAGGCTCTTGAATCATGTCTCGGTCTGTTTGGTCGCTCACTTTCCTGAGCAGCAGCTCTCCTTGGTGACTAAGCTTCTCCATGTCAATCTGCTGCTGGTACACCTCAACTTTATATTGCTGTGTCATGTACAAAGAAAAAGGGTCAATCCTTTTCTCAAAGCAATTTGAGAGATAAGAGTAGATAAGGTCCGATTCAAACCTTGAGCTCCTCTATCTGTTGTTTGACAGTGCTGAGGTCTGTCCCCACAGCTGGCATGTCACACAATTTGATGACAGCGTTGTCCAAGTAGTCAAACATGCCCTGATGAGACAAAGTGATGAATGTGAACACACGGTTGGCTTGACCAATTAGGGCAGATTTTGCTGTACCAACAGAGAAATAATAACCTGAAGAGCATCCTGGTACTGCACAGAGTCAGTCATGGCCTCTTCAAGTCTCTCCATTCTCTCTCTCCACGTGCGGTTCAAACCTTCCCAGGCGGCATTCATCTGTGCGTCAAATCAACAACATGGAGATATTTTGTTTAAATTTGAGTGAAGAGGGGCATTTCCCACATGTCTTATTATCCTTCTACACTCTTACCTCATCAATGGTTTTCTTGACCTCTGGTTTCTCTGTCTCTCCACAGGCAAAGATGAGGTCAGCTCCAAGAGTTTGTACGATCTCCAGCTCTTCCCTCAGCCCATCTGTCTCTGCCTTAATGGCCTGAGTGTGAGATAAAAACATCATGATCTCATTCTCTTGAGATCTTTGTCTTGACACAACATTATGTAGTTCGATCTACTCAAGGACTGTTTTATAAAACAGGACATATTATAACACACATTTTGGGGAGTAAGGATGGGTTAAAATGGTTGACTAGTCATCCATCTAATACCAGTGGTTCTTTTCCTTTATAGCTGCTTGTTTTTAATTTTTATTTTTTTATTAACAGAAACTGTGAGTATTGATATATTAAATTAACCACGATTAATTGTGTGATTTCAGAAGTTCAAATAATTTGTTCTTTAATTAAAAACAACAGTTATTGAATAAAAAAAAAAACAAGATTGTTTTACTAAACAAGATTTTACTAAAATACAAAAAAATATTTCGTTTTTGTACATCCTTAGTGAAAACTGAATTTAACCTAAGACATCCATCTCTTTTGTTGGACTGACCTCTGCTGCCTCTATTTGTTGTTTTATGAGTGAGGGATCCACCCCAGGGTCTTCCAGCTCTTTCACAATGTCCTGAGAGTCACGGAGCGTGCTCAGCAGAGCACCCATGTCAGCCCAGAACTTTCCGGCCAGATCTAAAACATCCTGAAGTTTACCTTCTCTTTCCTCCGCCCTCTGCCTGATTTCATCCCACAGAGAGCGCAGCCGCAAGAGTCGTGAACGCACCGCTGAGGATGGGAACAGAATGCAGATTTATTAAAACACATATTTCATACAGCCATATAGCATCATTTCAGATCAAAGATCTTTACCCTGTGCGGCAGGATCATCGTGTGGGGCTCGGCTGATGAGCTCTTCTCCTCGGGCACACAGGGCGCTGAAAGACGGCAGGAGTTTGTCCAGCTCTAGTCCTGTAGCCCGGTGCTCTGTCAGTTGTTCCCGGATCTTTTCCACCTCAGCGGCCACTGGAGGGGGCAGCCGCAAGCGCTGGACTGCCCCTTCCAGAGTCTCCAACAGAGGGTCCATTTTATCATGGAACTGAATGGAGAGAAATAAGATGACAATCAAAACAAATACAGCACATAAAAGTAACTGGAGAAGGACCAGGCATATGGAGGAGGGGAGATTTATCCCAGCCACTTGCAAAAGGGCAGAGGAAGTTGAAGCTAAATAAGAAATACAAGTACTGAAAAATGTATGCTTCTATTCTTAAAGAAAATAAATAAATAATTCTTTCTTAAAATTGAGCATGGGTGTAGGGACTGGAAGGAGGTGTCAAAAATCTATTATTCTAAGGCAACATATACAGTATACGATTATGTGTAGAATAAGAAATAAGGAATCAAAATGTATATTTAACATTTGCCCATCTTCTTGTACTTGTCTTATACTAACAAGACACTGCCTTTAGGTCAACTGATGTAAACTAAAACTAGCCCATATCACACACCTGTTTCATCAGAATTATATAAAGTTTTTCGATTTTTTTAACAATTACTGAAAATTCCTGATTCTCAATCCAACACACACGTTATATCAGAGTTTAAATCAGCAGGTGATGGTGTTCTTACCTCTACCAGCTGTGGGTGATGCAGAGAGCAGTGATGATGGAGTGATGGACACACACAGCACATCCACAAACATGAGTGATGGGCGGACGGATGGACCAAACGGACATGGGAGGGAGAGGTGGAGGGAATAGGCAAGGGGAGATTTGCAAGCAGGAATGGGGGAAGTTAAGGGGATACAGGAATGTAAAGGAGAGGGTGACAGGATATGGGGCACAGGGGTGGGACAGGTGGAGAAACAGTACAGTGGAGTTTGAAGGGATGGAGGTGGAGAAACAGTACAATGCGTTAATCCAACAGCATGCAACAGGCCAGCAGGAAGAATCTCAAGAATATCAAACATAAAAAAAAAAAAAGGACTCAGTGCGAAACAATGGTTAATTAAAAGTGATGTGTCATTTAAAATAGCTTAAATGAACTAAATGTGCTAGAAAATATGATGATGACAAAATTTGTTGATACTGTGCTGTATAATACTCTTAAATAGTTGACAAGCTGGGCAGCAGTCCAAAGTAAACATGCTAACATTTTGGAGCAAATACCTGGACAGATTGTGACACTGCTTCATCCAGTGCTGTGGCTCTACTTTTGACGTCTTCTTTGATTCTGATGTAACGTCTCTCTGCTTCATTAAAACGTTGTCTCACTGTTGCTCCTTCCTGGGCACTCAATTCTGCCAGCTGTGGGCCGATCTTTAGCAGTTTGTCTATGTGTGGCTTGTGCTCAGAGATGGACTCTCTCAGAAGCTAGACAGAAAAACATATGAAACATGTCACGTGTCAGTTTTGAGCGTCTTAGACCATGTCTATTATCACAAAGAAGCAAAAGGGGCTCAAGTCCTTCATCTGCACAAAGCCCACTTACCCTCATCTGTTCTTGCTGTTGTCTGAGTGCCTCTGTGTCGATGGCGGGAAGGGGTAGCTGGGCAATCAGAGTCTCGGTCTCGCCCAGCCAGGGTTCAAGTTCCTCATGTGTCTCCCAGAAACGAGCCACCAGCACCTGAGCCTGCTCCAGAGCTGAGAAGCGCTCAGCATGACTCTGATTTACTGCTTCATAACGCCCACTTAAAGAGTCCGTCTTCATCTACAGGAGAAAAAGGAAAGAGGTTTTAGCGGGTCAACCAAATTAATCTTTTGAGAGACTGAAAAACAAGTTTGCACTGTTGTTTTTCCCAAACATGACTCAACAAATCAAATCTCTGCCGGAAAATGCATGAGTCAAAATTCAATTTTCCTAATCTAACCTTTCGCTGAAGAATAATTACAGTACATTGATTACTCTGTCCCCTCCCTCCCTCTCTTTCTTCTTTATTTTGTCTCTAACCTTCAGAGCCTCTCTCTGCTGTTCACTGCAGCTCTCTAGGATGTCCTCTCGTGTCTTAAGAAGTTGGTCCACGGTGTCTTTGTGACGGATGATGTCAATGTTAAAGGCTCTCTGGACCTGGAGCTGTGTCACAGTCACATCGGGCTCTAGACTCAGAGGCCCCAGAGACGCTAACTTCCTCTCTGTCTCTCCGACCCAGGTCAGCTCCGCATCGACTGCCTCTTCATACTGAAACAATAACACACATAAATACACTGCCAAAAAAGAAGTGTGACAAAAATATTTACAAATTCAAGTAAGCAACATGGACACAGTGTCCTAAATCAAATATTACTAAAGCAACAATTTATGTTACATATTTATAAAAATAACATTGTACATATGACATAAAAGCAACACTTTTTTGTAATAACATTTTAAAATAGAATGAAAACAATAAGCAAATAATTTGAATATTATAAAAAAATAAGATAAAACTACTTTCTAAAAGAAAATACCAATGCTTGCAAGGCAGGGAAAGAATAATCCTTAAGCAATAGTTTATATATATATATTTATTATAAATGTATTATTTTTAAATGTTATTTAATTGTAAAAGGCAAAAACAGTTATGAAATAATAATATAAAACTATATTTGATTTTCTGCAAGGCAGGACAAGAATAATCTTAAAGTTTTAAGCAAGTTAAGTTTTGGTTCTGTGTTAATGAAATGAATATAATAATAATAATAATAATAATAATAATAATAATAATAATAATAACAACAACTATTATACAATATAATACAAATAAATTTGTACAATTTATTATAAGAATGTACATATTTGGTTATATTATTTAAAAAAAATAAAAAGACATATTATAATATATAAATATTACATAAAATCTTTGAAAAAAAAAATATTTGCAAGCCAGGCAGGGAAAAAATCTTAAAGTTTTAAGTTTTGATTCTGGGTTAAAGGAGTAGTTCACTTTAAAATGAAAATGACCCTCTGATTTACTCACCCTCAAGCCATCCTAGGTGACTTTCTTCTTTCAGACGAATACAATCGGAGTTATATTAATAAACACCCTGACGAGCAGTGATAATGGCAGTGAATTGCAACCATCAGTATGAAGCTCAAAAAGGTTTGAGAGTAAATCATGGGGTAATTTTTATTTTAAAGTGAACTACTCCTTTAATAAAACACACAGACATATAAATGTACAGTATTTGTTGCAGTACCTGCTGTGACCTTTGGATGGCAGCCTGCACTAACTGCACTCTCTGTGTGATGGTCTCGTCTGCTTGGCGGTAGCGCTGATTGGCATCGGCGACCAGGCGGTCAAGGCCTTCCCGTGCACGCCAGGGCACCAGATCCAGTAAAGCACTGCCTACCTCATTCACAGTGTCCAGAACTAGCCTCTTCTCAGCAGACACGCACTTCAGCTCCTGAGGCAAAAATGCCCACAATATAAAATAATGAATGGACTGAAGACATAAAATAAACTAATTTCATTTAGCAAAAACAAAAATAGAAAAGAAAAGAAAAAAGTAATTCATGAACTACTGAAAAAAAAAAGACATCCTCACCCTCTGTCTATCCTGATAGGCTGGTGTTGTGTCTGTCTCAACGTTGTTAAGCTCCGCCTCCACACTATCCAACCATTGGTTGATGTCATCGTGTGAGCTAGCAAATCGTGTGGCCAACTGAAGGGCCTGTTCCAGAATACGAAGGGCCTTGCTGCTGCCCGCTGTCATCTCTGCGTAGCGGCTTTTGATACCATCTAACTTCTCCTGGATCAACAAGACCTCCTCACCTGCCACAGAGATCAAACATGATTACAATCAACGGAGGAATTTGGTAATACACCAATGAACAAAGACTGGATGGTAAAGTACCAGTGGTTTGTTTAAGCAGAGCTTGTCCATTCTTAATGGCCTGGTCCACTGTCTTCTTCCTGCTGATAATCTCTTCATTAAGAGCCTGTAGGGGACCAGCAATTGAAACATTGACTCAGGAAATAATTCAAAGTAAAGTAAAGAATGTAATCAACAAATTATTTATGTCTCTAAATTATTTTAATTTGGATGCTTTTCTCAGCAAATATTGGTATGTAATTAATTAACCAGCATTTCATGTAATTTATTTGATTAAAAGCTTAAATTGACTAACAGCCCAAGTGTAACTCTTTCTTCAGTGAGTGACAGCTATTTTTTCGGATGAGGGCCGCTTGGCAGTATTCATCTTCTCTAAACTGAACTTTTACTGCATTGTTGGTCCTGGACCGCTACACCCCGCAAAACCGTACCAGTGTGTGTTTGTGTTGCTGCTCTAGTAGCTCCGGCTGATAACTCTGTACTGAAACTTCAGCCAGTCTCTGGGCCACCTCAGCTAGCCAGTTAAGGACTTCCACCTCTTCCTCTCCAAATAGCTGTGCATTGGCCAGGGCCTGCTCCAGCATGGTCTCTCTCCGATCGCACCGATCACGCAGCTCCGTGTGCCCATTGCGCACTGCCGCCACGCGATCGCCCAGCCAATCTTGATCAGCCACACAGCTGAGCGGGTGCAGTGATTGGCTGAGCATCTCAAGATGGTCTACATCATTCTCCCGAGAGGACACCTCCTCATGGAGAGCCTGGGATTATAGCCCAGATTAAAGAGACGTGAGGGTATGGGATGAGTCGAAGGAGGAAAAAAAGACAAGGCAAACATAAACATACATGACAATGCAGAACAATGATAAATCATAATTAACTGATGCAAGTAAAAAATAAAAATGTCAATCAACACAAGGTGAGATGGGAACACAACCATAAAAAAAAAAGAAATCATGATGAAATTAAACTGAAAAACGGAAAGGATGTGGGCAGGATCACGACCAGAGACCTGGAATCTGTGCCTTCTTAGATAACTGCACTCCTACTTGTCCATTTAAAACCACAGGAGACTGACAATCTGTTCCCTCCTCTGCATTTCTAGTCAGTCTAATGAAAATCGCTTGCTAAAATGATCTTGGTTTGGCAGCAACAGTTCCAGGACACATCTCTCCCAGGTGTTGCATATACTCTACCTTGTGCCTTACAATCTGCTGTGTGATTTTGGAGGTCTGGGTTCCCATTGGCTCAGCGGAGCTCAAACGTCTCTCTGTTGCGCTCAACCATTCCCCGAGGGGCTCCACGGCTTCATGGAACTGCAGCGCCAACACCTGCAGCTCCTCTAGCTGCCGTTGCCTGAGGACGTCAGGTTAGGAGGAAATCTGTGTTATATTCTTATTCTACTCTATTTTATGGCCTTGTAAAGCAACCAAGTGATTGAGTTCTGAGTAAGAGATTTGATTAAGAGGTTTTATGGTTGTGTCTGGGTGTCCGTATTGCTCTGGTAATGGAGTTTACCTGGCGCTGGCCTTTTCCAGCAGGTTTGTCCATCTCTCTCCTAGGCTCTTAAGTTGTTTCTGGATTTTGTCTCTGTCTTGTGTCTCAGCCGTAGCAGCGATACGCTCTCCTTCTGCCCTGATCATCTCTACCGTCCCACGGCGGTCATCCAGCAACCGTTGCAGCAGCTTATAAAAATATGGAATACAGGTTAGTGACCTAAATTTATTTATTTTATATTATGTAGAAGGATAGATTAGTCTGATACAAAATAAAGGGATGCTAAAGTCTATCAACTTGACTGAAAAATTCATATATAAATGAATTTTTTTTTAAATGTAGGTAATATTAAGATAATGCAAACCCCCTTTAAAATGTATTGAAATTAATTAAATTCAAAATTAAAATTAAATTCAAACTTTTATTTAAATTTAACCTTCTGCTCCTGAATTTGTGCCTTGACCACCCGGTACTCAGCGGATGGAGGTTTCTGATTGACTATGAGCTCCTCTGTGTCACTCAGCCAGCTCAAGAGTGGCTCTAGAGCATCTTGGAACTTCCCACAATGCAACAGGGCCTCCTGCAGCTGTGCGATTCTTTCAGCAACCTGTGAATAAAATACAAAAAAAATTTCAAAAAGACTTTCTCTCAGTCCATTAAGAAAGCAGGCTAAAAATAGATGCAAGCTTACCCTCTTGTTGAGGGAGTTCCAGCGCAGGTTGGTGGTCTCCAAGTCATGTTCCAGGGCCTGAGTGTCAGTGTGTTTGGCTGCACTCTGGATAAGACCTTGACCCACAGCGTTGACATGCTGCAGTTTAGGCTGAATGCTGTCAAACTGCTCCCTTTCCACTGCCTAAAGTTTGAGTGATAGAGAGAGAACAAGTGACTTGAGTAGTGCATAACCAACACTCTTGTTATGTTACTGGACATGTAATATGACAGAATGTGTCTAAACAGGTCAAGGCTGTACAAACACAACAACATGATAATGGTGGCATGGCCATTTATAAATGGGGAAGCAGTTTTCAGCCCTCACACATTGAATGAAATTAAATCCAGAGACTTGGCAGCAACATTGTACAGCTCTATTTCTCCAACAGCCTAACACTACAGCTCTGACAGAATATCCAGCACAGTGGTTCCCCACAAGCAGGTTGCCAAATACCTCTAACCAACACCATAACCAGCAGTTACCTAAGAGAAGTTTGGCGTCATCATGAAACCAATTTTAGTTTTGTAATGTGACTTATCACAATATTCAACAGGAAAATGTCATACTAAATCTATCTGGAATGAGTAAGTAGAACTTCACTACCAATAAAAAAGTATGATTGAAATTCAGACATACTACATCCGCTATGCTGGCTTTGTTGTGTGACCTACAGTATAACTTCAGCTGCCTCGATTCACACACCAGAAACTCACCAGAAGTAGTAGGTCATCCGAGTGTTTTATTGCCTACTATTTTACGACTACTATGAATTCAAACATCTTACTCATTTCACATACTTTTTTTCCCCTACTATATAGTAGGGAAGTAGGCATACTCGGAAAGCATATTTTGTCTAAATAAATGAAAGGGCAACACTATAATGCACAGTAAGATAAATGGATATTCATTTTTAAGATAAAAAAAAAATAAAATTGAAGAGTTAAATTATTAGTATTTTTAAATATTAACTTTGAGTGTTACATGCTGGCAAAAGTAATCTAACGGTAAATCGAAGGAAAATGAGCATGCACAATTAAATAAAATCCAGCATCATTTGCTTGTGTATATTTAAGTGTGAGTTTATGTAGTTTGTTTGCAGTTGCCTTGTTGCAAGGGGCTTCATTCCTGCTTTAAACAGGATGTCTGTCGGCCTCAAAACAATAAGCCACAGCTTCAACCGGCTCCACCCTCTCGTCGACAGTATATGGGACTGTGAAAGCATATGCGTCTACGCAACGAAGAGTGTTTGGTCCCCTTTTGTCTTTCTATATCCTGTCTAACATTAGCCTGAATCTATCATCTAGGCCTCCTCCTCTTTACCCACGGTGTGTACACTTGGAGCCATTTCCCGTTTTTAATCCTGATCATTCATCACATGTGGCACTTTACACCCACAAACACAAAAATAACTCCATTCACTGCATCTGTAGCAGACCTTCCACGACTCATGTGGCCAAATCCAAGGGAAAGCTGTTAATGATTTCATAGACAATAATATATCTACATGTTTGTGCTATGATTAATAATTCACAACAGAAAGAGAGGGAATTTAGTTTGTCAGAAATCTGAACAAAAATGCACATATCCACATGCAAGTAGGACGTAGCTATACATATCCATACAACAACAGAAAGAGGTCAGCGCAAATAACAATCTCTCTCCTCTTTACTCGTTCTCTCAGAGAGTGTTTGACTCTTGTAATGCAGGCCTCTGGAAAATATCTAGGATGCCAGTCATTCCACTCAAACACTCTCAACCAATCTGGTCAGCAGCCCAGTCACATGCACACATACATAAACAGGACTGCTGCACACTTATCTCTCCAGCACTCTTTTTCTTTTGTCACCAAACTTTAAACTCTTTTGTTTCTCACTCTAACCCCCACAGATCACTTTTAGCTACTGGCAGCGCTCCATCCTACCGCCAACCCACAACATCAACGCCATTGGAATCTTTACTTTCTTTCTCTTTATTTCAAACCACAACTCCACACTGTTTAAGCGGGTATGCCCACACTTCGCTAAAGAAAATATTATGATAGTTGGATAGGAGTTAACCTATATACCCCACACTATGTGCTGATTTTTGCTGAGCTTTCTAAACCTTATATTGTATCTGAAAGCATCACAAGAAATTAATTATTGTTCCATTTTTTTGCTGAAGGCAAGATAAAATCAAAATTACAGTAACAGTCAAAAGTTTGGACACATGCAAATTAATGTATATCTTAAATTGAGTCTATGTATGACTTTCATACAAAAACTGTTGCATTTATTTTTAAATTTGAAGTCAAAATATACAACAGTTTTGATAACCACCAGTTGGTCACTGCATATGTCCTATACTTATATTTGCATTATTTCATAATTTTGAAATTACTATATTTTAATTACTAATTTGAAGTGTGGTCAAACTTCTGCCTGGTATTTTATTTAAAATTCATGTGAAGATAATTTATAATTTAAAACCTGGAAGAGAATAAAAAATAATTTACACATGCACATGTCCTGCTAGACATAAAGTAGGCTGTACATGTCTGATTTCATGGGAATTTCAAGGTATTTTTTTTTTTACAGTATGTACTACAAATGTAGCATAGACGGGTGTGGAATTCTTATTTGCATTAGACCCAAAGCATAACAATAAGAAATTCAAGGCTATAAATGTCTAAAAACAGCAAATTAAAAAAGAAAAGAGGCTATCTTGTCAGTCTGGACTTGATATCACAGGAAATCACAAGAATGTCATTTCTTTCAAATCAATGAAAACATAGCCTCTAGCAACTTTCTTGTTCTATAGAGACTTTTCAAAACTCTCTCTCCAGTCCTACTCTTCCTGTCTTTGCTTTCACCTCCTGTGTTTTTCCGGTCTCTCGGTCCCTCAGCCCCCTGTTTCCTTTTCAAAGGACTTTGCATGACTACATTTTATCTGACCCAAATGTTTTAACAGGGAAATAATTTACATGGTTCCATTAATACATACTTAGCAAATTTGGTTGAAAACAGTCAATGAGTTTACAGCATATGTGACTGCTTTGTTATGGCCACTGTTGTGCCGACGGGGCCACAGGGTTTGTTCAAACTCTTTTGTTTGTAGCAAAAGAGTTTGAACACCTTTAAATCACAGGTGTTTCCCGCACTGTCATCACTATCCAAACAATCAAATATACCCGCTGTTACCACGCCATAACAGTGCTCTCACTCCCACCCTGATTGCTCTTCCCTTTCCATTGTGCATATCAGTGTCTGTTTACCTGACCATCTCTAAAACTACACTGGACAGACTCAAAAATGAGTGTGGGTTTCAGATGTTACGTCAGATGTTTCTTCTGACGCCTCTTATTGCTCATGCAGCTCTTATTTTGAGTACTACCAGGTGTTCTGCCATAGAGACTCTTTGTTCATTCATGATCAGGCTGTTGCAAAATCTTCTAACTTTACCCTCCAAATCAGCGCCCATTGCAAGCGTGCAATTTCACTGGAGACAGCCCGTAACGGAGAGCAGCTCCAAAAGATTACAAAGATCTTTCCTGAGCTTTGGGCATTGCGGGGGCGAGAGTCTGGCCCTGCGTTGATAGGACTGACATGTCCTTATCATCTGTTTACATTTCCAACAACTTTATACAGTGTTTGTGTGTTACTACCAAATGTGGCTCTTCTTACAGGGCCTGATGTTTATTTCTCATTTCCTTATCTCAATTGCAGCACCAACAGACTGTAGCTGTGAAGAAAAGAGGGGGATTTGAAGTGGGATGAGATTTTGAGTTGACAACTGACTGGATGACAGCCACCCCTCAAATCAGTAATTTTGTTCTGCTCTTTTAATTTTTTTTAATCCCAACCAAGTTTAAATATAATTTGCTAGCTGATCCTGTTCAGTCCCTCAGTTGCTATAATCCTCTCTACCCAAATCCAGCCTGATAGGGTTCCTGCATCTGATTACACTTGAAGGGATGGGGAGTTTTGGGAGTGACCATACAGAAAGGCAGATTTGGCCCAGGCAGAGGGTCAAATGAGATGTGGATGATCAGTCAGGCTGATAGTAATGTAATAACCATCCAGAAAGCTTAAGAACTAACAGGCAGTCTCTCGGCCATCCGCCACTGTCACTGTGAAGCAGAGCAGACACAGGCCTTGTCACGACAGCTTAGAGAGAATGTCAAGCGCACACTCACATTATGTCAAGAAATGTAACATGTATTTACAAAAAACATTCCTGTCTGTTTTTTGACTCCTAAATCTTATTCAGACACATACAGTGTGCTCACTTAGACAAAGCAGTGCTCAAACAGGCAGAAAAAAGCAAACGCATGCAAATGTGTGCACAAACCCATTTGCCTGAAACCAAACACACAACCCATCACTAGGGTTTGAATACTTTGGAGTAAGCATGCTTTTTTAACTCAACGAGATTGTTTGTGTTCACGTGATCCCCACTGCAATGCACAAAGAATCCAAGGATATACACATACTATGCGCCTGAAGACATTTCAGACAATAGTGATTATGAATATTAATGAATTAACCAATCATACATAAGAAGTCTGTGTTTGGGTCCCCATGAACAAAAACACACATTGCTTCAAACTAAACACAAACACACTATTAAGGACCGGAAGGATCAATGAAAGGATATGCTTGGACATTAAGACAAAGTGTATATATATCAGTACTGAGCAAAAGTCTTAGGCATGTTAGTATTTAAAAAAAAAAAAAAAAAAAATTATACCGGTTATTTAAATCTTTTGCTGTATGCTGTAGTGTGTCAGTAGGAAATATGTTTACATTTCCAAACATTCCCTTTTCAAATAGAATTGTATGCACTCAAAAAAAGAGAGAGAACAAAAGTGCGTAGAACAAAAGAAGTTATGTCAACCAAGTAACTAAAGTTGCCCGCACACTGAAAAAATGCAATCAGACCAAGAAAAGTTCAATCAAAAATGTTACTTTTTGCATGTGAAAAAGGTGGGGCGGAAAAAGTGCAACGTGTATTAAAAACAGACCTTTTGTTTTGGTCTGATTGCATTTTTTCAGTGGGTGGGCAACTTCGGAAAACATTCCTTTTGCCATTAATTGTAATAATCGAGGGAGATTTTGGTATGCACAAGGAGTCTGACAACAGTTGGTAGGCTACACACGGAGATCTGATCTCACCATCATCGAGTCCATCTGGGATTACAGAAAACTGAGACAGTCTAAATCCAGAAGAACTGTGGCAACGTCTCCAAGACAAAACCTCCCTGCAAAGCTAGAGCAAGTGTACAGAGGACAAACGCTGTTTTAAAAGCAAAGGGTGGTCACACCAAATCAAATATTGATTTGATTTATAGAAGTTAATTGATAAATAAAATCTATTTATGACATTATTTTTGAGAGCATCCTCACTTTACAGCACGTTTACATAAATAACTTTTCACAGTACTGCAGCTTTGCATGTAGGTTTCTTCAAGTATATTGGAGACTTTTGCCGCAGTTCTTCTGGATTTAGTCTGTCTCAGTTTTTTTCTGTTTCATCATGTAATCCCAGATGGACTCGATGGTTAAGATCAGATCTCCGTGTGGATCATACCGGCTGTTATCAGATTCCTTGTGCATATATAAATCTCACTGGATTATTTCAAGTAATGGCAAAAGGATTGTTTAGAAATGTAAAATTATATTTCCTACTGACACACTAAAAGTATTGTGGGATAAAAAACTTTTTTACAAATCAACTTTTATGATTGATTTTCCAACAAAATGTGCTCCATTATTGTTCAATAAAAGCATTTTTTTAAGCAAACATACACTATGAGTATAAAGTACTATGGGAATACTGGAAAACTACTGACTATTTCCAACCATTACCAACAGTTGTGTTGGCACCAAAGAAGTGTACAAATTACCCTTACTTTATACCTTATATCTTATATATTAGCCTCTCTTTTCCAATTAAACTAACTACAGTTATTTTATTTATTTAGGCCTATTGTTTAATCAGTCAATTAACATGCAGAACACATTTTGAGAGTCACTGTTCTAAAGTTTCTTTTCTGGTCACTAAAAGGACCAGCTGGTTTAGAATAGTCAACCTTTAAACTGACAGTGTTACCTTTGCACTGACCACCTAAAACAATAAACTTAAGGAAGGTTATTTTACCTTTGTGTCCAAATCAAGGTCATG